>NC_136852.1:4354205-4776444 GCF_951799975.1 Gobius niger | reverse complement strand
GACAAAAATCCAGCAGAAAAAAGACGAAAAATCCAACAAAAAAGTGACAAAGAGCAGCAAAAAAGTAATAAAGTGACAAAGCACAATAAGTGACAAACACACATAAGGGAAATAAAAAGTGACGACAATGGCAATGAGGAGAGAATGCATTTGGTTTTTGGCGGGTGGTAAGAGGTTAAATGGTTATTGAAGTATGTCCTGGAATGAAGCCACTGTGGAACAAGAATCTAGATACAAACGGGCCAAAAAGAGACTCCTTGGAGCTCAGAGTAGAGTCGCTGCTCCCACACCTGGAGACACACTTTAACCCCTCACAGATGCTCCCTGAATCTGTGCAGGGGTTTGGTGTCTTTGTGTGAACGCTCTGGGTGGTAGAAAGATGCATGGACGGATGTTTACAGTCAATTATGCTCCTTTTCTCATCTTTTTTTGTGTGTGTTTGTTTGTTTCAAGCAAAGACCACACTTCAAAGCAATAATTACACACTGAAGGGCTGTTTTTTATCTTATGGTGCCACTTGGTAAAGGATAATTATAGTGGGTTGTGTTTATTTCTCACTTATTTTGTTGAAGTCTGATGCTATAAATGTTCATGATGTGTAAGTCTTAAACTGCAGGCGTGTGTGAAGAGGCTGTAGCTTTAGTGAATGTAATTTGCCCCAAACCTCAACTTTAATGAAGGTTTTTTTGATTATGGCCAATGAAATAGATCTGGATTTGTTCTATAGGGTCTGAAAACTTTGATTCTTGTGATTTTTCTAATAGTATTCGACACTTGTACACAACTTGGGCACAATGTTTTGGTTGTTTATACATTGACACGCACATCACTTCTCCCTATATCATTCACATAAATTATGACTTCAGTTCGAAATGAAAGTAAATTCTCTATTTGTCATTATGCAATTGTATACAGCAAAATGGATTCAGATTCAGAAGACTTTGTTTCTCCCCGAGGGGCAGTTCATTTGCAGCTTCCCAGCCAAACATCTCATAAATACATAAAGTACATAGAAGAAGAATTGGCCTAACACCTACAAATAAATGAAATAAATCAGCAAGATAACGAAAACCCGGAGCCATAATTGATCTAAGACGACACATTATAGCTGAAGGTATGAAAGACAACAGATAACGATTTTTTGGAAACTCAGAGGACAGAATGTGCTCTTTGTTTGGCCTTATCAGTATCTCGCTTCCTCCGGAGTGAACTTAAGTCCTTCAGCTGGAAACACACAATAGTTTTGTTAGTCCTTAGCCCCCGTGACTGAGCCTGACCAGTATGTTCTTGGAGGTGCTGCCTTCAGTCTCCTCTGAAACGGTGCAGCGCCTCCTGGGTTTGTCCCAGTTTCAGAGCGTGGTGTCCTGCACTGATCAGCCTTTCCTCCTCCTTCTTCTTCCTCCTGCGTCTCCTCCTCTCGCTCCTTCTGTGGGCCTAGAGGAACGCTCCCACCTGCCCTCAACCAACCGCTCTGCATACAAGGTCAGCCGGTGGATCAGGTTTCTTCAAATACCTGGGAACTAGGGCTGGCAACTAACGATTATTTTGGTAATCGATTAATCTACCAATTATTTTTTACGATTAATCGATTAATCGCTTGGCTGTATTTCTTCATTTTTTTTAATCACACAAGCTAAAGTGGCGCCGCTTGAGGACATGTTGATGGAGTAAACTTAAAGTAAACGTTTGTAGGAGGCTCTTTGTTCTAATTCTGCTTTCTGATTGGACGAGACCAAGACAGATTTATAATATACAAAACACTACAGACCCTAACTTTAAAAACAAAGTAGGTTTTCATCCAAAATACATGATTGTCATGTCTTTTTTGCTCTATTTTAGTCTGTGTTTACTAGAAAATGTTTGACAATTGTTGATTTTGTCTTGACTAAAACTAGGCTTTTGCCATAGTTACCATTTGTTTTAATATAGCATGTTATTTGCATGGATTGAATCAAATGCAAATGTAGGCTATCGAAAAAATAAACTGTAAATAAAATAAAGTAACTTTATAATTTGCAGTTTTATGTGTTTTTCGTGCTTGACATCGCCGTGTTTGGCCCGCGACTCACAGGCCCTTTTTCATTTTGGCCCTCAGAGACAAAAGGTTTGGGCACCCCTGCTTTAGATCATCAGCTGTTTGTGCATCTTTGTGAATTGGGATGTAAATTAAGAGAAAATGTATGTGAAAAAGACTGAAGAGTGAATTCCGAGTGTTGTGGAGTCGCTTTTTTGCAACATAAAAAGGCCTGAAAACGTTCTGAACTCACTGCATTTATCAAAACAAGACGAGTTGGTTTTTGGGGGAAAATTGCTTCCAGTGTCATTAGCCACAAATATTTCTCATTTCTCCTCGAGCTTCTAATAAAAGCGATTTTACTGTCCGTCCTCCTCCGCCGGGATTTCGCGAGGCCAGGACGCGATGTGTTTCTGGACCCCGGCCTTGGCGTTTGTAAAGTCCAGTAATTGTTTATCTTCAAAGTGAAAGTCTTGGCAGCGCTCGTCTCCTACTGAAGCCCCGTCTCCATGTGGTTCGCATCGGGCACCTGGATCTCACCATGTTTGGGTTTTGAATGATAGTCCGCCTTTGGAAACACTGAACGCACAATGATGAATCAGCTGGAGGGAAAAAAAAACAAAACATGGCCACCCAATATAATGACCGCAGTGATTAAATGCAGCGCCGGCGTTTCTGACAAATGGAAGATGAGTTTTGGGGAAGTCAGTGGCCGATTGTTGGGTCACTGTGAGCTTTCATTTAGACCACAACATCTGCACCGGGAAGGCAGTTAAAATGAAAAGTTGTGGTGTCTTTATGTCAGTCTATTGTCAAGCCACATGTACAAACAAAGAGTAAATAGAAAAGATGTTACGCCCGACTTTTCGATGCAAAAAAGCAAAAAACTGGAGTCATCAAATCCACTGTTCAAACACATTCGACGGAAAACATGTAGAGCAAGTGGACTCATTCAAAGTCCAGTTGAGAGCGTACTGATATTTAAAGCAGAACTAACTTGTTTGCCTTATTAAATCCTCTCCGTAGTCCCTCTGGGGGTAAAACAAGTGTTAATGGGATGATTGGAGGGTCTTTCATCTCCCCTGGTGTCTCTGGACAGGAAACCACACTTACACCTTCCCTGCCACCGGGTCTGAGTCACCAATACACACTAATGGAATCACAAAGAAGAAGCTAACGGGCTAACGGGCAAAGCTAACTGCGGGCTAGCGCCACTTAAACAGTATTTACAGCCAAGTTTGTGTGAAAAAAAGATCTCTATTGTGTTACTGGGTGAACAGTGTCCCTCTGTCCCTTTGTCTTTTCTGTCAGCGTAGTGTTTACTCTCACGGACAATTAATGAGTAAAAAAACGCAACATGCTACGACACCTGCAGTGGCGCTTATGGCCTCTAGGGGTATGAGTTACTTAGTCCTGCTTTAACATAGTCTCTTGGTTTGACTACTTAACTGGGTTAGTCTTAGTCTCAAAGGAACAGGTCCTCCTCACTTTAGTCCAGGGGTGCCCAAACTTTTTGTCTCCAAGGGCCAAAATGAAAAAGTGCCTGTGGGTCGCGGGCCAAACACGGCGATGCCAAGCGTGAAACACATATAACTGCAAATAACAATATTATTATTATATTGTAATATTATTTAACTTTCGGTTTACATGTGCATTTGATTCTATCTATGCAAATAACATATTGCATTAATACAAATCTTAACTATGACAAAAGCCTAGTTTTCATCGAACAAAATCAACTGTAGAAACATAGTGCAAAATGTGAACAACAACGACACCTGTATCTGCAGCACCTACAATGACTTTGCCTCATTCATTTAGTAACTCAAAGAAAATGCCCTATTAGATCATTTTGAAAGGGTCAGTTCAGCATAAATTATTTTATAAATCAATTTTTAACATCCACCTTTGTCGATGTCAACAACCTTTGAAATAAAAGTTGGAAAACTGGGAAAGTTGATGCTACAACGCTCTGATAAAAACGTAGACATACCAACAGTGGGCACCTTCTGGTTGTTGTTGGGCGCTATACAAATAAAATTTGATCGATTCCTTAACTTTTCGAAAGGAGTGAAACAGCGCCCTCAATTTGACGCTAGTGGTCAAAAAGTGTACTGCATCCATATTAACCACTGAGAATGAATGGGAAGAGAGTTAGTTACTCTCTGGCGGGACAACGGATTTGTTCCAGTCACTTTGGGCACCCCTGCTTTAGTCGTTTCTTCCTGGTTTCTTCTTCTGCTGCTGAAGCTCTGGGTTATATTCTGTCATGAGAAACTTGCCCTTAACCCAGCGTTAGATCGGTCTTGAGCAGTTTTTAATCACGCTATTTGTAAGTGAAAGCTTGTTTTGACAACATTCCCACTGCTGCCTGTGGGGGGAGCTCCAGTCAAACTCCTCACCAGCCCCACCAGCTTTTATTTAGAGCCACAGTCACTTTTATAGACACTATTTCATTTTAGTAAATGGGAAATATCAATCCTCATGTAATGTAATGTTTTAAGCTCCATCTGCAGGGTGTGTCCACTTTAAGTGCTTTCTCCGACCTCCATGTCTTCTTCTCTGCTCGCAGGACGGTGGTGTACGAGTGCTGCCCGGGCTACATGAAGCTGGACAGCCTGCGCGGCTGCCCTGCAGGTGGGTCCCACTGGTGAAGCTCATCTCCACAGCTGTGCACCATTTAACCACAGCACCGTCAAATAAACTGCGGCACATTGTCTGCACGTGTTTCTGCCGTGTTTCGAAGGTTGTAAAATGAGCTTCGTGTTCCACAGTGGCCCCGATCGACCACGTTTACGGGACGCTGGCTCTGGTCAAAGCCACCTCCACGCAGACCTACGCCGACACGTCCAAACTGAGGTCCGAGATCGAGGGGCCGGGCTCCTTCACTTTCTTCGCCCCGAGCAACGACGCCTGGGAGCTGCTGGAGGAGGTACAGTGTGTGAAACCACTATTCAAGCTCATTCACCACTAAATCAACAAAAACACTTTTACTTGGCTTCCATTGATTTGCCTTCATGCAGGGGAAGGCAAGTTTGTTTGTGGAACGATGTTTTTCCAGTCAATACACAGGTTGCCAAAAATGCAAATAGTGACCAAAACTGATGTTCCACCTTCTACTAATGCGAGTTTTACACCTCATATAGATCTAGAAAGGAGCTCTTTGGATTCTCCCTGGAGTATTTTCTTCAATAATGTGATGTTTTGGGGTTCTTAAAACAGGTGTTTAGATTGAGCAGATTTTTCAAACACAATAGTTCATTCATAATAAATTTGGTGGCACAAGGAATCACTAGTGTTGTTTTTGGCAGCCCTGAGTCTTAGTCTTTTGGACAACTCTAGTCTAGTTTAACAACAGATATTTTCAACTTTACCGCCAGTGGGTTCGTCTCCAGCTCGTCTCCATGGAGATGTGAGTAAAGTCAGCAGAATTTTAGATCGAAATAGGTTAGGTCAGGGGTGTCAAACATACGGATTTAATCTGGCCCATGCCCTGTAGAGCATAAATTCCTGAGTATATATATAAAAAAAAGTAAGTCTCTAGCCCATACCTGTGCGGAGTTATGAATTTTTAAAGAATAACCAGAATGCTCATTCTAGCCACTAGGGGGCATTAAATAAAAAAAAAAGGATAGAGTTCCACATGTGTCCAGCGGAGGGCACTGACTTAGTAAGAGCTCAGGATCAACACATTATATAGCCATGTGGTAAATGGACAGTCTGCCCCAGGGCGGCTGTGGCTTCAATAAAAGTTTACCACCACCAAGTGAATGAATAATGACTACTGCACTTTCAGGAACTTGTGACACAGACTTGTAAAGTGCAATACAAGTGTAAGCCGTTGTCATTGATGAAGCTACAGTCAAGTTGGGGCTTTGATCAAATCACAGCTTATTATTATTAATTTATTGGAAACATTTTCTCTATTATATGTGGCCCGCGACCCGCCATGGGAGCTGAATTTCGGCCCGCGACCCAAAATGAGTTTGACACCCCTGGGTTAGGTTCTCATCTAAATCCATTCTTTGATTACCCACTGCAAAAATTGCATTTTCTGTGTCGAGCTGGTCATTGGGAGATGATTTGCGTTGATGTCAAAATGTCACACAGTGTGCCTTTAAGTATTAGTATTTGAGCAAATGAATTTAGGTCGATAAGAAATGAAAATACGTATTGGAAATGTGGATGAAGGTTGACTGTACTAAGCTTGATTTGTTGATTTTCATATCAATCACTTCACTTTGCGGCATGACTGTGTACCTGGAGTAGGCTCGCCCTACCTGGCCCAGAGGGATGCATGTAGGAGTTGCAGGTTTAGGATTTTTGTGGGATTTAGGGTTAGGGTTATAGGTTAGAGTTAGGTTTAGGGTTTGCGCTGAGGGGGGGTGGGAACCTACAATTCTGTTTAAGCCCCGGGGCCTATGGGTACATTAAGGTGGGCCTGTTAGCGGATGTGTTTTGTGGCTCAGCGCACACACTCTGGTTGCCAACGTCTCACTAACCACTTTCTCACATTTTCGTCTTGTCAATGAAAACTCATAAACATCTCATCAAGTTTTAGTCCCTAAAGAGCGATTTTAACTTGTTAACGTTACGGTATCGTCATAAGAAAAAAGGTGTGTCAGCGTTATAGTCTTCGTTGATGAAAACAACCCCGTCGCCATCTAATCAAACTTGCAATTTTCCTTATGTCATTTGTTAGCAGTTAATCAGACACGCATGATGACATCAGGTTTAACAATCAGTGTCCAACTAATCAACAGCTGGACATGCCTTGAGGTACGAAGCACTGGCCGTCTAGACCAACACGTGCTCCAGCTGTAACGAATCATTGGATTAGGAGGATTTAACACATGCATGTTCTCGAAATCGACCCCAAAGTCCGGATCACACATACTCTGTCAAACACATAGAACTGATAAATTGTTCATTTCTTTCAGGACGTCAGGAGTAACCTGGTGAGCAACGTGAACATCGAGCTGTACAACGCCCTGCATTACCACATGGCCAACAAGCGCTACCTGACCAAAGACCTGAAGAACGGCATGACCATCCCCTCCATGTACCAGGACCTGGACCTGCACATCCACCACTATCCCAACGGAGTGAGTAAAAACATCACAATCCACCACTATCCCAACGGAGTGAGTACAAACCTTATAATCCACCATTATCCCAACAAAGTGAGTACAAACCTCACAATCCACCATTATCCCAACGGAGTGAGTAAAACCCTTACAATCCACCATTATACCCTTACAATCCACCATTATACCCTTACAATCCACCACTATCCCAACGGAGTGAGTAAAACTCTTACAATCCACCACTATCCCAACGGAGTGAGTACGAACCTTACAATCCACCATTATCCAACAGAGTGAGTAAAACCCTTACAATCCACCACTATCCCAACAGAGTGAGTACAAACCTTACAATCCACCACTATCCCAACGGAGTGAGTTAAACCCTTACAATCCACCACTATCCCAACGGAGTGAGTACGAACCTTACAATCCACCACAATCCCAACGGAGTGAGTAAAACCCATAGACTGTAGAAAATAATGGACGTCTTATGCTCACTCCTCCCCGTTTACCAGAATGACCACGGCCGTGGGGCAATTCATGGCGGATTTACAGGCTCCCCCTCCCCAGCTCTGACGAAGCATGTTCCTAAAAAGGACATACGGGCGGGATTTTCACCGTAGACTCGGCCCTTGCGTGACGTGTAGCTCGCGCTGCTCCAATGCTAACAGTCCAAGCCTCATTAAGTACGAGATTTCAAAAAATCATATTACGAAAACCAGCCTGGTTTCATATATTGTTATTAACCCAGCGTTATCTCAGGAGGAATATCTACCCTAGTCTAGTGTTGAAACAATTGAAACCAGGCTTTAAAGTAGTTTTTAACGTGTCTAAACTCCAATGCTTTTCAATGGGGGCCTAGCGGCGATATGGAGGTACTGCAGCAACGGCGGAGCAATGGCGGCCCCCACGTTTGTGGTCAAAAAGCAGGGCAGCCAGCGGCCATTGGTAAAACCCTTACAATCCACCACTATCCCAACGGAGTGAGTAAAAACATCACAATCCAACACTATCCCAACGGAGTGAGTAAAACCCTTACAATCCACCACTATCCCAACAGAGTGAGTACAAACCTTACAATCCACCATTATCCCAACGGAGTGAGTACGAACCTTACAATCCACCACTATCCCAACGGAGTGAGTAAAACCCTTACAATCCACCACTATCCCAACGGAGTGAGTAAAAACCTTACAATCCACCATTATCCCAACAGAGTGAGTAAAAACATCACAATCCACCATTATCCCAACGGAGTGAGCAAAAACCGTACAATCCACCATTATCCCAACGGAGTGAGTAAAAACCGTACAATCCACCACTATCCCAACAGAGTGAGTAAAACCCTTACAATCCACCACTATCCCAACAGAGTGAGTAAAACCCTTACAATCCACCATTATCCCAACAGAGTGAGTAAAAACCTTCCAATCCACCATTATCCCAACGGAGTGAGTAAAAAAAATACAATCCACCATTATCCCAACGGAGTGAGTAAAAACCGTACAATCCACCACTATCCCAACAGAGTGAGTAAAACCCTTACAATCCACCACTATCCCAACAGAGTGAGTAAAACCCTTACAATCCACCATTATCCCAACAGAGTGAGTAAAAACCTTCCAATCCACCATTATCCCAACGGAGTGAGTAAAAAAAATACAATCCACCACTATCCCAACGGAGTGAGTACAAACCTTACAATCCACCATTATCCCAATGGAGTGAGTAAAAACCTTACAATCCACCATTATCTCAACGGAGTGAGTAAAAACCTTACAATCCACCATTATCCCAACAGAGTGAGTAAAACCTTACAATCCACCATTATCCCAACAGAGTGAGTAAAAACCTTACAATCCACCATTATCCCAACGGAGTGAGTACGAACCTTACAATCCACCACTATCCCAACGGAGTGAGTAAAACCCTTACAATCCACCACTATCCCAACGGAGTGAGTAAAAACCTTACAATCCACCACTATCTCAATGGAGTGAGTAAAACCCTTACAATCCACCACTATCCCAATGGAGTGAGTACAAACCTTACAATCCACCATTATCCCAGTGGAGTGAGTTAAATATCACAATCCACCACTATCCCAACAGAGTGAGTAAAAACCCTTACAATCCACCACTATCCCAATGGAGTGAGTAAAAACCTTACAATCCACCATTATCCCAACGGAGTGAGTAAAAACCTTACAATCCACCATTATCCAAACAGAGTGAGTAAAAACGTTACAATCCACCATTATTCCAACGGACTCTGTGTCTAAAGAGAAGACAAACGCTTCACTGTAAAGTTTCATCTGTGTTTAGCAAAGGGTTTTTGTGTTGTGGAGTTTTTGTGTGGTCTAACCGCGCTGTGGTCTGCAGGTGGTCACGGTGAACTGCGCCAGGATCATCCACGGGAACCAGGTGGCCACCAACGGAGTGGTGCACGTGATCGACCGGGTGATCCGCGCCACCGGCAACACCATCGCGTCGGTGGTGGAGGTGGACGACGACCTCACCACGCTCAGTGTGAGTCCTTCAGGAGCTGAGCCGGCAGAAACGTTTATGATTCTGTCAACAGCGCTTTTTGTGTCAAGTTTTAGTTTACAAAAATCTAAACGACTATGTATGATTTGTTTAAACTTTACATTCTTATTATTGTGTATATATGTTTAACCCCTTAACTCCCGCCTGAACCGAGCACATTTTCTCCAGTTTGGCTTTACCCCAGTCCAAAAGCTTCTGGAAAAAAGCTGTGAAAATAGCAACAAAACTGAGACGTAAACAATGATGGAAGTGTGACAAAAAAGTGAGAAAACATTGACAAAAAAGTGACGAAAAATTGATGAAAAGTGGCAAAAATGTGACCAAAAAAAGACAAAAATGTGATAAAAATTTGACAAAAAATGACAAAAATGTAACAAAAAAATTACAAAAATGTGATCAAAAAATGACAAAAAAAATGACAAAAAAATGACAAAAAAGTTACAAAAATGAGTTGAATACCCAACAAAAAAATGATGGAAAAAAAATCTGATGACGTGAGGAAAAAGATCCTCTCGGTTCAGGCGGGAGTTAAGAGGTTAATCATAGGTCTGCTAAATGCACATGAACATGAAACATAGACTTGTTCCTTTCGCAGTGAATTTAAATGATAAGATGAGGTCCTTTCAAATTTTGTACTGAATTTCACATGATTTTCATCCCTTCTTTTCATTATTATTTTATTATTATGTGTGCAAAAATTTGACTCATTATCTCACACGGACAAAAAAAAACACGTTTCAAGTAAAGTTAGGTTTTTTTTGGGCCTGGCACTAGTGTATAAACCGGACATTGGACAGAGAGCTCGAAACTGGGACTGTCCCAGGTAGGGTCGGGTACTGTGACATATTTTGCAATACTTATTTTACAATACTTTTTAACAATACTTGGTTTACGATACCAATACTGCAACCTGAACATTACGCTTTTTGATACCTATACTAAATATTCGTCATCTAGAACCATTAAGCAGAACAATAGTGTCAATTTATTCCACCAAAGACTATTTATTTTAAATTTGTATCCTTTATTTCAGCCGAAACAACGAAGTAGCTTACTTTAACTCATTGACTGCCAGCCATTTTCAAATCAGAGAGCTCCCCACTGCCAGAGGTTTTTCAGGATTCAGAAAATTTAGGTCTAGGTCTATGTCAACACGAAACCCACCAAAAGAAAAGTACCTCTTTCCATTCTTTAGTAATTGTCTGTGGAAAATAGGTTAAATCACCTAAAATGCTGTTTTCTGACCAAAAAGCTGAGAAAACGAAAGAGCAATGCTGCCACCCTAGTGACTCAATATAATAACTTATTTTATTGAGTCACTAGGTGGCAGCATTAGGCAGCACGATTAAGATTTTAACACCAGACATGCTCAAGGCTTTGCTGCAGCTGTTCCCATTAAAAAAACGAATTGACATCTATAGACGTCATTGGCAGTCAATGGGTTAATCTTGTCCCTGGATCAAGCTTGGTCTCTATATGAAGAAAAAATGGTATACCAGTAGTGCCTACACTTTTTCTTGCCCTTATCTCCAGTAAAAGGCTACGTTTGGTCACCCTAGAGTCACAGGGCAGCATTTCCAATGGTGTACTGACTGAAGACTGACTGTGCTGCCCCCTACAGGACGTCCTGATGAACGCAGAGATGATGGACAAACTCGGCGAGGCGGGCCAGTTCACGCTCTTCGCTCCGACCAACGCCGCCTTCGAGGCCATGGGCATCGACGTGCTGGAGAGACTGCAGGACAACAAGGAGGTGCTGCAAGGTGAGGAAGGCGCTCACGGACGAGGCTCTCGACAAAAGAAAATCACTAACATGCAAAGTAAACTGATCACATCACTCATCACACAGCGCTGTTTGTTTTTGTGTCAGGCAAAAGCATGAGCCATGGCACGTGAAATGTGAAGGGAAAATAATCCCAGCGCCACAAAATAGCAAGTGTGCTTTGCAAAAAAAAAGAAATTAATTAAAAAATCGATTACCGTAACTTCTCTAATACTGGCCTGTATTCCATTAGCGTCCGGGTCTCTAACAGAGGCCGGGTTCGTGGCTGGCGGAGGCAAATTAAAGCCGGTCTCTAAAACAGGCCGGGGCTTTTATTAGAAACTATAGCGGTAGAAATATTCCCCATGTTAGGAATTTGTCTCATACTGGTGTAAATGAAAACTCACGTGCAGGAAGTAAACAAACGGGAACCCGGGCCGATGGGGACGCTGCGGAGAAGCTGATCCTAGCGTAACTTTGACACAGATTTAGCCACTTTTCAAACCTCCTGTGATTATATTTGGAAACAGGGAAACAAATGTTGTGTGACCCTCCAGGGTTTTAATAAAGTCACCGTCGCGTCTTCAAAGCACGTCCAGCTGCTCCGTGTGCAGGTCAGTCCCACGCCTCAAAATAACTCCTCCGATCAGTGCGAGCGTCTCGTCTTCTCTCGGGTCAGTCTCATGATCGATCACAAACACAAACGCTCCGTCTAAACTCAACTTTTACACAAGATAAGTAAGTAATAAGCGTTCTGTACATGATCCCGCTTATTATACGGCCATTTGCCAACTGAACTCACACAACATAAACTTCGTACAATTTTATGACGGTCGAAAGGTTTATTTAATGATTTCCGCCACAAATAGTTCTCGAAAGTTTGCGCGTTGCTCTGCAACGTTTTGCTAGGCTAGAAGCAGCAAGGCTAGTAGCTAGCCTAGCTACTTGGAGGAATGGTGGTGAATCTCTTGGTAAGTTGAAAGTCAGACTCACGCTAACTTCCCGAGCGACTCCCTCCACTTCTCTCACAGTGACGGGGACAGATAGTGCCCGCAACTACGTACGCGTGGAGGGATATGAAAGCACGAACTCCGTTGCCATTGGCAGCGTCATTATTTTTTTCAGAGGTCCTTTGTCAGAAAATAATGATGGTAGAACGTTGGAAAATCCCTTTCAAATCAATAGAGCGGTCTACTTACGTTGTGAAGAGCCGTATAATAACAACAAATAATCCGGTCCGCGGTAAAAACGAATCAGAAACCTGCAGTGACACTGATGTCAAAGCTCCGCTAACAGCAACGAAACACTTCCTGTTGTCCCGACAAAATAAAAGGCGTCAATGTTCCAGCCGCTGGGAGAGGGTTTGCAAAGTTAATTAATAAATGAACCTAATATTTTAGGTGCAAATGGACACAAATCTCGTTTTTCTTCTTTTACCTGGTCGTCCGTTTTGCTCAAATAGAAATAAAGGCCTGTCTCTAATTGTGGCCTGGTTCCAATAAAGGCCTGGTCCTAGATGTCCTTGAGTAAATAAAGGCCCGGCCTATAGTAGAGCATTTACGGTATGCTAATTTTGTAATCGTTTAGTGTATTAATCGAAATTGTAGTCGAATTTCGATTAAATGCACAGCCCTACCTGAAATCACAGTAAAACGTTTTGGGAGTGAACCAAGTCTTAACAAAACGAAGCCCCTTCCAAACTTGTACGAACAAAACCTCTGCTTTACATTACACACACTGGAGTTCACCCGAGGCCATTTCCACAACACGGCCTTTGCATTACTGTAAACCGAAGCCATGAGGATCCGATGTATATTTGAAGGAGGGTGAAAAGTGCGTTTCCGTGGTTACATGTGGCCCACGCAGAGCAGCCTTTTCTCCGTCTTATGATTGGGCCCAATTTAAAGCAGATGAAGCGGCGGTGTTTCCTGACGCGCTTTTGGCAGCGGCTCTGTAACAAAACGGTGTCGCTTAATAAAAACTGGCCCATCAGGCGCGGGATTGTGGAAGGAAAGTCAAACGGCCAGAAGATTATTCAAAGATTAAGTCATGTTCTTGGAGTAATAGAGCACAGTGGGACTGGATATAAAGGGGAAGAGTGAAGACTTTCCGCCAAGTCTATCAGGATCAAAACCAGTGATGCGAGATATTGGAAATTGCAATCGATTCCAGACCTTTACAACCAACAACCGATATTATTCATTATTCAGAAATCAAGTAGGGGCACAAGTGTTTTTACAAGAAAGCAGATCAAATCAATCCATTAAACATCAAGATAAAAAAAAGAGTGTAGATAAAATACTTTCAGTGTCATATTCACGGGTAAAAAGAACTGTTTTCAGCCTGGATTTGAACATTGTCAGAGTTGAGACAGGAAGCCAGTGCAGAGACCGAAACACTGGACTAATATGGTCGTATTTCCTGGTTCTTGTCAGGACTCGAGCAGCAGCGTTCTGGATGTAGCTTAAAGGCTGTATGTATAAACACTACCAAAAATGTAAATCAAAATCTCTCTTTATCTGGGGCCGGGTCAGAGAACAGATGCCCACACATCCCCATCTGCACACATTTCCTCCAGCTGTTCAGGGGGGATCCCGAGGTGTTCCCAAGACCAGCTTAGAGACTTAGGGCCTGATCTTGTGCCTGGTGCAAGGACGGTGCGAGCTTCAAGCACTATGGTTATTTTCCGAGTGGTGCAGATGTTGCGGTCTGTCCCTGTGCCACTAGCGAGAGACGTGGCTTATTACCAGCGGCACTAAGAGGGGTGCTCTGACGGCAGCCTCACATTCATTTCCTCATTTACATCGCGCTGCCTTGTGTTCTTCCTTAAGGGGAGACACTACAGGCAAAACTCAATTTTTTCAGTTTTCAGGTTTTGGGCCAAATTGGTCTCTGAACATGTAAGCTTTCACCCGGAAACAGAAAATATGCCTAATCTTCACAAAAACATGTTTAAATATTGCGCTAATTCAATGTTGCCCCATAGACTTACATGGGACAATGCAATTTCAAGGGCCTTTTTCTCAAAACACATTTTTCTGTCATTGTGGCGACACTATGTCCACGTCAGTCGGACCTAAAGACTTCAAATTTTCCAGCCTTGGACTGAACAACATTAGGAAGATTTTTTCAGAGGGATTTTGTACTTTTTAATCCCTAGCCCCAGTTTTGAATGTCAAAAAATGTACATTTTTACAAAATTTTCCACTAAAAAACTGCTTATTTTAAAACTAAACAAGATATCCTAAATCCCCTCTGAAAACGTCTTGGTAACTCATTCATCAATTAAATGAAACCATACATTTGAATGTAGCTCTATCCATTATTCAGATTTCGTTGCCGAAAAGATGAGAAATTTGGGGCATTTTTAGGCATAAAACACCTTTTTTTTTTCTTATATGAAAAGATAAAATGTCAGAAAACTTGCAATGTATTTTTTCTTACATTTATGCCAGTGATCGACAGCAAAAGTTTCAAATTGATATCTGTAAATATACATTTTTTCCCTATTCACCTGCAGTATCTCGCCTTAAGTATTATAGGCTCTCACAGGTGAAACTAAAAACTTCATTAACTCCATCAGAGAAAGAGACGTCGCCTAAAGCCGGTCCCGCTGTGGCGCAGGACGGCGCTCGCTCGGCCGTAATTGCGTTAACGTGACCAAAACAAAAGCACATGTTCAAAACCCCCACTCCCCCCCCACCCCAGGTCTTCCCGGGGGCCTTCTCCCAAAGTATTCCCTCCCATCAGCTTCCCTGTCACAGCGACATCATCTCTTCCTCCTTTACATCATGTGGACAGATTCAAGTTTGCAGTGGCCATGAATGAATACCAAGGCGCTCACTCCAGCATCTTACTATCATCTTATTACTACATCACCAGTGAAAAAGCTGAACCGGTGCATCTTTTGCATCATTTCCCCTGTTTTCATTCCAAAACTCTCTGTATGATCGTTTCTACAGGCTCCTTCTGTCACAACATCTCAGGGGATTAAACCGATTTGGCAAAAACAGGCTTGTTGTGAGCAGGTCGGAAGGGAAGGGAAATCTCGCAGATGTGTGTCCAGCACATCCTGCGTCTTTTTAATATCAGTTTTCGGAAAATACTGTGCCCAAACTTTTATGGAGTTTCATAAATTACATTTTTTGTGGCGAGATGCCGCTGTGGAATTGTGGAAATATCCTGTTTTGGGGAAAGAATTGCCAAAATTGCACATATTATGGATTAAATCAGGATAGTCAGGTCTAAATGTGTTTTTTTTTTTTTTTTTAAACTAAATGTTCTCAAATGTTTTCAGAGCGACTTGATGATTTCTTTTCTTAACCTCTTTCCTGAACCGAGCACATTTTCTCCAGTTCAGCTTTACCCAAAAGCATCTCCACTGGAAAACAACGCCTCATTTGAAAGCCCACACAGAAAGATCTACAAAAGTGATAGTAACTGTTCTTTCATTGCTTGTTTTCATCACATTTTTGTTGCTCTCTTCTTATCGTCTCTAGTGGAGAATCAGGACCGTAGTTTGGCGAATAGACGAGATTAAAGCCGTCGTCCGTGGCCTTTTTGAGTTAAATCCACACGGTTCTCATGAGCACAGTTACTTGCAGTAACTCTGGCTCTGTGAATGTGCATAGTCTAAAACAGGGATCTCCAACCAGTAGCTCGGCAGCTACCAGCAGCTCGCCAAGCCTCTTCAGGTAGCTCATCAAAGACTTTCTACATCTCCACACACTTGATAACTCAAATTTTAGATGCATTTTCTGTTTATTCTAAACATGCTGAACACAATCTGTTCCCAGTTGGTTCAATATTATAAAGTATAAGGACTAAACTCAAGTCACTTTCTTTGAAATACCATCTTGGCAAGTAATTAATCCACCTAAATTGCATTTTTACACAAGTGTTTTTGAAGCTTAACCTCTTAAATCCCGCCTGAACTGAGAGGATCTTTTTCCTCACGTCATCAGATTTTTTCATAATTTTTTTGGTGGATATTCAACTAATTTTTGTTTTAAAAAAATGTAATTTTTTTCGTCCATTTTTTAATCATATTTTTGTCAAATTTTTGTCATATTTTTTGTAAATTTTTTGTGAATTTTCTGTGAATTTTTTGTCATTTTTTTGTCATTTTTTGTCACATTTTTGTCATTTTTTCGTCTTTTTTTAATCCAATTTTTGTCATTTTGGTCACATTTTTGTATTTTTTTGTCACATTTTTGTCATTTTTTCGTCAATTTTTCGTCAATTTCTTGTGACATTTTTATGACATTTTTGCCACTTTTTCATCAATTTTTCGTCACTTTTTTGTCAGTGTTTTCTCACTTTTTTGTCACATTTCCATCATTGTTTTCGTCTCAGTTTTGTTGCTTTTTCACAGCTTTTTTCCAGAAGCTTTTGGACTGGGGTAAAGCCAAACTGGAGAAAATGTGCTCGGTTCAGGTGGGAGTAAAGGGGTTTAGTAGCTCTAGCATGTTCATGTGTAAAAGTAGCTTGCTGGGTCTAAAAGGAATTACAGTCAGTATAATACTCAGTGGTCAGACAGAAAAAAAACGTCAGGACCAGGTTTCAGTTTTAAATCAGCGGTTCCCAAACTGTGGGTCATTGACCAGAGGTGAGAGAATGGGACCATTTTAAAAAATATGGGTGAAATAGACTATTAGTTGTCCTAAACCCCAGTTTGACAGTGACTTAGTGGTTCTCACCATAGACTATATATATAAATGGACAGCTTCTGCTCACTCCTCCCCGTTTACCATAATGACCACGGTCGTGGGGGATGTCATGGTGGATTTACAGACTCCTCCTCCCCAGCTCTGATGAAGCATGTTCCTAAAAAGGGCGGGATCTTCACTGTAGACTCGGCCCTTGCGTGACATGTAGCTCGCGCTGCTCCAATGCTAACAGTCCGACCCTCGTCTACTTTGTGACTAAATTGTGACTAACCCAGCGTTATCTCAGGAGGAATATCTAACCTATTCTAGTGTTGAACAAATTTAAACCAGGCGTTAAAGTTGTTTTTAAGGTGTCTAAACTCCAATGCTTTTCAATGGGGCACCAGCGGCGATATAGAGGTACTACAGCAATGGCGGCCCCCAGTGTCGTGGTCATAAAGCAGAGCAGCCAGCGGCCATTGGTTCTCACACAGAGGGGCAGGACCTGAATTGATCTATGGCAGGGGTAGGCAACGTCAGGCTCGGGGGCCAAAATCGGCCCTCCATCATCAAACTCTGGCCCTCGAGATGATTTTGAGATATATTTTGACCCAAATCAGAGATCAAATGCCTGTTACTCTAGAAACTACTCTAGAAATGTTAAAAATACTGTCAATTCCTTAAAATGTCTTAGCAGAGCACCCTTTAAGCTATAGTCCTAAAAGACTACTCTAGGAATACTAAGACATGACTTAAATCTACTTGAATTAAGAGATTAAATCTAACGATTGAGTGGATTTAGTCTGGCCTTAAAGCAGATCAAACCTACCGTAAATGCTCTAATATAGGCCAGGGCCTTTATTTACTCAAGGGCATCTCGGACCAGGCCTTTATTGGAACCAGGCCACAATTAGAGACAGGCCTTTACTTGAGCAAAACGGACGACCAGGAAAACGAAGAAAAACTTGATTTGTGTCCATTTGCACCTAAAATATTAGGTTCATTTATTAATTAACATTTCAAACACTCTCCCAGCGGCTGGAACATTGACGTCTTTTATTTTGTCGGGACAACAGGAAGTGTTTCGTTGCTGTTAGCGGAGCTTTGACATCAATGTCACTGCAGGTTTCTGTTTCGTTTTTACCGGACAGGATTATTTGTTGTTATCTTGTGTAAAGGCGAGTTTAGACGGAGCGTTTGTGTTTGTGATCGATCATGAGACTGACCCGAGAGAAGACGAGACGCTCGCGCTGATGGGAGGAGTTATTTTGAGGCGTGGGACTGACCTGCACACGGAGCAGCTGGACGTGCTTTGAAGACGCGATGGTGACTTTATTAAAACCCTGGAGGGTCATAAACATTTGTTGCTTTCCCTGTTTCCAAATATAGTCACAGGAGGTTTGAAAAGTGGCTAAATCTGTGTCAAAGTTATGCTCAGATCAGCTCCTCCGCAGCGTTCCCCTCGGCCCGGGTTCCCGTTTGTTTACTTCCTGCACGTGAGTTTTCATTTACACCAGTATGAGACAAATTCCTAACATGGGGAATATTTCTACCGCTATAGTTTCTAATAAAAGCCCCGGCCTGTTTTAGAGACCGGCTTTAATTTGCCTCCGCCAGCCGTGAACCCGGCCTCTGTTAAGAGACGCGGCCGCTAATGGAATACAGGCCAGTATTAGAGAATTTAAGGTATTCTTGCCAATCACAAGTTTTTTCTTCATTCAGATTATTTTGTATAATTGGTCCTTTTGACCCATGGTCTTTTGACGATGAAGAAAACCGGCCCTCCACCGAGCAAACTTTCCTACCCCTGGTCTCTGGGACTCATTATTACTGAGAAAAAAAAAAAGTAAAAGCTTAAGAAATCAGGACAGGATACAGATATTGATAAATCCTTCGAAAAATGTATTAAAACGAGAGGATTGGGCATTTTTCAGTGGAATTTAAAGAGGAAATGAAACGTCTTGAATGAATGGGAAAGTTGGCTCATTGTGACAGTAAAACAGCCTATTGTGTAGATTAGACCATTGTGCCAGATGAAAGTTGGCACGTCAAACGAGCAAACCACAACCCACAACCCAAAGACCGGAGAATAACAGGAGTCTCCGCTTAACTACATGAAAGCCAGTCCTGCAGACGTGACCCCGCGGCGTTGTTGTAGATAGATTACAAAAGCATGAGATCGTTGCGCTTATGGCTGCCGATTCCATAAAACGCATCAACAACAGCTGCCTCTCCGGGCGCAGCCGGTCCCGCTGGCAGCCGCTTTAAGGTTTTACTGGCCCAGGGAGCGTCTTTTCACACAATGGGAACCAGAGCTGCGCAGGAGAAGGGCCTCCGGGACCCCGCGGCTCCCCGGGTACGGAGGGCTTCAGGCCGGAGACGCCGCGCAGTCCGGGGACGTAAATCAGAGAAGTGAAGAAAACTTTTTTTTTTTTTTTTTTTACTGCGCAGCTGACTGGAGCAAATGGGTTTAACACATTTCTGGGATCGCGCTTTGATAGAAACTCTGGAAAGTCATGAGAAATATGTGGTGACCTTGTTCAGATGGAAGATGTCCCAGGACTCTTCACACCGAGTAACGCCTCGTGGGATGGTTGATCTTCCGAGCGCCGCCCCGACATGGTTTACATCCAGTTTCAACATAAATGAGTCCAGTTTAGATTTATTATAGACCCTTTTTAGACCGGGTTTAGTCCTGAGTCCATCTTAATCTAGGCCGAGTGATACTTGGATTCTAAGGTCAAATATTCAACACCTGAACGGAGCACATTGTCCACTATGGTCCACTATGGTCCGCTCCTGCCTACGGAGCCGCCGTCCTGACTTTTCCCTCGCTTTCAAGATATTGACAACACAAATATTTGCAAGAAATGTCACTTGAAACTCATAGGGCCAGATCTTGTGGCGGCACACGGGGCGGCGCAGGCTCTTGGTGAATTATTTTCCGAGTGGCGGCGCTATTCGCCTCCATCACCTGTGAGGGGGCGTCACAAGAGGAGGTGACTGCACTGATGGAAACACGGCTGACATTCACTTCCTCGTTTACATTGCGCTGTCTTGCGTTCTTTCTTAAGCCTTAGGCTCTCACAGGTCAAACTAAAAACTTTATTTACCCCATCGTGAGCGAAACCATGTTCACGTCTGGAGAGAAAAAGAGCTACAGCGTCCGCTGTGGCGCGGATCGGCCGCGCTTGGCGTGAACGTGAAGCAAAACAAAAGCACATGTTCACCCCACACAACCACACAACCACTCTCCTGGACGCGGAGTCGATCTGGTTGGAGGAAAATCTGTGTCTTCACCCACTTAAATGCGCTAAGTCTGAAGTGGCAAGATCACTAAGTGCTCCTACTGAGCGCAAAATGTCACGCTATCGTCTCCGTTTTGATGCACAAGATCGGGCCCAGAGTCTTTAAACAAATGCCCGTAAGCCTTATGGGTCACGGTTATGGCTCAATACACTTCAGTGTTCACGCTCCGCTACCTGGACTCGCTCACACATTTCAATGGCTGAGTGGTTTGTTTGGGCCGAAATTAGGAGCCTGATTGACCCACGCATGCGCAGTCGAGATGGGCATTCGGCTTATATAAAAAGACATTTGAAACAATACAAAGTGTAACCTTCATGATGCATCACACAGAAAACTGCCTGAACAGCATTGCAGCATGTTTCCCCTTCCATACACAAACCCTCTGAGTGTCTGAACCTCTGTCCCGTGTCTGATCCTCTGTCCCGTGTCTAAACCTCTGTCCCGTGTCTTGACCTCTGTCCCGTGTCGCTCCTCCCCAGCGCTGGTGAAGTACCACCTGCTGAACTCCGTGCAGTGCTCGGAGGCCATCATGTCGGGCACCTCGTACGAGAGCATGGAGGGCAGCGACCTGGACATCGGCTGCGACGGGGACAGTCTCACCGTCAACGGGGTGAAGATGGTGCTGAAGAAGGACATCGTGACGAGCAACGGCGTGGTGCACCTCATCGACCGCGTGCTCGTGCCCGATGCAGGTGAGACCTCCCCGCACGGGCCTCACTTTGAGCGCGGGTCACTGGGGTTTCATACACTTCAGTCTAAGTGTTTGTTCCAGCATTGAGGACACAGATCTTTAGTTAGAACCACCCAGCACAGCAAACAGGAACCCGTTTCCATGGCAGCCGTGTTACTAACGGTGCGGTTGTCCTTTAAGCCAAGCAGGTGATGGACCTGGTGGGAACGTCCCAGTCCACGTTCGGAGACATGGTGTCGGAGCTGGGTCTGTCTGCGGCCATGAGACCAGAGGCCGAGTACACGCTGCTGGCCCCGTTCAACAGCGTCTTCACCGGTCAGTACCTTTACTATTACTACAACTACTACTATGGGTGTGTATAAGGTTTCATGATGTAAAGCCTGGTAACTTTCGGATTTAGACCTTTAGACCTGCTCTAATATTTGGTTGAACTTCCTTTATCTTTAGTAGTGGCATTGTCTCAACCAGTGTTGTTTTCGTCAACGAAGACGATAACGATATCTTTTCGTTGACGGCCCTTTTTTTAATGGCGATAACGTAACGATGACGAGCTAAAATTAGCTCTTTGGGGACTAGAACATGACGAGACGTTTACGCGTTTACGTCAATGAGACGAGACGAGACAAAAATGGGAGAAAGTTTTTCGTCCGATCGTTCACAAACAGAGTTTGTGCGCGGAGTGAGAGAACACACGGTAAACGTGACCAGGAGCGGCGCCGTGCTGCTCATGATGCGCCCGGTGTAACCGGGCAGCGGCGCCTCTTTCTCTTTCTCTCTCTCCCCGTGGCGTGCGGTCACTGCTCGAGTACATCCTCCTCAGAGCGTCTGACATCCAGGTCACAGGGACTTTATTGCTTCTCAGGACAGTTTTCAATACCGTAGTGTATGAACGCAGAAAGCACGTTGAGGTGCTACGTATGCGCAGACAGCGCTGTTGGTAAAAAAATAATAATAATCTCGAAGCGACGATCAGAGGACGAGGAGAGCGGGCGCTTTTGGGAAAAGTCCTGTTCACAGTCGGCCGACCACTTCTGCCAGTGCCTATCGTGGTGTCATCTGTTTGTCAAAAGCTATAAAAGCCAATAGAAGCTATTATTTATCCCAATTTCCAAGACTTATTGAAATTGATTATAACTTCTTATAATGAAACAGACGAAAACGTGAAAAAAACCTTTTTAATTTTTGTCTGACAAAAACGTGACTAAAACGATCACATTTTGAAATGACTAAAATGTGACTAAACCTAAAAGCATTTTCTTCCAAAAGACTAAGACTAAGACTAAAAGGGCTGCCAAAAACAACACTGGTCTCAACAAGCTTCTGCGATGTCAGTAGATCCATTCGTTCTTCACCAAGATCTTGTATTGATGATGGGAGAGCGTGACCACTGTGCAAAGCCTTCTCCAGCACATCCCAAAGTCTGTCAATGGGGTTCAGATCTGGACTCTGCGGCGGCCGATCCATCTCATGCTCATCTCATGGCTGAATCTAGACCTGATCAACGGCCAGTCTATTATTAGTTAACCTCTTAACTCCCACCTGAACATGTTTTCTCCTGTTGTCCAAATTCTCCAAATCTAAAAGCTTCTTCAAAATAGCGACAAAAAACGAGAAGAAAATGAGGATGTAAAATGGCAAAAATCCAGCAAAAAATTACAAAAATCCAGGAAAAAAGTGACAAAAATTCATCAAAAAAGTGACAAAAATCCAGCAAAAAAAATGACAAAAATCCAGCTAAAAATTACAAAAGTCCAGCAAAAAAGTGACAAAAATCCAGCAAAAAAATTGGCAAAAACCCAGTAAAAAAAAAAAAAAAGGCAAAAATCCAGCAAAAAATGATAAAAATCAACCAAAAAAAGGGACAAAAATCCAGCAAAAAATTACAAAAATCCAGCAAAAAATTACAAAAATCCAGCAAAAAAATGACAAAAATCCAGCAAAAAATGAAAAAAATCCAGCAAAAAATGAAAAAAAAAATCCAGCAAAAAAAGACAAAAATCCAGCAATTTTTTTTTACAAAAATCCAGCAAAAAATGTGACAAAAATGCATCAAAAAAAGTAACAAAAGTGCCATAAAGAAGTGACACATCAGGGAAATAAAAAGTGACGACAATGGCAAAGAGGAGAGAATGCATTTGGTTTTGGCGGGTGGTAAGAGCTTAATCAAATATGCTCCGTGATTATCAATACAAAACATAAATTGGCGTTATTTGTCCGAACAATCGCACTTCTCCCCGTGTGAGGAAGGATCCGCCGGCCTCTTGTGTGACTCACAGCTGACTGTCCCACAGCTGCAGACACGCTGAAGGTCATTTCCATGTAAGAGCAGTAACGCATTCCTGAACACAAAGGCACGGCTCCTTCTGGCGCTGAGTAATCCCGGGCAGGCGTTTAAATCAACACTTCAACTCAAGTGTATCTAAATGACACTGTGGCCTCTTCACCTCAACTCGGCTCATGACGGAGGAGAAATACAGAGTAACACTTGACACGGAACTGAAATCGGAAATTGAAAATGTAATCACAGCCATCATACAGTTATAATCATCATAATTATCATCATTGTCATCTTGGAATAAGCTCATGCAGGTCGTTCAGAATGTTAAGGTAAGTATCTGGTCTCATTCTTTGGGCTCAATGCAGGGCTGGACTGGCAGAACAAATCGGCCCGGGACTTTTGGGTTAAGACTGGCCCTCTCTGCCGAATCCAAGCTAACACCTCATAGACTCAACACTTTAATCTTTTCATTTATAACTTGAAGGAACTTTTGTAAAATTACTAAACAATCTTAAAATGTGCGTTCCGTTAATGAAGTTCCACTTGCGACTGCAACACAAATAAACTTCTCAAAACAAACCAAATGATCCCACTGTAGATGAAGATGAAATGGTAAAACTCACCACGGAGTTACAGAGGTGTGGAGTGAAGATAGAAATCCCAAAAAGGCCAAACATTGTAAATCCTTTCAAACTAGAAGATTTCCAAACTGCGCGCACAGACAACAAGGGGCAAGAGGGCCTCTTATATTCACAATGTGAGGGGCATGAGTGTTAAGTCTCAGAGGCCCATTGCTCATTATACGAGATTATCTGGGAACCATAACTCAAGAAAGCGCCACCAGAAGGGTATAAAAGGCGTCACATCCCTCTAATTGTGGGCCGGTGTAAGGTATAACGGGCCCAGCAATCCACTAGAGAAGAGGTATTGGCAAGTTTGCTCAGAGAAGGCCTGATTTTCTTCGTCGTAAAAAGACCAAGGGCATCACCTGCACCACTTTCTCCAAATGCCAGTGTTATTTGGACATTTTGAGTTAGTTTAACTCCTTTATTGGTGGAGTAATATCTGAAGAGTTCATTTGCAAAAGCAGATATCTCCGATTTCTGCTTCTGCCTGATTTTTTGGATGTTTTGGATGCTGTACTCAAAGACACACAAAGATTCTTCAATAAGACTAAAGTTGTGCAAATTTGATTACGAACTATTGGCTTTATATTTTCATCGCACTGAAACAGACCCGGTTATGGAAACACTGCTATGTAAAGCAGGGTTTCCGTTAGCCGGCTTTTGGCCGGTTTGAAAAGCAAATGGCCGATAAAAATTATGTCCATCGGCCAAATTGGCCGACACAAAAAAAAGTCTAGCGGAACCTCTGATGTAAAGACAAATTTGCAAGTATACGTTGAGTTTTTTGGACGGTTTTTGCAAATGAACTCTTTAATTTCTCAAAACCATCTTGAGGGTTAGAGGTTCTGGAGGTGCTGGAGGGCCGGATTTACATCAGAGCTTTGACTATGTTTTAACCTCTTAACTCCCGCCTGAACCGAGAGGATCATCAGATTTTTTTTCCATCATTTTTTTGTTGGGTATTCAACTCATTTTTGTCACATTTTTGTCATTTTTTCGTAATTTTTTTATCACATTTTTGTCATTTTTTTAAATTTATTTTTTGTAATTTTTTGTAATTTTTTGGTAATTTTTTTGTCAATTTTTTATCACATTTTTGTATTTTTTTTGTAACATTTTGTCAAATTTTTGCCACTTTTTCATCAATTTTTCAATGTTTTCTCACTTTTTTCTCACATTTCCATCATTGTTTTCGTCTCAGTTTTGTTGCTATTTTCACAGCTTTTTTCCAGAAGCTTTTGGACTGGGGTAAAGCCAAACTGGGGAAAATGTGCTCGGCTCAGGTGGGAGTTAAGGGGTTAAATCAACATAGCCTTTATTTTTATCAATTCAGTGTGAAATGTTGGTGAGAAAGAAATGAAAAGGCAGGAAAAAGTATTAAAAAACGTGCTATTAACTTTTGCATTTAGTATATAATCTAAGCATCCAAATGACGGTCGTAACGGTCATTTCAACTAAGCGGATCTAGTCTCTTGATTTTGACCTTTCAAGCTGAATTGTGAAGCACATTTAAAGTAATCTATTGCAAAAAAAGCGATTAATGTTTGTTCTGTATTAGTTCGTAAACAACCACTTTAAGAGATCCTGTTCTGGTTGAAGGACGGGTCATTTCGGGAGAATTTAACGGGAAGCGAAAGCACAGCATCTTAGTGTAAACCCGGGTTTGAGAGTGGACAGTAAATCAGGGCTGGAGCTGGAATGAGTAATGGAAAGAATATTAAGGCCGTTCGTCTGACTCACTGTCTGCAGAACAAGACGGATTTGGCAAGACAAGACGGATCTTTACTGGTTTGGAGAAGGGGCGATAAAAGATTTATCTTATGCTAAATCAACCCTTTTTGATGCTTATGAAAATATGACCATGTTTCCTGGTAATTGACAGTTTTTACACCGAGTTCGAGCTTCTGCGAGCATGAAACAATTAAAATTCAGTGGGTTGTTTATCTAAATAGAAGAGGTGGGAGTCAAGTCCAAGTTGTGAAGTCCAAGTCCCAAGCAAGTCCAAGGCAATTGGTCATAGAGTCAAGTCAAGTCTTTCTTTAGCCGCAAGTCGCCTCAAGTCGCAAACGTCAGTGTTAAAGGAATATGCCACCGTTTTTACATACTGAGATATGTTCTTACCTTAGCTTAGATGAGTTCTTTAGGACCTGTCTGATCTTCCCCCGTGCCTTCAGTCACGTAAACACAGCACAGACGGCGTTAGCATTTAGCCTCTCCCTCTCTCCACTATAGCTCCAAAACTGGTCAAGATAGAAGCTACCAAGCTCTTCCACGTTTTCCGCGCAGTGATGCCAAAGAACTCTATTATTACGCCTTACAATATAGTTCCCCCTTTTATCCGCTTAGAAAATCCACATTGTTTAATTTTGTGTAATTATACTTTGTAGTGGAACACTTCACGTAACCATATTTAAATAGGGAAAACGTGGAAGAGCTTGGTAGCTTCTATCTTGACCTGTTTTGGAGCTATAGAGGAGAGAGGGAGAGGCTAAATGCTAACGCCGTCTGCGCTGTGTTTACGTGACTGAAGGCACGGGTGAAGATCAGACAGGTCCTAAAGAACTCGTCAAAGCTAAGGTAAGAACATATCTCAGTATGTAAAAACGGTGGCCTGTTCCTTTAAACCTAATTGTTCTTTTGAAAATGTGTTTAATCTACTTGAAAATATAAAGTGGTTTCTCAAGATTTAGCAGTTTTTCAAATTTAAGCTAAAATCGAATGGATTTGGATTAAGCATTTTTAGTAAGGGGGCCCGGGGGGCAACTTAAAAAAAAACGGAAGCAGAGTCTCTGAAACATGAGCTGCTTTTCCTGCAGTCTGAAAGATAAATATAAAATAATGTTTTTTAGTTTTGTTTTCCTAGAGCCGCCACCTTTATGCTCCGTCCACACCAAACTCGTTTTGGCGCCTCCAAAGCGTCAGGTTTACATTTAAAATACATGGAGGACGCGCCTCCGGGGGGCGTCAAGATGTCCCGCAGCGCGTCACGCGCCTCCTCCGCGGCGCGTTTTGAGGTTTTTCGCGCTTGGTGAGCGTTTGACGCGCCTCCAGGGCGTCGAGCGCGGCCGACGCTCGAGTTGGGAAATGTTGAACTTGTTGGTGAAATTCGCGAGCGTCGACCAATCAGGAGCTTTCTCCCCATAGTGACGTACGTTGTAGCTAAGCCACCGGGGCAGATTCTACGCCAGCCCCACAGATGTCAACAAGTCGCAAGTCACGGACGTAGCTTCTTTGTGAACCGGAGCTACAGCCGCTCTGGGACTTTTTTTTTTAAGAAAGACACATCAGTGCTTCTTTATCTAAACACCAGGATTAAAAGCGGCGGAAGTACCGTTGAAAGCGACTCTCGTCCGAGCGCAGCTCCTGGAGCAAATGGTGAAACTCGCCAAACTGAGAACGCCTTCGGACGATCTCATGAATCCAGACACGGCGCCGACGAGCCCGTAGACGACGTTGTCTGGCTTTATGAAGCAATAAAAGCCAAGCCACTCTCTCTATGTCATCCATGTTGATAACTGATAACTGATAACGGCTCCCAACGCGGTCCACGACGACGCTCTTGACGCGCGTCGAGAGCGTCTTGACGCTTGGTAACGAGCGTCTGACTTGAATGAGCACAGGCGTCCAACAACGGGCGTGACGCGCGTTTTTGACGCCCAAATCGAGTTTGGTGTGGACGGAGCATAAGGTTTGAGCACCTGAATGATCCCCTGGTAGGGTCTCCCAGGGCAAACAGGTCCGAGGTGACGGGTCAGACAAAGAGCGGTTCAGAAGCTCCTTACTAGAGACCAACAGGCCCGGTTTGAATCGTGAGGCTGTCCTTCTGTGGACCCACCACCTGCAGGAGGCGCCATAAGGGGCCGGTGCAATGTGATTTGGGCGGCTCCAACAGCTGCTCCCACAACCCAGAAACAGAAAAGTGGAAGAAAATGGATGGATGGATGGTTTCTAGCAGTTTTTCTGTCAGTGCCCCAGCCCCTGTATATTTGGCTTCGCCCCTGCTCAAAGTAGATTCTGCACCGCCTTCAGTCCCGCTGTCACTGGGCTCTGTGTGGCTGCTGAAAATAGCCTCTAAATGCTGTAACTTTTATGAGATTTCTGTCATTAATCCAGCTCTTACACATCGTGGTTCTGGAGGCTCCTGTCTGCGCTGGAGCTTCAGTACATTGTTTGGAACGTTTTCTGTCCGTAATAAATGTCTATGAATCTTCACCTCTTCACTCACTGTAGAAAACCTTTAATGCATCCAAAGAAACACACATTTCCTCCTGCTTTTTCCCGCTGTTTTGATTAGACTCGCTCCTGAAGCCGAAAAAGAATGTGGCCTATTACCGTATGTAAACATAGATGCGCTGTTTCACTCAAATAAATAATAACTATAAAGTCACAGCAAGTTATTGAGAGTCATTGAGTCAACAAACAAACAAACAATAAACTCCCACCTCTGCTAAATAAAACGCCCCTGTCCCTTTCAGATGTGGTTGTATGGTAGAAACCGTATGAGACCGTCCGTATGAAGATGAAATGACATTGGCGTTTGCTCCACAGATGAGGTGATGTCCATCGACCAGAGTGTGCTGAGGCTCATCCTGGAGAACCACATCCTGAAGAACAAGTTCACCCTGGGGCAGCTGTACAACGGGCAGCGGCTGGAGACTCTGGGAGGGCGGTACCTGCGCGTCTTCATCTACCGCACGGTGAGCAACGCACTGGGAGTCAGGGGGAACGTGGGACGAGCTGCAGTTTGCTGTTTGGTTTGATGGGACCTGAAGAGAGGGGATGAGGAATGATCATTACAAACCGTCTATGTTATATGAGTCTAATAAGCTGCAAAATCTACAGTTTAACCAGTTCAGGGACGACCTCATGAAGCTCATTGAGAAAATGCCAATTATAAAAGTTAGTTTACTACACAATCCCATGGTTTCATTCATAGTTTGCCGGCCACCATTCTTAGAGTCTGGCTATCAGTGAAAAACATAATTTCTCATCAATTAATGGGGCATAGCTTGCTTTTGGATACAACTGCATTGATATTTCCCTTTCTATAGCTTAAAATAATATGTGTAAATAGAAAACACACTCTTATGTGTCACTTACTTTAGAGGGGAATTTGTCTCTATATATTTTTCTGGTTAGACTGAATAATCCAGTAGGAAATGTCGTGGGGAAGAGTGGGGAGAGAAATTGACCACATTTTCAGAGCCAGTAGGTGAACTCTGTCCATGCCCCTGAAAAGAAACACTAGGCTATCAGACATAGTGTAAAATGAGTTACTAGTTAAGGGCCTATCTCACCAGCCTGGAGACTAGTTGGAGACTAGAGTCGTCACTGGTCACGGAGATGTCTCTGAGACGTCCCCTGGCAATAAGGTGAATCTCCAGGTGAAAACTAACAGGTTTGATAAAGTCTCCATGTGGTTTCCAAACGGTCTCTGAGAGGTCTCCCTGGTCTTAAGCAGTTGTGTTGCAAACACCATATCTTGTCCTCAATCTGTGAGACGTTTCTGTGACGTCCCTGCAATGTCTCCGAGACCTGTCGGATACAAAGAATATCTCAAAGAGACTTCATACGACTCTTTGAGATCTTTGTGTCTGACAGGTCTCGGAGACATTGCAGGGACGTCACAGAAACGTCTCACAGGTTGAGGACGACAGTGTTAGTAACGTTGCCACAACTGTTTGAGACCAAGTAGAAGTTTTGGAGACCATGCGGAGACTCCGCTGTAATCAAAACTGTAACCCGGTAACTAAAAACTTGCCTCATAAAGAGCAAGTAAGACATTTTCTTTGTCATAGAGTCTCTCACAGTCCACTGGTTAAGTTTGATTTCCCAAGAGCGGACGACAGCCTGAACAAGTAGTAAACTTCGTTACGTTCATTGTGTCTACTTGTGTTACAGTATCACTTTTCCGGTTTGTTTTGTCAGACACTAAGGTTAGAGATGTTGAAAGTCTTTTACCTTTACATGTTTCAGCGCCATCTGCAGGCCGTCACCAGAAGCATCACCGGCGTGCGGTGACGTGTCACTTATCAGCTGTTTGGGTGTCCCAGGTGTGGGACAGGAGAAACTCCTGCGTCCCGGTTGATGGTGTCGGTGTCCGTTTCCTGATATATGGCTTCTTTTATCCAGCGCTTGAATTTGTTGGTTTCCGATCCAATGACCCGAGCCTCAGGCTCCCACACCTGGGACACCCTCCTCCAATGATTACGCCCCCTGTCGCCCTGAATGCACCGGGCGACAGGGGGCGTGGCCAGTCTGCCGGACCTGTTGGGACCGTCAGACTGGTCACGCCTCGGAATTAAGAACAGCTGATAAGTGACTCGTCACCGCACGCCGGTGATACTTCTGATGACGGCCTGCAGATGGCGCTGAAACATGAAAAGGTAAAAAAATTTCAGCATCTCTAACCCTAGTGTCTGACAAAATGAACCCAAAAAGTGATACTGAACAAGTATTAGTCATAGTCATAGTTGCTTTAGTTTTTCCTTACTCACTAAATTCTACATAGATCTAAACTTCGAAATAGATCCACGTAAGGGCCTTACTGTACTGCTTGAATACGGTAGTTTTATGATGCAGTTTCATGAGGAAAAGATTTAAATAATGAAACAGTTATAAGTAGATTTATTCATAGATTTTCAGCCTTACACCCAAAGAATCTCAGAAATGTTAAATTGCCATAACCACCTCTTGAGCCTTGGTATCCTACAGGGGAAAATAAACGTTGTGGTCTCTTGTTTTGGGGGTCTGTTGCTCTTTCTCCGCTTGTTTTGCCTCGTCCCGAGAACATACTGTTTTCAAACCATATAACCTCCTATGCATGTGCTTTCCATCACTGTTTCTGGAGCCTGAACATGACCTAATCCTTCCCCTGTGGTCGGAATCGTTGGCAGTCCGTGTGCATCGAGAACTCCTGTCTGGTCCGGGGCAGCAAGGAGGGGAGCAACGGCGCCCTCCATCTGATGAGGACCCTGCTCAAACCGGCGGAAAGCTCCATGTACCAGATCCTCAGCGAACACGGCGGGTTCAAGTAAGTCCAACGGCCGCGCGGACAGAGCTTTCCATCGCCGGTGGAGCTGAGCCAAAGCAGTTAAAGCCGTCTGTAGATCCCATGAGAAGCGGGTTTTCTGTGGAGCTTTCACATCAGAGCAAAGAGTCTTGTTTAAAGCTGTTATCCTTCTACTTCCGTGCAGCAGAGGATCAACATTTAGTCTTAAGTGAACAACGGAGCCAGGGGAAAATGCAATGGTCTCCGAAAGGCATGAAGTTACAGATGAGACTTTCCCATAACATTCAAAGCATATCTGGTTTTATTTTCAGAGCTATTTCAGGCCACAGCAAAAGTTAAAACCTCAAGTATCAAAACGTTAAACGCTCTTCTAGACAGCCAAGAGTCTTTCGTTTGCCCCTTTCGTCCTTACAAAACTCCTCCAGAATTATGGGCTGACTTGCACACACATGGTCTTTGGAGATTCATCCACAGATCTTCAGCGATGTTTGAAATAAATGACAATTAAAAATGTGTGAAGTCACGATCTGGACATATTATATATTGTTGCGTTTCTATTCGTTCACGGGGGTGTGGTGTTGTGTTGCGTTTGACAAAGCAGAGCGGCTTCCCACGGAAAGATTGAAACAGTTGAGATTTGAACGTTTCTCTGAGTTTTTAAATGGTTAAAATCGGTCCAAGGACGACTGAGAAACATCCTGTTAAAGTCTTCAATCTGAGAACCAGGCTGTTTAAATGGTGTTTCAAAATGTGTCAATAATGTTGTTGTTGAAAATTGACTTGAAATGAATATATTTTGCCATTTGCCTCTTCCCAGAACATTAGTGTCTGTCCAGGGAGGAGAGAGGAGTTCATCAGAAAGGAGAGAAAAAAAAAAATTACGCTTGAGACTTAGACTTACTCATACTATATAATATAATATTATATATTATATTTCTTTCTGTTCTATTTATGTCACATTTTTGTTGCATTTTTCCAGCTTTATGTTGGGTTTTAGTTGCTTTTTTGACCATTTTTTTCTGCTTTTTTGACCAGTTTTTTCTGCTTTTTTAATCATTTTTTCTGCTTTTTAACCATTTGTTTCTGCTTTATTGACGATTGTTTTCAGCTTTTTTTTTACCAGTTTTTTCTGCTTTTTTGACAATTTCTTCTGCTTTTTTTAAACATTTTTTTCAGCTTTTTAACATTTTTTTCTGCTTTTTTTTACCAGTTTTTTCTGCGTTTTAGAAAAAAAATCTGCTTTTTTGACATTTTTTTTCATATTTTTTAACAATTTTTTCTGCTTTTTTTAGCCATTTTTTTCAGCTTTTTTGACCATTTTTTTTCTGCTTTATTGAAAACAAATTCTGCTTTTTTTTTACTTGAGACTTAGACTTACTCATACTATATACTATAATATAGATAGATTGATGTAGTTTAAGCTAAATTAATATATAAAGTAAAGAGATAAAGTAAAATAAAAAAATAAAGTAAAAATCATGAAATCAACTGGAGTTTCATATAAAACTAATCTAAATGAATAAGGTGCTAAACTTAAACCATGACAAAATAATAATAATCTATGTACAGATGTAACGTACCCGTGTTTTGTTGTATAAAACAAAAAATAGTGGGAATGTGTGTATATATATGTGTAGAAACTTATATGTGTGTAATATCTGCTCATACAGGAGGCTGCAAAATTCACACTGCTGACACAAATTAAGACTTTTATTATTTTATTATTATTTTATTATTGATTTAACTATTTATTTATCTGTTTTGCCGCTGTTTTCTCCTCCTTTGTTTTTTTTTCTGTTTATTGTTAAGAAAAAAAAATTGAAAATAAATAGAAAAAAAAGAAAAGAAAGGAGAGAGTTGCATTAAATGCTTATTATCTCCAAATCTAGAAAAAAAAAACAGTGATTTTGATCCAAACTAGCCGCTATTTAGCTTAGATTTCTCAGGAACCGAGGCACTTCCGAGCAACTGTTTTCACCTAGGCAGAGCTTAGAGTCTCGTCTTTCAAACGAGCCCCATCATGTGTCCATAGCTATAACATAGAACACGCTGCGGTGCTACAAATATCATGAAAAACGGCACTCTACAGCTAAATCCCCAAAGCAGTGTGGCCTCAATTTGTTAACTTCAGCTTTGTCACAGATGGCTTCACGTTTTCCTCCAGAATTTGTTGGAAATTAATTTAAACCATTCAATTTAAACCCATGAAATGGCATCAATACAACCCCAAACGATGACCAATCCACCCCCATGAAGCTTAACAAGTTGGATAGATGTTATTTTCGTAAAATAAAATATAAAATATCGTTTGTAGTGAAAAACAAAAGCATTTTACGCAAATAACATCTATCCAACGGATCTTTGCTACAGAGTGAGCAAAGATCCGTTTGGGGAGGAAAACGCATTGAATTTAGTTTAGGCAGCAGCTCAGAAACTGTTCTCAGCTACTTCTGACTTCCCTAGTTTGGAAATGAGGTAAATAAGATGAAGTTCTGGTTGAGTCCCAGTGTAATTCCTGCTTCAGACTTGCTGGAGACCTGCCAGTCCTAGAGTGCAAGTGCAGGTGTTTTCTCTTGGCAGGAAAGCAGGAAAGCATCAGCCTTCTGACGCCTAAGGAGCGAGACTGTTTCAGCTCCTGCTCGGGGGCAGGTCCTTCCCCGTCCCACCAGGACCTTTGTGGTTTACTTAGTTAGAAACGTACCTGCTCTGTTCGTCTTTGGTGTGAAGCTCGTTTTGACTTTGTGTTGCTTCTTTCTAAAAGCCCTTGTTGAATCAAAATAGTACGACAAGAATGTTATTTTAATGTCTCTTTGTGGAGCACATAGAAGCTCAGATGATGTTCTGTCTAAGATTGTGTGTAAGGTCTTCTTCTGACTCCTCGTGTCGTAGGATCTTCTTGTCCCTGATGGAGTCGGCCGGTTTGACTGATCTGCTCAGACAGGAGGGAGACTACACTCTTTTCGCCCCGTCCGACAAAGCCTTCGCCAGCTTGAGCAGCAGCGACATGGCCCTCCTGAAGAGTAAGTCCTCCACATCCTGCCATATCTCCTGGACTGAAGACTGAACGCCGGCTTTGTTTGCAGAGGACATGAACGCGCTCAGGACCTTCCTCCTGTATCACTTCAACCACGGCGTGTTCATCGGGGGCGGGATGGAGTTTGGGGTCACCAACCTGCTCAAGTCGATCCAGGGCAGCAACCTCCGGGTCGTGGCGGTGAGTGTCCCTTCAGCTCGATAGGACCGGAAATGGAGCAGGAATTTTGATTGAACTTTAACCTCTTAACTCCCGCTATAATGTTCAGCTTTCCCCAAATCTGAAAGCTTCTTGGCTGGAGAGTTCAGTCTGTAGGCCTCAATGCCTCATCTGTAAGCTAGACTGCGTCGTTATCATGGTGGCACTTTCTTTGCTCTATTTATGTCACATTTTTGTTGCATTTTTCCAGCTTTTTGTCGGGTTTTAGTTGCTTTTTTGACAATTTTTTCTGCTTTTTTGACCTTTTTTTTCATATTTTTTAATCATTTTTTCTGCTTTTTAACCATTTTTTTCATATTTTTAACCATTTTTTCTGCTTTTTTTAAACCATTTTTTTCAGCTTTTTAACATTTTTTTTCTGCTTTATTGACAATTTTTTTCAGCTTTTTTTTTACCACTTTTTTCTGCTTTTTTGACATTTTTTTTCTGCTTTTTTTAGACCATTTTTTTTCCATATTTTTTAACCATTTTTTTCTGCTTTTTTTTTACCACTTTTTTCTGCTTTTTTGACAATTTTTTCTGCTTTTTTTTTAGACCATTTTTGCATATTCTTTAACAATTTTTTCAGCTTTTTTTTAACCATTTTTTTCAGCTTTTTAACAATTTTTTTCTGCTTTATTGACAATTGTTTTCATATTTTTTAAACATATTTTCTGCTTTTTTGACTATTTTTTCTGCTTTTTTGACAATTTTTTTCATATTTTTAACCATTTTTTTCTGCTTTATTTACATTTTTTTTCAGCTTTTTTTCACCATTTTTTTCTGCTTTATTGACTTTTTTTTCTGCTTTTTTTTTAACCAGTTTTTGCCACTTTCTTGTAAGTGTTCTATGGCGTTTTTGTAACTTTCTCGTTTGTTTACATCTCGTTTTCATTTCTATTTTGGTGCTTATTTTCAAGAAGCTTTTAGATTTGGGGAAAGCCTAAAACTGAAGAAAATGTGCTCGGTTCAGGTGAGACTTAAGAGGTTAAAGGGATGTAGAGAAAGAGTCAATTAATTCTCAAACTTACTCTCCTACCGAAGAAAATGTACTTGAAATGGTGTTTTGTCTTAATTTCAGTGCAAAAATACTCCTTCCACTGGAACATTTATGTACTTGGAAAGTACTTGTGGAGATCTTGCTATGTGCAGGGCTCAGGTTCTGTTCTGTACTTTTGTTTCACACCGATGTCGAGGGATTAAGGATTTTGATTGGCTGATACCACAATATGGATATGCTGAAATTTTGAGCCGATATTTTAGGCCAATTTTTAAAATGTCTCATCGATAATCCTCTGTGTAAAGCTTCTGAACTGTAAAATGTGTCAGTGTTGAACTGTGACTGCAGGGGGCACTTTATTAGAGGCATAGGGCTGATCTGTTAAGGATATTCATGTTTAGTCCTTCAGAGGAAATGAAAGGGGTAATGCACAACGAGGTGTCCATTATGAAACTGTTCATTGGGGCCTGTTTGCTTATGTTTTTAAGTCATGGGTCGCCTGCCCTGGTTTAGTCCCGCTTTAGTCCCGGTTTTACCTCGTCTGGCATGATCTCATCTCATCTCATGATCATTGTCGACTCATTTATCTCCCATTTCGTCCGTAAACAGATCTGTGCCTTCTCGAGTGTAGTTAGAGTCACTGTTATATTAAAAAGTGTGGAAAGAAAGACGAACACAGCCACAGTCTGATCCCGCTCCATTTTGTAAACAAAGGACGGAACAGGAAGTGGAGTTTAACCGACCAATCAGAGAAACGTGTTTCTTGTTCACAGTTTTTCCTGTAGACGGTTTCTATACATCGAACCGAGTCCCAGGTGTGAATGCGACCTTACCTTACTTTACTGATTGCTTGATTTTGAAAGTAGCTAAGTTAGATTACAAGTTACTTTATTAGTTCATTCATGAGCTGCTCACATCACCTCCCCCGCCCTCTCTTTCCTCCTACATTTATGTCGTGAGTTCTCTTCATGCTGAAAATGTTTCTGTTGCATGTGTTGGGAAAATAACTAACTTGGAAAAGTAAGTTTAATCTGATTACTGGTCTGGAAAAAAGTAATGCGTCATAACTTGTGACTGAAAAAAGTAATCAGATTAGAGTACTGGCATTACTGTATATAAAACACAACGCACTGTTTTCCACCGGGATGTTTCTCAGCTCTTGAGGCCTAGGAAGTTGTGGGAGGCTCGTTTTAAAGCCCTCTCGGGAATCTCAACCAAGAGGACTGAGCTCTTCTACTTGTTTACACATTTCCTTTTGTTTAGGCTCTTGGTTTTGGAAGGTCAAATATTTAATGAGTTGCTTTTTCCCCATGTGACTGTGGCCCTGTGTCCCCTTCAGACCAACAGCAGTGTGTCTGTGAACTCTGTCCCGGTGGGAGAGCCCGACATCATGACAACCAACGGAGTGGTCCACTTCATCGACCAAGCCCTCTATCCCGCAGGTTAGTTAACCCCTTAACTCCCACCTGAGCCGAGCACATTTTCTCCAGTTTGGCTTTACCCCAGTCCTAAAGCTTCTGGAAAAAAAGCTGTGAAAATAGCAACAAAACTGAGACGAAAACAATGATGGAAATGTGACAAAAAAGTGACGAAAAATTGATGAAAAAGTGGCAAAAATGTCACAAGAAATCGACAAGAAATCGACAAAAAATTGACGAAATAATGACATAAATGTGACAAAAAAATGACAAAAAATGACAAAAAAAAAGACAAAAATGTGACAAAAAACGTACGAAAAAAAGGACAAAAAATTGATAAAAATTTGACAAAAAAATTACAAAAAATGGACAAAAAAATTACAAAAATGTGATAAAAAATTGACGAAAAAATGACAACATTTTTGTGAAAATAGCAACAAAACTGAGACGAAAACAATGATGGAAATGTGACAAAAAAGTGAGAAAACATTGACAAAAAAGTGACGAAAAATTGATGAAAAAGTGGCAAAAATGTCACAAAAATGTCACAAGAAATTGACAAGAAATGGACAAAAAATTGACGAAAAAATGACAAAAATGTGACAAAAAAATGACAAAAATGTGACCAAAAAAATGACCAAAATGTGACAAAAAAATGACCAAAATTTGATTTAAAAAAAATTACGAAAAAATGACAAAAATGTGACAAAAAATGTACGAAAAAAAGGACAAAAATTTAACACAAATTTGACAAAAAAATGACAAAAAAATGACAAAAAATGGACAAAAAAATGACAAAAAAGTGATAAAAAATAAACGAAAAAATGACAAAAATGTTGTGAAAATAGCAACAAAACTGAGACGAAAAAATTATGGAAATGTGACAGAAAAGTGAGAAAACATTGACAAAAAAGTGATGAAAAATTGATGAAAAAGTGGCAAAAATGTCACAAAAATGTCACAAGAAATCGACAAGAAATTGACAAAAAAATGGACAAAAAATGGACAAAAAAAAGACAAAAAAGTTACAAAAAAAATCTGATGACGTGAGGTAAAAGATCCTCTCGGTTCAGGCGGGAGTTAAGAGGTTAAATCCCACAAATGGCACGTTTATCTACATATATAACGTAAAGTGCAAAGTCCGAAGAGTCATCACATGTTATAAGACTGACTAAAACACAGGTAGAATGTGACTTAATAAAACTGTATGTCTGTCGTGCAGATATGCCGGTGGGAAGCCAAGAGCTGATCTCTCTGTTCAGACGATTCATCACGTACATGCAGTTCAAGGTACTGTTATCACTATTATGTTCTGTTCTAGATCCGGTTCTGTGGTTATTCTTTGAAAATCAGGCTCCACTCACTGAAAATGGTCCTGCAGTCCACCTCGGGCTGTGTCCTTTTTTATTTTTTTTTGGGTGTCCAGTACCTTAAAGCAACACCACAAAACATTCCACCTAATAAATGGAATAAAATGCATCCAGAAATATAAGAAAAAATGGTAAACAAACGTGTGCTGTGTCTCAGCTCTCCGGAAACTGTAACTTTACTGGGAGCAGGACATCTCCGGCTCGTCTCCATGAAGATGTCGACTAAAGGTGGACATATATGACAAATTTGACTACAAAGATCTTTAATAAAACTCTAGATAGGACATGGCTTTGGTAATTTGTCGGAATATTAGTCTTAAGCTACATTTGTTCATGGATTTTCCTCTGTCAAACACTATTTCTATTTATATCAAATAGAACATTTGTTTCCTACTTCAAAACAGTATTTCTGTCCTTTTTAGCGCAAGGACTGCAGGAAGACTAGCTGGCTGTAAAGCACAGCTAATGGGGATCCTAGTAATAAACTAAACTAAACTAAACACAACATGACCAGTATTTATTGCACATGGGAGAGTGATACTGTGAATGCTTAACCACTGGACCCTGGGAATGAATGGGGAGAACGAGGCTAAACAACGACTAAAAAACGAGACATTTCAAAGAAATAACCTGATCCTGACTGAGCTATGAGACTTAAAGGGACTATATGGAGTTTAGAAATGTAAAAATTATATATTTTGCTCCCCCTACATGTTCCAGCCATGTCCTAATGTGTAGAATGAGCTCAGACCTGTTCACCACAACTGCCTCTAAAATCCTCAAAAAGGTGTTAATTCCGAAGTGCCGTCATGCACGAGCTTAATATATAAGCTGCAGTTACTCGTAAGACCTGAGGTGGCAGTAGTGTGTATAAAAAATATTAAACCAAACAAACAATGAGCGTATCTCACAATTGTGCCGTTGAATCAATGAAAATTTGGCTCCTGGTTTTTTATTTGGTCGCTATAGGGGTTAGCCTACAGTCACAAGATGGCCGCCACATTTGCCACGTCAACAAGTGTCATGTCTGATCTAAAGTTTTATTAAATATCCTTGTCTAAATAGGTGAGGTCATAGAAATAAAAAGGAGAAGCGGTGTTTGACCCTAGCGTTTGCGCACAATTAGCTATCCGGCTAGTCCGTTAGCATGCTCAATGTGTTTTTCCTATAGCCGTTAGCATTAGCATTGCGATGTTTCTTCATAATTTGCCATGAAACATCGCAAATTATGAATTATCCAGATGTTTTCAGCTGTTGTCAATCCATCAACCACATTTAGGTCAAAGCCTTGTTAGAAACAAACATAACGGAAAACAAAACGTGTGCATTTGTAGGAACAGGCTCATTTCTGTGGCCGAGGTCCTCATCCAAATCCCTTCTTTTACAACTCATGGCAGAAGTAGCATTTTCTGTGTTTTTCTAGCTGGTCATTAGGGGCATGTTTTGTATTGCTGGCAACAGTAAAGACGAACAAAACAAAAATCTAAGCCTCTTAAATTAGATATAAAAGTCTTGTTTTAGCTGAAACAACCAAGTCCTGCTGTCTCAAGACCGAACATAGCATTTTAAACCACACATTTATTACATTTTTCTTTGTACTATAAAACTTAACGGTTGCCAACCCTAATTGTGTGTTCATTTTCTTCCATACATATAGAGGCAGCTGTAGATTGCTTACAAATTTTTAAGGGAAATCCAATCTCTATGGAGCAATACCAGACTGCCTCTCTCTGTATTGAATACCAGTTAATTGGAGGTTCTTTGTATTGAAAAGATTACATTTTTAATTAAGTTTAACGTTTTTTAAAATGTCCGCAGTTCATCTCCGGATTCCGGTATCAGGAAATTCCCCTCACGTTTTTGAGTAAGTCACCAAAGTTCTATGCCCAGGAAAGCACTTTTATTACGGATTGTTAAACATGTAATATGTTTTGTGTTGACAGAGACGATCATCACTCGGGTCGAAACAGGTAAAACCCTCCATAACTTCGTCATAAAAGTATTTGAGGAGCGCAAACCGTCAAAGCATCAACACTTTTGTTATTAACGCTTCACAGAGTCTAGTATTTACGGTAATTACAGGCACGCTTACAGGATGTGGCATGTTGTTCTCCTCGATAAAAGGTTTTCTGCAGAAGCTTGAGTGATAATGTTACGCCTATGGGGAGTCAATTAGACACTGCCCGGACAGGGAATGAAGACACCGCCTGGATTAAGAACCTGAGCAGAGGAGTTTCATGCCCAAAGATTGACCAGTTCATCAAAAAGGTCATTAGATTAAAGGTGCATTATGCAACTTTTTACACGCGCAGACTGTAGAAGCATACCCGTCGCTGTGGGCGGGCCATAGGGGGCCGTGCCCGTCCCCCAAGATGCTCGTGCCCCCCCAGACACAGATGTGGTGTCGTCTACGTGATACGCAGGTATACGCCGTGTAACCACGAGAAGCCACGGAAAATTGGGCAAAGATAGGCTACGTATCACTCATTTGCGCAGTGTTACTTTTGCGCTTTCTGCCCGATTAGACCAGCCAGGGACGTGCACAGGTAGAGCCCAGGTGGTGCTCAAGCACCTGCCCCTTTGCCCTGTGCCCTTTAAGTGCCCTTCTCAAGACCTGTTTTTTTTCTCTCCCCAATATTAAGTGTTATTTCATTCATATTTCATTATTGTTGTTAGATATTTGCCCTACTAAGACAACATGTGCTGAAAATACAGTTTTAATGCGCAACAACTTCAAATCGCGCTTCATTCCTCCTCTGCCTCTCGAGCCGCGGCGGCGCTGACGCTCCTGATCCCAGAAGGGCAGCTGTGCTGTCCCCGTGTTTCCCCGTAAGATGGTACAGCCCATCTAAGACGCGGGAGTAAAGTAAACAAAGTAAATTCGAAAACTTTATAAACGAGCCAGCGTGACATGACTGGATTATTAAGGGTAAAGGAAACGAAAGGGACAACAGGGCGAGGACGTCAGCGCCGTCCGGATAAAGTCCGCGGTAAAAAGTCACTCACTTTAGCGGTTCTGTTTTGTCGCGCTATAAAATGTTCTGAAAATGAGCTGTATTACTCAGACTAAGTCAGGGCAGAGCGTAGACCAGGACAAGAGCAGAGTGAGCTGAGGTAAGGGAGAGAGAGGGGAGAGGAGGAGAGAGAAGGGTGAGGAGGTGCCTGGGTTCTGGACACTGTGCATCTGTGGGAGGATTATTGTTATTTAAGATATTTTTGACATGGACAAAGGAATGATATTGACAAACCAGATGTTTTAAGTGTAGGCTATAGTACCTTTCCATTTGGCCTATTTTATTTGTATTAGTGCTAATCTTAAGTGCAGAGCCTTGTGACAGTCCTACATTGTCCTCTAAAGTCTATCTAGTTTATTAATAGGTCCACATAATTGGACATTTTATGTTGCTGTGTTAATCAATGGTCTGTTAGTGTCACTAGTTACAGAAAAATCTTTTTTTTTTTTTTTTGCGGGGGTGCCCTTATGTCTTGGTTGAGCACCTGCCCCTCAAAATGTCTGTGCACGTCACTGAGACCAGCCCAAACTATTTCCTCCCCTGACACCGAGAGAGGGGACCGGCGGCATTTCACCCCTCTCTCTCTTTCTCTGACACGGTTCCCTCTAAGCTGCGCTCGCTCCCGTGTTGTCTGGGCACAAAATAAAACATAGCTGATATGATAGAGGAGTATTAACGATCATCCTCCGCTCTTAGACTCCACAATGTCGGCCTCTTTATGATGTTTCATTTTCCAAACATTTTTGTTGTTTTTTGTCACATTTTTATTTTCATTTTCAAAAAACAATAAAAATGTGACAAAAAAGTTTTTTGTCACATTTTTATTTATTTTTTGTCACATTTTTTATTTATATTTTTGTTACATTTTTATTGTTTTTTGAAAATAAAAATAAAAATGTGACAAAAAACAACAAAAATGTGTCAAACTCTGGCAAATATGAGATGAAAAAGAATGTGAAAAGTCAGCAATGTGAGGAAAAGGATCTGTTTTGTTTGTCTTGACTATGAAGCGTTACTCTGGCCAATATGCTGTAAGCGCCAGGTGAGAACTGGTTAGATTCGGGTAAAGCCGAACAGGAGAAACTGCGCTTGGTAAGAGGTTTAAAAAATAGGAAATATGCGCAGCAAAAGCGTTTTGGGGGTAAATTTTGTCTCTCAGCAGGAATAGGCCACCATTTTTACATACTGAGATATGTTCTTACCTTAGCTTTGACGAGTTCTTTAGGACCTGTCTGATCTTCCCCCGTGCCTTCAGTCACGTAAACACAGCGCAGACGGCGTTAGCATTTAGCCTCTCCCTCTCTCCTCTATAGCTCCAAAACAGGTCAAGATAGAAGCTACCAAGCTCTTCCACGTTTTCCCTATTTAAATATGGTTACGTGAAGTGTTCCACTACAAAGTATAATCACACAAAATTAAACAATGTGGATTTTCTAAGCGGATAAAAGGGGAACTATATTGTAAGGCGTAATAATACCGCGCAGTAATCTTCACTTTACATTATAGTTCCCCCTTTTATCCTCATATAAATTGTTCTGCTTGTGCACTGACCTAATGAGGTTTAAACGTCTCTACTAGTCTACTACACTTCCTGCCCATTCAAAGGACTTCTATTCTATCCCTAATTCTGTTTCCATCGTTCCAGTTCCTGACATTACGAAGGTGACGCGGGTGATTGAGAGACCGCCCTCCGTCACCAAGGTAACCCGGGTGATCGGGGGCGAGCCCAGCATTACCAAAGTCACCCGGGTCATCGAAGGAGAGCCCAGCATTACCAAAGTCACCCGGGTCATCGAAGGAGAGCCCACGATCACCAAAGTCACCCGGGTGGTCTCGGCAGGTCAGTCTCTCACACTTCATACACTTTAGAGAGTGAACGACGGTCACAAAGGCTTTTGGAACTGAGAGGTGGCACATTTACATTTGTTGGCTGGTAGCATGGTAAGACTGACGGAGGAGGCAGTAAAACTAAAATAAATTCTGGTTTTACTGTCTTTACCGTTTTACTATGTTTCAAATATCAGCGCTGAGTGCCACGATCTACAGGTCTATCTTCCCATCTTGCCAAACAGCACAGTAGCACTACAGTCCTTTCACAATGGCTGACATCGAGGAATGGCTCACACAGAACTTTTCTCAATCTATCTCAACGAGAGCAAAAGTGAGTGATTTCTGTTTGGACCCAAGTTCATGGACTCTGTGCTGGACCTGGCAGCCCTCGCCCCTTTCTCTCACACAGTGGTGAGAAATGTAGGGGTTAAGTTTGACGACAAACTGAAATTCGACAAGCAGATGGACACTGTTGTTCGGACAAGCTTCTGTCAGCTCCGTCTTCTGGCCAAGGTTAAACCTTTCCTCGGTCAGGATGACTTAGAGAAGGCTTTTATTAGCTCCCGTATTGACTCCTGTAATGCGCTTTATGTGGGTGTGAACAAGTGCACTTTAAACCGGCTGCAGATGGACTGCACTCACTGCACTCCTTACACTGGCTCCCAGTACATGCAAGGGAGAATTTTAAACTATTAATGTTTGTTTTCAAATCAATTCATGGACTTGCACCTTCTTATTTATGTGAACTGCTCGTTGAACATCAGCCCAGTAGAGGCTGTGTCTGCAGGACATCACCTGCAGGAGGTCTCCAGGACCAAAAGTAAGCAGTGGGTGATCGTTTCTTTTCAGTGACTGGTCCGAGGCTCTGGAACTCTCTGCCTTTTGAGTTACGAGCCCTCACTGACCTGACATTGTTAATTGCACATGTGTAATGTATATGTGTTGTTGGTTTTTTATATTTTGTGCTATGTTTTTTTACTACATTGCACTTATGGAAAGCACTTTGGTTCAGCGGGTGCTGTTGTAAAGCGCTATACAAATAAAGGTTGATTGATTGACAATACTCAGAAGGTTTTTGTCAAACAATTGTTCTGTGGTGAAGCTGCTCTTTGGTGTTTACGGAGCAACAACCATTACTTTACATGTGATGTGATGTTGTTTATTCCCCCAATACTCCACATTTACGTAAAATCCATGAGTAATCCTTTGCCCGAGAGGAAACCTCAGAGTGCTGCGCTTCACACAGATTTCTGTTGTGCGTGTTCGACTTTGGCTGCATGTCTGGGCCAAGATTTGGGGAGTTAACTTGTGTTAATGGTCCAGGTGCTTGACTTGAGAGTGACAGAGCACGGCCCAGTCAAGAACCTCGCTGGTCCCGGTCCCAGAGCATTGTGTAACTGACTTTGTACGCGCTCCTGATCCGTGATAGCGAAGCACAGACACCTGAGACCACCACACACCAACACCCCTCGAAGTCCAGGAGGTCAAGCAGACTCTGTTCTTGTTCTTCTCACCTCAAGAACAAGAACAACCTCCTTAAATCTTACGAAGTGTGAGCCGGCCTTTACCTAGTTCTGAGCTGGACTCTGCTTGTAACACTGACAAAGCCAAGATGAATGCATGGTGTAATCTTCTCTCTTGATTCTGTCTTCCAGGGCCTCAGTACTCATACAGCTCCGGAACCACCAACGTCGACCTGTCAGGTACGAAACTCACTCACGCCGCTGAGGTTTCAGGGGCAAATGCAGCGAACATTCCTAAACCCCGCAGACAAACCCTCCACGTTTGCCTGTGTATGTGGACTCGCCTGATCCGACCTGGACAGGGAAGTGAAGAGCCCCCGGAGACGCAGATGAATGCCTTTTCCAGATCCATAAAGTTGTCGTATCCTCCTACGAACCCGGAGCACTCATCTGAAAGTGTGTGGGAACTGAAGATATCATGACGGTCAACAAGGTTATAAATGACCATCTGTGAAGGCAGATCCCCCCAAAAAACAGTCAAAAATCATTTATTTCAGTCATTTTGGTGCATTATGATATATCACGTTATTAGTAAAACCTTGTCACGTTTTAGGCTCAACTATTATTGGATATTATTATGTCATCGGTTGCTACATAAGCATGTCATTTCGTTATCTCATTTTATAGTTTAACTTTAAAGTCCACCTTTGCTGCGGATGATCAAGACCTGGGGAAACACTCACACGTCGAGGAAAAGGACAGAACTCGCTTAAAGGATCTGTATCTGCTATTTTAGCCATCCCAAAGTAAACTATAGGCATTTATATGATATATTGTACCCCTACCACTATGGAGTACTCATTTTTGTGAGAAATGTAAGTATTTTCTGGGAGTATTTTGCACGACGCTACGATTCAGTTAACTCCACCCCCTTTCTCCGAGCTAATCCGCCCATGCAACCCATTAGCAGTAAGAAATATAAATATCACAGCAAAAAGTTAAGCTACGTCACAATGCAGTTATAAGGAGTTGACATCTGCAACACAGCTTCATAAATGGCTAACACACAAGCTAACCCACACGCTGACACACACGCTAACACACACATGCTGACACGGGTCTTGACTCACCGCTCTGTCCTGGTCGCTCCATCAGGTGTTTACATTATGGGACTCGCGTTGGTTATAAAAGTGAATCCACTTTGATTCTGGCGAAGGTTCACCAAACATCCATCAGAGATAGTCACAGAAAAACAATATTTTTGCTGTTAGTCGCTGAATCCCGGAAAGAAATTCCAACTTCTGAGGAGTGGCCTCTTCTTTGGTTGAATGAAGTTCTGTAGCGCTTTTCTCCGTGACATTATCGTTGGATAAGAAAAAAGAACAGGCGTGTCCAGAGTAGGTTAGAAAGAGCTCCTTCTTCACAGCTTTCAGTGCAAACATGACATCTGTTCAGACGCTCAGGGGGTTTGTTTTTTTCCTTTATTTATTTCTTACAACAGAAATAAAGAAAAAGCTGTTTTGTAAATTAAGATCAGGCCGTAAGGCATTACATTAGACATCGGGCTGTTCCTGTTTGACACTATTTCTAGTGTCACTATACACTAGTGTCACAACTCAGTGGTTTTCCAGCAGAGGGCGGAGCAGCTGCTCAGAGAGCAGGATTCAGGAGGATTGCTGAGAACTGTGTGAATGAAGCCAAAAAACACTCTGGGGGTGTTTTTGATAAGGAAGTAGCATAACAACATGGCTAAAAGCTCCAAAAAGTCGATTTTGCATGATATAGGACCTTTAATCATGAGCTCTTTGTCTAAACCTCATGGGTTTATTGTAACCTGCTCGTTGGAGGAACATATTTCCCCCTCATTTATACTTGTAAAAAGCAAATTAACGTGACATTTTATGAAAACTATAGACCGATGTTTAGCTTGTGAGATGAAGACAGTGTTAAACGTCCAATAAATAAACAGTAATAAAAGAAGGTATTTGGGGACATCACGATCAACACTTTGGGATATAAGAGTGCATGAACAAATCAAGTGCATCCACATGAACGCAGCATTTGCCTACTCTCTCTCACGGCAAAAGAAATCCTCCAGAGCTGGCTATATTTGTGTTTTCTCCCTGTATTTGGAGGGTGAGTGCTCCTGTTGCCCTCCATCAACCCAAAACTTGCCTGTCCTGACAAAGACCCTGGCTCAAGATCTGGGGGAAAGTCTTCTAAAACAAGAAATATGAGAGAAAACATGCATTTTTTGAGTGGTTCTGAGTTGGTTTGGTTAAATGTCTTGTTTTAAAAGATGTAGACCGTGACATGTTCTTTATTTTCCTCAGGAGCTGATCTTTCCACCATCGAAGGGACAGTTGACGCCGACACACTCGCCAGAATCGTCCAAGGTGAGTTCGACGCGCTGCACAGCGCGAAGTTGACTTTGTAACTTTGATAGATTGAGTATGACGTGTTCTGTACATGTGTTTACCTCTGAGCAGGCTCGAGGAGAACTCCTCCCAGAAGAGGTAGTACAAATGCTAAGCAGTTAATGCTAATGCTAAGAAGCAAACGACAGCTAAGCTAACGGCATTTACCTGTGATATTGCAGAAAAACACTTTGAGACTGACTGCTGCTAAGCTAATGCTAATAAATGTAAAGCATCTAATGCTAAAAAAAAAAGCTAAGCTAATGGCAATTATTGTTTCATAGCAGAGAAACATTTTTGCGATAGATTCCTGCTAAGCTTATGCAATCAAGCAGCTAAGAAACAAATGGCTGATAAGGTAATGGCATCTGTTTCTTGGGGGAAAAACATTTTCAGATTGGTTGCAGCTACGCTAATGCTAACAAATGTCAAGCAGCTAAGCTAATGCTATGGACATTTGAATAAATAAAACATGGCATGTTGGGCAGCACAATATATCAGCAAATTATCGCAATATTCGGAAGCCAAAACCACTAAGGTCTACTAACTGAGACTGACACATTTTTATGCTAGCACTGCCAAGAACAAAAAGTTCAAAATGTACAAAAGTTTAGTGTTCGAGTTGAGAAACATATCTGGACATTTTAGTGACAGTTGAAATCATCACAAACCACTATGAATTTATTTTCAGTTCAAATTTATCCAGCAGAAACTAAAATTATGATGAAAGATTAGCACTAATGTGTTTCTCACAACAAGAATAGTATTTTTTTCATATTGTGCAGCTAATGGCATGGCTCCTTTGTTTTATCTGGGTAAATGATGTTGTTGCCCGTCTTGCTCCTGCTTCTCAAAGCTACAGCAGCTGCTCCTCATTCTGTGAAGTTATAGCCTGGATTCATTTACCTGCTCTGTGTCAGTTCGACTTTTAGATCCAGGGGTGGAATACGTTGAAATAGACAACGGAGAAAACACTTGGAATGTTCATTGGCAAGCCAGATGGGGGGGAAAACTGTGATCTGTAACTTATTTTTTTCTCTTTGCAAGAAAGTACAAACACGGTGCTGTATGGCAGGAATCGCAAGGCCAAAGCGATTTACAACCACTTCTCTATAAATATCTCGGAAAATCCTCCACCTCGCAAATCTAATGGTTCAAATTGGCAATGGCAAAGATAGTACAGTACAATACCCTTCACAAGTAGCAAAATGTAGTGTATCCTTTTGTTTAGGCCTCTACAAAACATTTTCTGAGATTCCTTTACTCGTTTTTAGTTTATACTCAAATGTTAATGCTCTGGATATGTTTAAATTTGAAGAAAAAGTCCAATTTAATCGCAATATTTTTCCATCTGAGCAAGGATGTTGTGAAGTGCAAGATTTTAGGGTTGCACTTTCAACCTTTCCAAGCCAGTTTCCATATTATTAGCAATAAAAATAAACCAAGAGATTTTCTGGTAATGGACTGTCTTTATGCTGAGTTCATATTAGGATTATATAGCTACGGAATAAAGGATGTGCGTGTCCTGTTTCCGTCCTATTGCTACTGCTGTGCTGCAAAGTGAAGCGCTCCATGTTTTTGTTCTATTTGCCAACTCTTCTGTTATTGCTTTATAACAGTGGCTCTCAAACTTTTCACACAAAGTACCAAATCATGAAGTATTTGAGCTTCCATGTTGCACCAGGCCTAGATTAAGATTAGATTAGGACTAAACAAGGGGAAACATACTTAAATTGTTTTAAATTATGTATGAACTGAGTGTTAACCTTATATACGGTGAGACAAAGCAGGTGGAAGAAACCCGAACATTTTTAATATGGACATTTTTTTGATAGTTTCTCTCTTCACATGTTAATGTGAGGCCATGGTTCTCCACCGGGAAAAGGTGGCGCCCTCTGTAGGTCGGTGGAGAGACCTTGTCTCAAGTGGAGAAGTTCAAGTATCTCAGGGTCCTTTTCTTAGTCTTGAGGGATGGATGGAGCGTGAGATCGATAGACGGGTCGGTGCGGCGTCGGCAGTGATGCGGTCGCTGTATCGGACTGTTGTGATGAAGAGGTGACTGTTGTGATGAAGAGGTGACTGTTGTGATGAAGAGGTGACTGTTGTGATGAAGAGGTGACTGTTGTGATGAAGAGGTGACTGTTGTGATGAAGAGGGAGCTGAGTCAGGGGGCAAAGCTCTCGATTTGCTGATCGATCAATGCTCCTATACCGTCACCTTTGGTCGTGAGATCTAGGTAATGACCAAAAGGACAAGATAGAGGATACAGGCGGTCTTCCAGGTGCCTCACGGCCTCTCGGGAGGTTTTCCGGGCCTGTCCCATTGGGAGGAGGCCAAGACCCAGGACACGCTGGAGGGACCATGTCTCTGAGTTGGCCTGGTGTCGTCTCGGAGTCCCTCCAGAACAGCTGGAGCAGAAAAAAGTGGATGGAAGGACGGACAGATGGATGGATGGATGGATGGATGGATGGATGGATGGATGGATGGATGGATGGAAGGATGGATGGTTCTAAGGACGGATGGAAGGAAGGACGGACGGTTGGAAGGACGGATGGATGGATGGATGGAAGGACGGATGGTTCTAAGGACGGATGGAAGGAAGGACGGACGGATGGAAGGATGGATGGAAGGATGGAAGGTTGGATGGATGGATGGATGGATGGATGGATGGATGGATGGAAGGACGGATGGTTCTAAGGACGGATGGAAGGAAGGACGGACGGATGGAAGGATGGATGGACGGATGGAAGGTTGGATGGATGGATGGATGGATGGATGGATGGATGGATGGATGGATGGATGGTTCTAAGGACGGATGGAAGGAAGGACGGACGGATGGAAGGATGGATGGATGGATGGATGGATGGATGGATGGATGGAAGGATGGATGGATGGATGGATGGAGGGAAGGACGAACGGACGGACGGATGGACAGACGGACATCTTTTTTTCAATGTCAAAGTACAAAATGGACCCAAGCCTTCCTGGCTCTAAACCTGGCTCTATTTTGTATTTCTACTCATTCCCCTGCAGTGTCTCTCCTTAAACCAGCTAACGAAACAAATGCATTACAGAACCATAGACTCAATGATCTCAAATTTATATAAATAAAGTCTACAACTGCAGATGTAACATGACGAAACCCCATGTTTGAGAACCACTACTCCATAAACCCTCATTGCCTTATGTGAGTTTATCGTATGTGCTTGAAGCTCGTCCCAGAATGCATCGCGTGTGTGCATGAGCTAAACTGATATATGTTTTCTTCTTCATCCTCCTCCCAGCTGGAAGACCAAAACAAAGAGTCCAGAAGCAGAACTAACCACCTCCAGACGAGAGCGGCGTTTGGAAGCGGACGCCGCACGTAAAACCCCGGAGGGGCCTTTGTACAGCAGCTGTATTTTTATTTCAATGCCAGTGGGTGTAAAGCAGAGGTGGGCAGAGCGGCCGAGCATTTACTCAAGCCAACATTTGGAAATATTGTCATTCAGTAAAAAATCAACGCACGGTTTCTATAACTAGCATCAGGTCAAGATGATTGCTTTTTCATGGCCAATATCTCTAGTGTTTTATGCCACAAAAAGAAAGACAAACATTATCAAATATAGGAAGACAACTTTTGAGCATCGAAACGTGTACAATAGCTGCCAAAATGTAAACTGAATGTGTTCTAGAGCATATTTTTGTACTTTTTTATGAACTTGTGCAGTAAAAGTAGTCGAGAAATGTCTTTAGTCGTTGCATAATGTGACCAACAAAAATGTAAAATATTTCTCACGCTTGTCATAAACACGTAACATAAACTTATATATTCATTTTCACAACGAGAAGTTTTTACATTTGACACAAGTTTTTGCCATAGATACAGACGGCATCGCGTCATAGAAGAGGGCGTGGCTTAGAATCTTTTGGGAAACAACATTTTTCACAGTTTTTAGCCATTTTCTGGTGAAATCTAAACTTATTTATCACATGCAAAATAAAGCAAAGTCTAAATCGGGTCCACATGGATGTTTATTCACAGCAGATTGTTCAGTAGAAGCGGAAAAACAAAATGGCAGTCGTAGCTGGAGCAAGCTAGCGTTTGTAACATGTTAGCATATCATGTTAGCATTCTCCGTTTTTCTGTATTTACGGGCTGTTGAACCACTTTGCTCCTCTCCATGTCTTTGTATCTTTATTTAGTAGGAACTATATTCATAATTCAGCGTTTGTTAAAGTAGTTTTTGAATAATTAGAGAAAGTTTAATTGTTTTCAAACATGACCATATATGGGCGATTCCAGAGATGCCGTCTGTATCTATAAACACGTAACATAAACTTATATTCATTTTCACAACGAGAAGTTTTTACATTTGACTCAAGTTTTTGCTATAGATACAGACGGCATCGCGTCACAGAAGAGGGCGTGGCTTAGAATCTTTTGGGAAACAACATTTTTCACAGTTTTTAGCCATTTTCTGGTGAAATCTAAATTTATTTATCACATGCAAAATAAAGCAAAGTCTAAATCGGGTCCACATGGATGTTTATTCACAGCAGATTGTTCAGTAGAAGCGGAAAAACAAAATGGCAGTCGTAGCTGGAGCAAGCTAGCGTTAGTAACATGTTAGCATATCATGTTAGCATTCCCCGTTTTTTTGTATTCATGGGCTGTTGAACCACTTCGCTCCTCTCCATGTCTTTGTATCTTTATTTAGTATAAAACTATATTCATAATTCAGCATTTTTTAAACTAGTTTTTGAATAATTAACTGTTTAACATGACCGTATATGGCCGATTCCTGAAATGCCGTCTGTATCTATTGTAAGACTCTTCTTTGTTGGATAAATGCGGCCGGCGAAACCCACCTCTGGTTTTTACGTACAACAATTCTTAAACAAATGGTGCTTTGAATGTAAGTGTGTGCAATAGAGTCTTGATATAAACAACGACTGTTTTGGCTTGTTCGAACGGCGATAAAATCTCTTCGCTGCGAGCTATTAGCGCAGCTGTAAAAGCCGTCAATTTCCCGCTTTTATGACGTTTCCCAGAGGAGGACAGTAAAACCCGAGGAGTTTGGCCGCCTCTTTAAAAGATTGTTGTGAAATTTCGTATTGTAAAGTCTGGTTTGGAAAGTGATTGCATCAAAGGGCTTTTTTCTTTTTTTTTTTTGTAACTGAAAGATTGTATCACGCAGTTGGGTCTCGACAGGTTTTAAATATTTACCAAATAAAGCGCATTCTCAGATCCGGACGTGATAGTTTTATATGTGGCTCTGGTTAAGTCGTGTTTGGTGGACCACCTCTGTGAACGTTTTTACGAGTGAATTATCAAATAAAGGGGTTTCAGGTCTTTTTTCCAGTCACTGTGAGCTGTCTGTGTCTCTCTTTTGCAATGTCACGTTCACATGTAGAGTGTTTTGGGTCTCTCCTCTGTAAACCCCCCCTCTCTCCTTTTTCTCCCCTCTTCCCCTCTCTTTTCTTTTCCCCTCTCTCTATCCTCTCTCTCCCTTCTCTCCCCTCGCTTCACTGCTCTCTTCTTTTCCTCTCTCTCTCTCCCTTCTCTCCCCTGTCTCTCTCCAATTTTCTCACCTCTCTCTCTCCTCAATTTCCTCTCTCTTCCCTCTCTTCATCCCCCTCTCACACTTCTCTCTTTCCCTTTTCTCCCCTCTCTCCTCTCTCCCTTTTCTCCTCTCTCTTCTTTTCCCCTCTCTCTCCTTTCTCTTCTCTTTCCCCCACTTTCCTCTCTCTTCCCTCTCTCTTCTATTCCCCTCTTTCATGTTCCTTTTCCCTCTCTCCCCTTCTCTCCCCTCTCTCTCTCCTCACTTTCCTCTCTCTTCCCTCTCTCTTCACCCCCTCTCCCTTTTCCCCTCTCTCCCTTCTCTCTCCTCGCTTCCGTGCTCTCTTCTTTTCCTCTCTCTCTCCCTTTTCTCCTCTCTCTTCCCTCTCTCTTCATCCCCCTCTCACACTTTTCCTCTCTCTCTCTCTCTCTCTTTTTCCCCTTCTCTCCCCTCTCTCCCTTCTCTCCCCTCACTTCCCTGCTCTCTTCTTTTCCCCTCTCTCTCCCTTCCCTCTCTCCTCTCTCTCCTTTCTCTCTCTTCTCTCTCACCCACTTTCCTCTCTCTTCTCTCTCTCTTCTATTCCCCTCTTTTGTGTTCCTTTTCCTTCTCTCCCCTTTTCTCCCCTCTCTCTCTCCTCTCTCTCTCCCTTTCTCCTCTCTCTTCTTTTCCCCTCTCTCCCTTCTCCATTCTCTTCTCTCCCTTCTCTCCCCTCTATCCTCTCTCTCCCTTCTCTCCCCTGTTTCTCTCCAATTTTCTCACCTCTCTCCTCAATTTCATCTCTCTTCCCTCTCTTCATCCCCCTCTCACACTTCTCTCTCTCTCCCTTTTCTCCCCTCTCTCCTCTCTCCCTTTTCCCCTCTCTCTCCTTTCTCTTCTCTCTCCCCCACTTTCCTCTCTCTTCCCTCTCTCTTCCTTTCCCCTCTCTATCCTTTTGCCCCTCTCTTCTATTCCCCTCTTTCGTGTTCCTTTTCCCTCCCCCCTTTTCTCCCCACTCTCTCTCCTCACTTTCCTCTCTCTACCCTCTCTCTTCACCCCCTGTCCCTTCTCCATTCTCCTCTCTCACTTCTCTCCCCTCGCTTCCCTGCTCTCTTCTTTTCCCCTCTCTCTCTCCCCTTTTCTCCCCTCTCTCCTCTCTCTCCCTTTTCTCCTCTCTCTTCCCTCTTTCTTTATCACCCTCTCACACTTCTCTCTCTCTCCCCTTTCTCCTCTATCTTCTTTCCCCTCTCTCTCTTTTCCCCCCTCTCTTCTTTTCTCCTCTCTCCCTTCTCTCCTTTCTCTCCCCTTGCTTCCCTGCTCTCTTCTTTTCCCCTCTTTCCCTTCTCCATTCTCCTCTCTCCCTTCTCTCCCCTCACTTCCCTGCTCTCTTCTTTTCCCTTCTCTCTCTCCCTTCCCTCTCTCCTATCTCTCCCCTCTCTCTTCTCACTTTCCTCTCTCTACCCTCTCTCTTCACCCCTTCTCCATTCTCCTCTCTCACTTCTCTCCCCTCACTTTCCTGCTCTCTTCTTTCCCCCTCTCTTTCTCCCTTTTTCTCCCATCTCTCCTCTGTCCCTTTTCTCCTCTCTCTTCCCTCTCTCTTCATACCCCTCTCACACTTCTCCTCTCTCTCTTTTTCCCCCTCTCTTCTCTCCCCTCGCTTCCCTGCTCTCTTCTTCCCCCCTCTCTCTCCCTTCCCTCTCTCCTGTCTCTCCTCTCTCTCTCCTTTCTCCCTCTTCTCTCTCCCCAACTTTCCTCTCTCTTCCCTCTCTCTTCATCCCCCTCTCACAATTCTCCTCTCTCTCTCTCTCCCTTCCCTCTCTCCTGTCTCTCTCTTCTCCCTTTCCTCTCTCTTCTTTTCCCCTCTCACAATTCTCCTCTCTCTCTCCCTTTTCTCCTCTCTCTTCTTCCCCCCTCTCTCTCCTTTCTCTCTCTCCTCTCTCCCCCACTTTCCTCTCTCTTCCCTCTCTCTTCTTCCCCCTCTCTCTCCTTTCTCTCTCTCCTCTCTCCCCCACTTTCCTCTCTATCCTTTCACCCCTCTCTTCTTTTCCCCTCTCTTCTATTCTCCTCTCGTCTCTCCCTCTCCCCCTCTCTCTCTGATCTTGCTCCTCTCTCCAGTTGTAGCTCAAACTCGTCCCCCCACATTTAAAGACACATTGGGATTTGCGACCTCAGTCATTAAACAGTGTTGCCTCACAAGCTCTACATGTGTGAACACAGCTGGAGCAAAGCATTCACACAACATGTAGCTCTTTGTGCCTCTTCCTTGTCCAATGCACGTTTAAGGGCAGAGAAAACCTTCTTTTCGCCCAGACGGTTGAAGCTTCTTCCTCAGAGTTGTCACAAGCTGCCGCCGAATTTCACTTTACAGGTTTTGACGCCGTTTTCCAAGAGTTGGAAGGAGGACGACATCTGGTGTCTAACTTCTTCAGTGCAGCATCACAGATATTCCGGACCACAGGAGCCCATCAGGAGCCCAGCAGGAGCCCCATCATCCCCATTTGATCCACATTTCCAAATTTCACTTGCCTCCTTTATTCATCTGTAGTGGGCAGTATCCTGTATTTAGAGCTAACAAGACATGTCACAGCAACATCCTCTGATTACTCTGAAGCCTCTAGAAAACAACACTGGTCTGATAATCCTTAAAACATTTATTTTTAGAAGACAAACTTATCATATTGGATTATAATTGGTGGGTCACAAGGGGCCCCCTACCTTTTTTTGTCCTTAAAAAAGCATTTTAAACAGAACACTTGAAGACGATGTGTGTCTAAAAAGAACTACTACATCATTAATCTTACTTAATTCGAGATTAATCACAGGTTTACACTGTAGTTCTTACTAATATTGGTTCCAATAGTAATCTGGTGTTGTTTCTAATTATAAAGTTCAAAATTATTTATATTTTTATCACGCGTTTGACTTGCGTAGGGGCAGGCATATTTTAGTTTTCTTCCTTTTTTCCCTGTATATTGTGGTGCATTAACCCCTTAACTCCCGCCTGAACCGAGAGGATATTTTTCCTCACGTCATCAGATTTTTTTCCATTATTTTTTTGTTGGGTATTCAACTCATTTTTGTAACTTTTTTGTCATTTTTTGTCATATTTTTGTCATTTTTTGTCATATTTTTGTCATATTTTTGGTCATTTTTTATCACATTTTTATTATTTTCTCGTCAATTTTTGGTCAATTTCTTGTGACATTTTTGCCACTTTTTCATCAATTTTTCGTAACTTTTTTGTCACATTTTTATTTTTTTTTGTCACATTTTTATTATTTTTTGTCACATTTTTATATATTTTTTTGTCACATTTTTATTATTTTTTGTCACATTTTTGTTTATTTTTTGTCACATTTTTATTTATTTTTTGTCACATTTTTATTTATTTTTTGGTCACATTTTTATTTATTTTTTGGTCACATTTTTATTTTTGTCACATTTTTATTATTTTTTGTCACATTTTTTATTATTTTTTTGTCACATTTTTATTTATTTTTTGTCACATTTTATTTATTTTTTGGTCACATTTTTATTTATTTTTTTTGTCACATTTTTGTTTTTTTTGTGTCACATTTTTATTTTTGTCACATTTTTTTTAGTTTTTTTTTACATTTTTATTTATTTTTTGTCACATTTTATTTATTTTTTTGTCACATTTTTATTTATTTTTTTTGTCACATTTTTGTTTTTTTTGTGTCACATTTTTATTTTTGTCACATTTTTTTTAGTTTTTTTTACATTTTTATTTATTTTTTGTCACATTTTTATTTTTTGTCACATTTTTTATTTGATTTTTTTAAAACTATTTTTCCAATAAGCCTTTACATTTGGGTAAAACCAAACTGGAGAGAAAGTGCTTGGTTCAGGTGGGAGGTAAGAGGTTAACGTCTTTAAAAGAGCCATGATTCGCCTCACTGTAGGGACAGCAACAAGGCTGTCTCGAATTTTCGGCCATGTCCAAAGCTCAGGCCTGAACGTAAATATATTCTATAAAACATGCTTATCATCCATGCAAAGCCGGTGTTGTAATTTTTAAAGCTAAATCTCAAAATGACTTTTTCGTGGCTCCACAAGGATCACAACCTGAAAATAGATGGAAATAATCTTCATTTAACAAGCAAAGATAATGACTGAAGGCAAATATTATGACGTTTGGGGCTTCGAAGTAGACGACAAGCTCTCGGGCTTTCATCCCCACTGACCTAAACAGTATAGGAATTAAAGTTATCATTGCTACAGCCTCTCCACAACCTTTCCTAAAAAAAACAATGACATCACCTGTGATAATTGTCATGTCACTCACTTGACCAGAGGCTTCAGCAGGTCCGTGTTAAACCACTGATGTCACAGAAAACAACAATGATCTTCACAAGAATAAGAAGCCTCTTGAGGAATTATCGCCCAAACATTCCTCGGACTACGATGCAGCAACACAGGTGCGTCAGGCTTCAGGGACCGGCTACTCCTTGGCAAATTTACAGCCTGTCCAGAGTTATGAGCCACGAGACAAAGTACCCGCATGTATCCGTGAGCTCAGCGATGACATCAGAGCGAGCGAGAACTTTATCAGCGGCGACGGGCGGATAAACGCTGGTGTCATGACTGAAAACAGGTGCTGGACGGCTACGCTCCTCCAAAGACCTGAGAGACTCAACATGAAGGCTCGACCCATCACAGACCCTCAGACCCCATCACAGACCCCATCACAGACCTCATCACAGACCCCATCATAGACCCCATCATAGACCCATCACAGACCCCATCACAGACCTCATCACAGACCCCATCATAGACCCATCACAGACCCCATCACAGACCTCATCACAGACCCCATCATAGACCCCATCATAGACCCCATCACAGACCCCATCACAGACCTCATCACAGACCCTCAGACCCCATCATAGACCCCATCATAGACCCCATCACAGACCCCATCATAGACCCCATCACAGACCCCATCACAGACCTCATCACAGACCCTCAGACCCCATCATAGACCCCATCATAGACCCATCACAGACCCCATCACAGACCTCATCACAGACCCCATCATAGACCCATCACAGACCCCATCACAGACCTCATCACAGACCCCATCATAGACCCCATCATAGACCTCATCACAGACCCTCAGACCCCATCATAGACCCCATCATAGACCCCATCATAGACCCCATCATAGACCTCATCACAGACCCTCAGACCCCATCATAGACCCCATCATAGACCCCATCATAGACCTCATCACAGACCCTCAGACCCCATCATAGACCCCATCACAGACCCCATCACAGACCTCATCACAGACCCTCAGACCCCATCATAGACCCCATCATAGACCCCATCACAGACCCCATCATAGACCCCATCACAGACCCCATCACAGACCTCATCACAGACCCTCAGACCCCATCATAGACCCCATCATAGACCCATCACAGACCCCATCACAGACCTCATCACAGACCCCATCATAGACCCATCACAGACCCCATCACAGACCTCATCACAGACCCCATCATAGACCCCATCATAGACCTCATCACAGACCCTCAGACCCCATCATAGACCCCATCATAGACCCCATCATAGACCCCATCATAGACCTCATCACAGACCCTCAGACCCCATCATAGACCCCATCATAGACCTCATCACAGACCCTCAGACCCCATCATAGACCCCATCACAGACCCCATCACAGACCTCATCACAGACCCTCAGACCCCATCATAGACCCCATCATAGACCCCATCACAGACCTCATCACAGACCCTCAGACCCCATCATAGACCCCATCACAGACCCCATCATAGACCCCATCACAGACCTCATCACAGACCCTCAGACCCCATCATAGACCCCATCGCAGACCCCATCACAGACCTCATCACAGACCCTCAGACCCCATCACAGACCCCATAGACCCCATCACAGAGCCCATCACAGACCCCATCGCAGACCCTCAGACCCCATCACAGAGCTCATCACAGACCCCATCACAGACCCTCAGACCCCATCATAGACCCATCACAGACCCCATCACAGACCTCATCACAGACCTCATCATAGACCCCATCATAGACCCATCACAGTCCCCATCACAGACCTCATCATAGACCCCATCATAGACCCATCACAGACCCCATCACAGACCTCATCACAGACCTAATCACAGACCCCATCATAGACCCCATCACAGACCCATCATAGACCCCATAGACCTCATCATAGACCTCATCATAGACCCCATCACAGACCTCATCACAGACCTCATCACAGACCCCATCATAGACCCCATCACAGACCCATCATAGACCCCATAGACCTCATCATAGACCTCATCATAGACCCCATCACAGACCTCATCACAGACCTCATCACAGACCCCATCATAGACCCCATCACAGACCCATCATAGACCCCATAGACCCCATCATAGACCCCATCACAGACCTCATCACAGACCCCATCATAGACCCCATCACAGACCCCATCATAGACCCATCATAGACCCCATAGACCCCATCATAGACCCCATCACAGACCCCATCATAGACCCCATCATAGACCTCATCATAGACCTCATCATAGACCCCATCACAGACCCCATCACAGACCCTCAGACCCCATCACAGACCCATCACAGACCTCATCATAGACCCATCACAGACCCCATCACAGACCCCATCATAGACCTAATCACAGACCCATCACAGACCCCATCACAGACCCCATCATAGACCTAATCACAGACCCATCACAGACCCCATCACAGACACCATCATAGACCTAATCACAGACCCATCACAGACCCCATCACAGACCCCATCGCAGACCCCATCACAGACCCCATCATAGACCTAATCACAGACCCATCATAGACCCCATCACAGACCTCATCACAGACCTCATCACAGACCCCATCGCAGACCCCATCACAGACCCCATCATAGACCCATCACAGACCTCATCATAGACCCCATCACAGACCCTCAGACCCCATCACAGACCCCATCACAGACCCCATCATAGACCCATCACAGACCTCATCATAGACCCCATCGCAGACCCTCATACCCCATCACAGACCCCATCACAGACCCCATCATAGACCCCATCACAGACCTCATCACAGACCCCATCGCAGACCCCATCATAGACCCATCACAGACCTCATCATAGACCCCATCGCAGACCCTCAGACCCCATCACAGACCTCATCATAGACCCCATCGCAGACCCTCAGACCCCATCACAGACCTCATCATAGACCCATCACAGACCCCATCACAGACCCCATCGCAGACCCTCAGACCCCATCACAGACCCCATCACAGACCTCATCATAGACCCCATCACAGACCTCATCACAGACCCCATCATAGACCTCATCACAGACCCTCAGACCCCATCATAGACCCCATCACAGACCCCATCATAGACCCCATCACAGACCTCATCACAGACCCTCAGACCCCATCATAGACCCCATCGCAGACCCCATCACAGACCTCATCACAGACCCTCAGACCCCATCACAGACCCCATAGACCCCATCACAGAGCCCATCACAGACCCCATCGCAGACCCTCAGACCCCATCACAGAGCTCATCACAGACCCCATCACAGACCCTCAGACCCCATCATAGACCCATCACAGACCCCATCACAGACCTCATCACAGACCTCATCATAGACCCCATCATAGACCCATCACAGTCCCCATCACAGACCTCATCATAGACCCCATCATAGACCCATCACAGACCCCATCACAGACCTCATCACAGACCTAATCACAGACCCCATCATAGACCCCATCACAGACCCATCATAGACCCCATAGACCTCATCATAGACCTCATCATAGACCCCATCACAGACCTCATCACAGACCTCATCACAGACCCCATCATAGACCCCATCACAGACCCATCATAGACCCCATAGACCTCATCATAGACCTCATCATAGACCCCATCACAGACCTCATCACAGACCTCATCACAGACCCCATCACAGACCCATCATAGACCCCATAGACCCCATCATAGACCCCATCACAGACCTCATCACAGACCCCATCATAGACCCCATCACAGACCCCATCATAGACCCATCATAGACCCCATAGACCCCATCATAGACCCCATCACAGACCCCATCATAGACCCCATCATAGACCTCATCATAGACCTCATCATAGACCCCATCACAGACCCCATCACAGACCCTCAGACCCCATCACAGACCCATCACAGACCTCATCATAGACCCATCACAGACCCCATCACAGACCCCATCATAGACCTAATCACAGACCCATCACAGACCCCATCACAGACCCCATCATAGACCTAATCACAGACCCATCACAGACCCCATCACAGACACCATCATAGACCTAATCACAGACCCATCACAGACCCCATCACAGACCCCATCGCAGACCCCATCACAGACCCCATCATAGACCTAATCACAGACCCATCATAGACCCCATCACAGACCTCATCACAGACCTCATCACAGACCCCATCGCAGACCCCATCACAGACCCCATCATAGACCCATCACAGACCTCATCATAGACCCCATCACAGACCCTCAGACCCCATCACAGACCCCATCACAGACCCCATCATAGACCCATCACAGACCTCATCATAGACCCCATCGCAGACCCTCATACCCCATCACAGACCCCATCACAGACCCCATCATAGACCCCATCACAGACCTCATCACAGACCCCATCGCAGACCCCATCATAGACCCATCACAGACCTCATCATAGACCCCATCGCAGACCCTCAGACCCCATCACAGACCTCATCATAGACCCCATCGCAGACCCTCAGACCCCATCACAGACCTCATCATAGACCCATCACAGACCCCATCACAGACCCCATCGCAGACCCTCAGACCCCATCACAGACCCCATCACAGACCTCATCATAGACCCCATCACAGACCTCATCACAGACCCCATCACAGACCTCATCACAGACCCTCAGACCCCATCACAGACCCCATCACAGACCCCATCACAGACCCTCAGACCCCATCACAGACCCCATCACAGACCCCATCACAGACCTCACGGGACTTACAAGAACATTTACAAGTCAGATGTAATGTGCTGCATACTTACACAGTCTTTTTGTCTGGATTAGGTGTCTGACGCTCTGGGGAGTAAAGTGTTTTGAAAATGCAGCACAATGTCCGGAATCGAAACAGCTGGAGCTTTATGTCAAAAAGTAAAATTCTCACTGACTATTTCTCGGAAACATGAGAATTTAATTGCGTGAAGATCCAGCTGTCGCGATTTCAGACATTGCGACGTTAATTCAAGATGATAGGTGATTTAAAGGCTGAGTAATTGCATAGATATGTATCATTCATGTAAAACAGATAAATCTACATTCTGTTTGTTAAAAGGGAAATTCTACCACAGACATTTTGCCTTTTCTCCATTTCGAAACAGAACTGTAGGTTCTTAAAGGGATATTTCAGGGTTGTTGACATAGGGCCTCAGTTATCAAGAGTGTTGTTGATTTCTGGAGATATTTTTTTTTGTAATTCATGCAGGCTAGCTGATACCATAGAAATGCACTAGCCTAGCGCCACTAAGCTCTTCAAATATAAAACCTGCATGAATTTAAGAAAAAAAATATCTTCAGAAATCAAGAACACTCAGGATAACTAGGAAATGAGGTCCTATGTCAAGAATCCTGAAATATCCCTTTAAGTCTGGCCAAATGAAAACAATGAGTGCATGTTTATGTATGAACCCAAAGCACGAAAGACAAAAGGCTTTGTACATGCAATGATGATGCTGACCTTCCAGGATTATGTGTAATGTCTCCTGTCCTTAGCCATGACTTGCTGAAAAAAGAAAGTATATATATACATATAAAAAAAAAAAAACCTTCCTCACCTCCGCAGGCGGTCTCTTTTTCCTCCTGCTCGGGTCCTCTACCAGAGGCCTGGGAGCTTGAGGGTTCTGCGCAGTATCTTTGCTGTTCCTGTTCCACTTTTCTGTATTTCCTGGGATCTGCTGGAGCCACTCCTCCAGTTTGGGGGTCACTGCCCCGAGTGCCCCAACGACCACGGGCACCACTGATGCTTCACCCTCCAGGTTTTCTCCAGCTCTTCCCTGAGCCCCTGGTGTTTCTCTAGTTTCTCATGTTCCTTCCGGGCCTCTGCTAGTCTCCACATTTGATGTTCTGAGATTATGATCTATTACAAAAAAACGTCAACCTAAGTCCCTATAACACGTCACTCACTGTAACTATAGACCTGCACTAAGTAGACCAGTGGTTCCCAACCTTTATAGCCCCCTGAGGACTTTCTTATGCATGTATCTTTAAAATTATAAAGTCTGTTCTTTTAGCTGTAAGTGAGAGTAACTGTATGGTTTACAAAGCTATAAAACTAGGTATGCGACCAACTTGCTGCCTTGTGTTGACCATTTGTTGACCTAAGGAACAAAGGAGCTAAGGAGACACCTTTTGGGGAAATTTCAGTCGTAAACTTGTTGTAAAGCAGGATGCCCATTTGTTATCTGTTTGGTAAAGAAATGGTTTGATGTAGACCTTAGATCAACCCCTTTAGTATAAAAGCGGGGTCTTCTGTTTTACTTGCAGACTCTCCTGTGACTCTCTGCGACTGTCATGCTGTCAACTTGTGCTAATAAAGACTCTGAGAACTACGTTGCTTTTAGCATTTTTCTTAGCATTTTTGTTAGCCACAACATCCACAATTTGGTGCATTGGCCGGGAAGCACACCAAATTGAAATCTTTTTTGAGAAGATCCACGACGATTTGTTCCTGGCCTGACGAGTCGACATCCTGGGGAGTCTCCATAGAGCTTTTCGACCTTCATTCAGAAAGAGTGCACTCTCCTAAATAGGTAAAAGCAGAAACCTTTTTAATAGAATATCTGCATATTGGATTAATCTAAATTATTTTTTGAATGATTGGCCGCGCTCTATGTTTGTGTTTTGTGTTTGTGTTTGTTTTTGTTTGTTTATTTATGGAAACAGTATATTTTAAAGGAAATAAGTTATATGCGCAGTGAAATAAGTGATGTGTTGAAATAAGGATCCAGAGGGCATATGAAATGCTGCTCATGTTAAGTTATGGTAGGCCTACAGGTGTTTTGATTGTGTTAAGATGTTTTTTACGCTTTTTCATTAAAAATAAAGTAGATGTTTTTTACGCTTTTTCATTAAAAATAAAGTAGACTTTCTCGTTTTTTACGCTTTTTCGTCAAAATAAAGTAGATGTTTTTTACGCTTTTTCATTAAAAATAAAGTAGACATTTTTAAAAAATGTTGTTAGGGTCTTTCTCTCACACGAACTGGACATTACAGACAACCACACTATTTCTTTTAAATTTTGTGGGCATTCATTTTTTTTGTCGCGCTTTTTTTGGTAAAACAAGGTAGACATTTCACGTTTTTTACGCTTTTTAAGTAAAAAAAGTAGACAAACACTTTTTTACGCTTTTTAGGAAAAAAAAGTAGCCATTTCACGTTTTTTACGCTTTTTTCGTAAAAATAAAGTAGACACTTAGAAAATCCGACGTTATGACGGTACTTTAATTTATATTTAGTGAACTAAACTATTATATTTTATATTATGTGGGGAAATAGGTTTGCCTGCAATAATAACCAGATAGTATAAACTTGTTTTATATGTTTTTGGGATAAAATTAAGAAAATGATAAAACTACTTAAGAATACAAATTGAAAAATAATAAAAAATAAAGTAAAAAAGGATAAAGTAAATTACACTAAGCTTATGTTATGTTTTTTTTTTTGAAAAGAGAAGATAGTAAACCCTTATAACAAGTATGGTGACCGGTATGAAAAACCTTTTGTGTGCTTATAACTCTTAGTGTTGTTATTAGTTATGTTATATTGTGCATGTGCGCTATAATGTCTAAAGCTAAAACATAACTAAAGCATTGCTAAAAACAGCAGTTTTTTTTTTTTTTTATCTTAGTGCTGTAATGCAAAAACGATGATGATATACCTTAGGAAGGTGGTGATAAGAGTTGGACTGGAGATTTGTTTGCAGAGACTGTGGTGTAATGATATTGGGATAGTTGAAAAAATGCTGTGATGCTTTGTGTTTTGTCACACTGTTAACTTCTTACACATTGAGCTCTCTCTTGAGTTTGTGGTAAAACTTAGATCTTAGGTAATAGGAATAGTACAGTAAGGTAGTTTTGTGGATAATTGTATTTTATAGTTGAAAAATAACTGCTATTCTATCTGTAATGTTCAAAATATATTTTGAATATTTATGAATGGATTATATTGGTGCAGATTTGTTACGAATCATTTATATTATTGGTGATGGTATTGTTTGTATAAAGTAGGAATGCTTAGTGTACCCCTTGTTAAACTGTAAAAAAAAAAAAAAAAAAAAAAAAAAAAAAGGGGAGTGTGAGGGGATGCCCCAGGACTGTTGTAACATGATCCCGAACCTCCCAAACTTTTTATGGCCCCAATCCTCTCCCTAGATTGTTCTTTACTTTCTTCCACTGTGAGAATGATAAGGTGATAGATAAGATATGATGAGTGACCTTTTCGAAGAACTGTGTTTATTGGGTGGTTATATGACTCATGATTTTTTGTCTCCGCTTGAATGGTATTGTTGGGATTAATCTCGGATAAAATAAAGTATAGATATAGGAAGTAAAATCTAAATGTTATGCTTTGTTCTTGGATCTAATGAAACCTTAGCCCTACTTGAGATTTATCTAATGTTGACTTGTTGTAGAGCTGACTATGGTTTTTGGACATCTGATTGCATCAAAATGTTTCATTTGGATTTCTTTGATATTGCTTGTTTAACTGACAAATAAAACAATGTTTATTATTTGGCTTAGGGAAATGGTGATGTATATTATTCTAATCATACATAAAAACAGCTTTGGTTTTTCATTTTGGTTATGATATTTTAGCAGACGATTCAGATAAAGTTGCGATTTTTGCTGTGGAATGTTTAATAGTTTGGATTTGGAAGTAGTTTGGTTGGTGTGTGTAATGTAGCTATGAAGGAATTTGATTAACAATTTCTGCCGTAAATCCTTGATGAAGCTCTGGATGGGACATTACTATAGTAATTATTGAATGGTTGGCTTTTGGCATCAGTTTTACAAGAATGGCTGCCATGTTTGTCATGCCAATAATGTTATGTCCTGCTGAGAGTTTTTTTTTGGGTAGTTCTGTTTAGATGTGCTGGTTGTCTTGATGGGTGTGTATGCGTTGAGATCATGTGCAATTGGCCCCTGTTAGTCATTGATATGTTTGCATGTATGTTGACGTGTAGGAAATGTAGGAATGTAGGAATGTAGGAAACAGAAGGAAAACTGGTGTGTTTACTGTTTTTGCAAAAATCGTGATTAAATTCATAATTTGTGATAATTATATAGACATTCAATCATTATTTAGGATAAATAGATTTTAATTTTATACGCTTCTGATAATGCTAAAATATTCACAATCATCACATTGTGCTAAGGCGCAAGCTTTAGAGAATTGACAAATAGATTACATAGTATGTGACCATGCATGTTTTACAGTTTAAATGGATGCAAGTTTAAGGATTTGGTCAATTAGTGGATAATCTGTAGTAGTAATTTTGACATGTTGGGTGTATGGAATGTTACAAGGCAATGTAGTTTGTATGATTTAGCATTTGAGAAGGTGTAGGCCACACCATGCTCAGCGGCTCAACTTTTTAAAGCCACTATTTTTGTTTTGCCCAGGTGTGACCGGTAGTCTCATTTTCGCTTTTCTTTTGTTTTGGGTTTAGTTGTGGGATTTTTTGGCCATTAGTTTGGACGTGGAATCTGATTCTACGGCTGCATAGCAGTTGGCCGGTGAACACGTCTTTTTGTTGTTTTTGGCTGGCGCATCTGGGCTATTTATTTGTTACTTTGCTTGGTCTCCTTAGTTTAATGGATTTTTATTTTTAAAATTTTGAAAGAGACCTCTAAAATGAAAAATTAAACCTCTGCCTCATGTATTGGCATATGATTAGTGGACTTATATAGATACTGCCTTGTAGCTTTCATGCATCTGATAAATGTTTTGTGTATTAATTTCTGCTTTATTTTTTGCATCCAGTAACTGTCTGACACGCACTGCACAAAAGAATCGGGATTGAAAGAAAACCAACGGCATTTGTGACGAGTACTGCAAAATAAGCCACAACAATGTCCCAATTTATTACACTGAGTCAAGTAGAGGAGTTTTGGTGTAATAAGGTCCGTGAAGAGGAAGCTGAACCCAGCAAAGCCAAGGCCAATGTGTCCATCATTCAAGATTTGCTTAAAAAATATGTCTCAATGCGTATAATTGATGGTGGAAAAGATGCACTTGCACCTACAGAGGAACAGTGGAAGAAGATTATGGATTATCATAAAGCAAAGATTCTACATTATAAAACACATTCTAATTTGACTCTTTTTGGAAGAAAAACGAACTGTCCTAAAATTCAAGAACATGAAAATAAAAACTTATTGGCCAAGAAAATGCAACGATGGACAAAAGAAATGAAGGAGAAACAAGACCTGAGAGATCTGTCCTCCATTCTAGTGCTTCAACCAGCTGAAAAAACAGTGACATTTAAAGAAAAAGAACAGTTTCCTGGAGAAACCTCAAAGTCCACGAAAGGCATTTATCCTGTGTTGGGTGACCGTAAAGGACATGATTATAACACACGTTCCCAGGCAAAGCTACATCAAGAAACCAATTACAGTGATTCTGATGAGAGGGAAGAGGAAAGTGAGGAAGATAGATCAGTGCTTTCATCTAAGGAGATGCCTGATAAAGGATGGAATAAACAGCAATTAGACGAGTTGCGTAATCACCTGAAATTAACTGTTAGAGAAGCTAAAGAATCACAAAACCTTGATGACATTCCTTTGGTGACCAGCATGTTGCATTATCCATCATTTTCAGATGATTTGATCTCCTTAGACAATGAACCTCTTAAAAAGCAACGCTTACTTAACAAGCCTCCTCCATATCAGAGAGCTCCTGCTTCAGCTCCTGCGTCCTATGAGCCCTTTTCTACCACAGTTGCAGCAGCTGAGGCAACACCAATGACGCCTCAAATGACTCATAAGGTGATGGGAGGATCACTGGCATTAACACCAATGTGCCCATCCTCCAACATAACTGATACATTGCAGGAGAAATTAGAACTTCTTCAAGATCAAGTATCGGCTCTGACTTCTATTGTGGAAACTGAGAGGAACTTAAAAAAACTGGACGTTCTTATAAAAGAAAAGGAATCAAGAGTCCAAAATTCTACAGCAAATAGAATGAAAACAAGGGATGAAGATGCAGAAAACAGGGGAACTAATAAATACCCAAAAGATCCAGTCATTAGGAAAATACAGTTTGAAGAACCCTTTGATGTCAGAGGTTCTTTTACTGGAATTGTTGATGCTGAAGAGTTTAATGAAGCATTTATTAACGGAGTCATCGACCCTCATTATGATGAAAGGCAAGAGCAACAAAAACTAAGCACTGCAGGTGTCTTCCCACTGAGGACGACAGAAGATCGACGAATGGTGTATCAGCCATTCACCCTAAAGGACTGGAGTGCTCTGATGCTCTCACTACCCAAGCTGACTAAGGGAGGTATACCCTGGTTGAGAGCCCTTCTGAAACAAACGGCCGGAGACAAGCTGTGCTGGGGAGATATACAAGCTGCCTTAACTAAAGCAGCAGATGAGACGGTGGCGTTTAATATCAAAACTGCCATAGAACAAAAGTTGAATATACAGCTGCGTAAGCAAGTTGCTATCCACATATTCCGTGCAACATTTGAAGAGGAATTGAAGACAAGATACCCGTGCATCTTGACTGATGAACTAATGTCCCTGCAGATGAAAGCTGATGAAGACTATTATAGCTATAAACAACGTGCTAAAATTCTGTATCATGATGCCACCGGTGAACCAATGCAAACAGGTACTGGGATGACAGTCATGTTCTATTCAGCTCTAGTTAAGGGCATGCCAAAAGCTGTACAAGATGCCCTCAGTGAAGTGATGGGACTGTATACTAAAACTGAAGAAGATTTTGATGCATACTGTAATCATCATGTTACCAAATGGCTCAAGAATAAGAATGAGACAGATGATAAGAAACAAGAGATTGAACTAGCCACCATGAAACTGCAACTGCAAAAGCTCCAAACAGAGTTCAAAGACAAAAAGAAGGAAAAAGTCACTAAAGTGATGACTGTACAGCAAGATTGTGAAGAAGATATGCCAATAACCAACAATCAATTGGTGTCTGCAATTAAGATGATAATGCAACCACAGCAATCACAACCGCAATCTCCACCTAGAGGATTGGTTCCAAATCAACAATTTCAACCTGCACCAGTACCAGCTGCCCCAGTGGTGATATATAATACTGCCCCCACTACTAATATCGGTCGAGGAAGGGGCCGAGGAAGAGGGGGTCAAGTAAGACAATTTGGAAGAGGAAGAGGAAATAACATGTCTGGTGATCCCAACCATTGTTTCAATTGTGGAGGATTTGGACACTGGAGTAAACAATGTCCAACTGCTTTTCAAGGACAACAAAGATTTAACTCGCAGCAAGGACTTAATTCGCAGCAAGGATTTAATTCGCAGCAAGGATTCAGCCCACGGCAACCATTTGTTCAACAACAACCAATGATGCAGGCTCCTGGTGGGCAATCTATGATGCAACAACAGACGAGTGTACCTTCTATTCCAGCATACAACTCTAGAGTCATGAAAATTGGAAACAACAATCAAGATGAAAGAGATACCTATGGATGTTTCAATGAGTGTGAAGAATACTGATGGGGCCCACAGCCAGACCTTTCGCTGAAGTCCTGGAAAAGCGAACCAATGGTGGTCTTATCAATAAATGGACAGAAGATTCAATTTTTGGTGGATTCGGGAGCCACAGTGTCTTGTATCCGTGAAGAATTTCCACTGACATCTAAAACTATGTCCATTTCAGGCTGTGTTGGAAAACCTGAAGTTAAGAACTTTACTGAACCATTGACAGTAAAACTGAACAATCAGACTGTGAAACATGAATTTCTATCTCTACCAAGTTGTGATGTCTCTATATGTGGACGAGATCTAATGTGTAAACTTTCTTTGTCATTGATATTTTGTCCTGATGGCCACAAGATACTCGGCAAATATGAAACTATTGAAATGTTGCGAAGTGTGGAGATGAAGAACACCACAAGAATTGTATATCTTTCACCAGATGCAGTGCAAGATCTTAAAGCCAAAACAACAATATACTGGGCCCAAGTTCTCACAGATCCAGAAAAGGGAAACACAGCATCAGCATTGTGGCAATGCTACAAAATATGGGCTAAGTCGCTATTTCCACTCAGAGAACCTCTTGATCCTCTACACACGACCCTTCATTGTACTATTCTTGATGATGATACATATGATGAGTTATGGAAAGAAGTAGATGGCCAAACATTTAGAATCACATATTCCTACTTGTATTTAGGCCCTCAGGGAATGGCAATCGCAGCTACTCTACCAGAAGAACTTCGACCTTATTATGTTGGATATGAAGAAAGTATCCCTCATGTATCATTGGCCATATCAAAGCATCACACACAAAAACAACTTGGCCCAATGGTGAAGCTTGCCTCCACTCTGCAATATGACGCCACAGAAAAAGAAGGAATTTTCTATAACGCAGAACATCAAATGTTTAGAATTGTTTTACCGCAACATTCAGAGGACATCACAAGAACATCAAAACAGACCAGACATCGAAATTCTGAAAACCATCCAGACACGGAGAGATACCTCGCACAAGTACCAGCAAACATCTGGATGACACACCCAAATGATGTGGGCCAAACAAAACACACAATCAAGGTTGAATTAACCACAAGCAAACCAATAAATTATCCTCAATACCCACTGAAAGAAGATCAAGTGGCAGGCATTCAAGAAACAATTAATGGATTGTTGGAGTCTGGAGTAATACATGAAACGGTGTCAGAATACAACACACCACTTTTCCCTGTGAAAAAGTCTGATCTACTGAATTGGAGGATGGTTCAAGACTTTCGGCCTCTCAATGAAATCACAGCTGGGGAATCGTATCCAGTTCCAGACCCCTACATTGCACTAAATAACTTGTCACCTGAACACAAGTTCTATACAGTGATAGATCTTGCCAATGCCTTTTTCACTATCAACATTGAACCAACATCTCGCCAATATTTTGCGTTTACGCATCAAAATAAACAGTATGAGTACAGAAGAATGCCCATGGGGTGGAAACATTCGCCTGGATACTTTAACCACTTTCTGCGACAAGATCTTGCTGATTTGTGCCTGCCTGAAACATGTACATTAATTTCATACGTCGATGATCTTCTGATTGCAGGTCCTACATCTCAGGATGTGCTCAAAGCCACTGTGCAACTTCTTACACATCTGTCAGCCAAAGGCTACAAAGTAAAGAAGCAAAAAATGCAGGTTGCAAGAAGAACTGTTCATTTTCTCGGACGAGAAATATCAAATGGTGCCCAAGGTGTGACAGATAGCAACAAGGATGCTATCCTACAGACGCCAAAACCATGCACAGTGCGCCAAATGCTCAGTTTCCTTGGACTTTGTAATTACTCAAGAGAGTATGTCCCAGCATTCACTCAGCTCACGGCTCCACTCAGAGAAATAATCAAACCACATGGAATGCACAAACCCTCGGCTGTGTTGTTGTGGACTCCAGAAGCTGAAGAAGCTTTCACCAGAACTAAGCAGGCTATTTGTTCAGCATGTGCTCTGTGTGCACCTGATTACACCACCCCTTTTCATCTAGATGTGGTGGAAAAACAATCATTTGTTCAAGCTGTCTTATATCAGAAACATCAAGGCAGCAGAAGAGTTCTGAAACATTATTCTTGTAAACTTGATAGTCATGATCAAGCTCAACCGGGGTGTGCAAGATATTTGGCAGCATTAACAAGGACAATAGAGAAAACCTCTCACATAGTGCAAAATCATCCATTGGTGGTACATACACATCATGGCATACTGGCCTATTTGAACTCTCATTTGTTCATCACCACAGCTAAAAGATCAAGTAACATCTCCAACACCTTGAGACAGCCCCATATTACCTTTGAAGGAGGCACCATTAACATGGCTTCGAATATGGAAGTTGAAGGACTCCCACATGTTTGTGAAGAACGAGTCAAGACTGAACTATATGTGAGAGCAGATTTGCAGACTACGCCACTGACAAATCCAGATATGATTCTATTCTGTGATGGTTGCTCTTACAGAGCAAAAGAGGGGCACACCATTTCTTCATATGCTGTGGTTCAACAAACATCATGTACGCAGTATGAAGTGTTGGAAGCTCAGCAACTGATCCATGGATCAGCCCAGCTAGCTGAATTAACAGCTGTCCTATGTGCCTTACGACTTTCTGAGGGCCGCTCAGTCAATATCTACACAGATTCAGCATATGCTTACAAGACTGTCACACTATCTATTGCTGGCTGGATTAGAAATGGCTTTAAACTTGTGGATGGATCTCCAATTAAGCATGAATCAACAATCAGAAAACTCATTGAGGCTGTCCAACTGCCATTCAGATTAGCCATCATGAAGTGTAAAGCACACACAAAAGGTCAAGATTCTGTGTCTCAAGGGAATTACGCGGCAGATAAAGCTGCTAAAATGGCTGCTAATTACAAGGAGAAAGCCATGCCTCTCAGAACTGTTGAAGACCCTGAGGATGAATCTTCACATATCATCGATTCTACCTATGTGAAAGAAATCCAAGAAGCAGCTAATGCATATGAACAAAGTGTTTGGAAACAAAGGGGAGCTGTGAAAGATGCTGAAGGAATTTGGAGAAATCATGAAGGAAAAATTGTTGCTCCCGTTCCTTTACTTCAAATGCTTTTTGAGGAATACCACACTCCAACACATCGAAGCTATGAGGCCCTTCTGAAGCATATTGATCTATGGTGGCATCCGTATATGAAGTCGATTATACAGTATTGGATAGACGATTGTCACATCTGCCAAACTATGCACCCAAAAAAGGCCTGTAAACCTCCTCCTGGAACATTCGTTCTTCCAAACAAACCTTTTGAAAAGATTGTTATGGACTTCACTGATATGGGCCCTGATAAGCGGGTGCGAGGCTTTCGCTATTTGCTGGTTATAGTCTGTGAATATACAAAATGGGTTGAAGCGTTTTTTTGTAAAACAGAGACAGCTAAAGAAGTGGTTAAACATTTAGTTACTGAAGTTTTTCCGAGATTTGGTATCCCTCTCATGATCAGATCGGATAATGGTACTCACTTCACAGCCAAGATAGTCCGTGATGTGTTAAAAGCCCTTAACATCAAACAGCGTTTTGGAACAATTTATCATGCACCAAGCCAAGGTCTTTGTGAGCGCATGAATGCTACTATCAAAAGAAAGCTTGCAAAGGTGTGGCATACTACCAAACTTGACTGGGTCACGGCACTTCCTTTGGTCTTGATGGATATTAGAAATAGTGTAAATAGGACGACGTCATATTCTCCTCATTTACTACTAACTGGCAGAGAAATGCACAAGCCCATTGGTTTATTCAATGATGATTCTCCATTTACTGAATGGGACAACCAACACCATGCTTATGTGAAAATGCTCCAGAAAATAGTTTCCCAGTTACATAAATGTAGACAAAGAACACATGATCCACAAACCACTCCTGATCCTGATGTGGATGTTTCACCCGGTTCCTGGGTGTATGTTAAATTACACAGACGTGACTCCTGGACTACACCCTATCAAACTGGACCTTATCAAATCATTCAATCAACCGGGAGATCTGTGCAGGTCCAGCGGGGAACGTCGAAGGTGTGGTACCACCTGTCTCACTGCTTCAAGTGCCCGGTCGACCCGACTCAGCGCAGTCTAACCGAAATCCAGGCAGACATCGCGGCAGCAGCCCAGGATTCATTCTCTGACCCATCGGCTGATGGAGGAGATTTGCCAGCATTACCCACCTCTGGGGCTCCAGAGGGGGAGGAAAGAGAACAAACGGGGGAAGTATAGACCCTTTACCAGTACCCCCATTTCTGTTACATTATTTGTATTTACATTGTTTGCTATTCTTTTTGTTCTAGTTTGGTGGTATATTCTGCACCCTGAAAATGTTGAACATGACCTCGGACAGCCTGCTAATGGAACGACATACCATTGCAACGTGATCAATGCAACTGGCTGTGAAGAAACCAAGCAGTGGATCGCAGCCAATCACACAGGTATGATACAACGAGCACTGAAAAGAGCAAAAAGAGAAGTACAAACTAAACTCACTAAATTCTGTTATGAGGGACGAACTTGTAACATAGTATTTGACGCATGTGACATAATAGACTGTACCCAGGCTGTGTCAGCAATTGATCATACTGATTATGTACAATATAGTTGTAAGGACACTTGTTTATATTGGGATGGAAAACGTTATCTTATGGACTGTACTGGAGTTTTAGCAAATACCATGAATGTTCCCTTCTGCGGAGCTGACCACATGTATGAGTGGGATTTATTTTCTGGTGAACCAAAGAAAGAGGAAAGATTTAGATTAACAAAAAACCATGACTTCCCTAAAGTAAGAGAAAGAAATCAACCATTAGCAGCTACAACTAATTGTATACAGTTGAGTCAGGGTAAATCTACTTCACAACAATGCAATCCGCTGTTATTATCTATTAAGAATCCCAAATCTACTGATTCTGGAATTTATTCTATAGGATCTGTATCAGACCCTGATGTTGGTAACTCAGCAACTGCTGAAGGATATATTCAAATAACTGTTTTAAAATCGGCTGCACACGTTTCAAAACAGGCCATGAGCTCCTTAAATGAAGTAATAGAGATTGAGACTGGGCATAATATGAATGAAAACTCATGGTTAAAGTGGGTACAGTACACAGCCCACACTATGATTAAAGAGGACTGTGTTGCTTGTTCAGCAGCTAGACCACGACTAACTACTGTACCTGCCCCATATGCTAATGACATGGACCAATTTTGCATGCTTAAAATATTTACTCAAAAGACTTTTAGCAAAACTGATGTTTGTTATCATCTCCATTCTACTTTACCTGTGGCGACATCTAAGGATGTACCTTTATATTGGACTTTGGGACTTAGTGGCTATACATGTTACCTTAAAGATACGCTCCTTCATGAAGATACCCAAATGACTTCGACTCTTGAGAATTTTCCTGATAATTTTTGTAATCAGACAATAACTTCTGATAACTTTAATGATTTTCCCCTTTTATTGAGACAGTCTGTTGCTCGTGCAGATGTTTGGTGGCTCTGTTCAGACTTTCAGCTCTATGCTTTTCTGCCACAATCATGGACAGGTTTCTGTACACCCATTATGCTTACTGTTCCTTTTACTATAGTTCCAGTTGCGTCAGTAGTTGCCCTAAAGGAACTACAAATACCTTCACATCCCTATTCCAAACGTTTTCATGTCCATAAGAGATCATTGTACTACCCATCGAAAACTAAACCCCTTGGTTCATTTAGTAAAGATGTTTATCTTAGTGCGGTTAATACACCTAAGGGGGTCCCTGATGAATTTAAAGCTCAAAATGAAGTTCTGGCTGGATTTGGCTCCATATTATTTTCCTGGGTAACATCTAATAAAAATGTTGCTTGGTTGAACTATATTTATTTTAATCAACAACGCTTTATTAATTTCACAATTGATGCTTTAGAAGGCGTTGCAGAGCAATTAGGCCCAACATCACTGATGGCTTGGCAAAATCGTCTTGCTCTGGATATGTTATTAGCCAAAGAAGGAGGTGTATGCAGTATGTTTGGCTTAGAATGCTGTACATATATCCCAAACAACACCTCTCCTGATGGCAGTGTTTCTCAAGCCCTTTATAAACTCAAAGCCCTATCTGCAGAACTTGCTGAAAATTCTGGTGTTTCTGACAACTCCTGGTCTGCATGGCTCCATAGACTACTTGGTCCTTGGACAGCAATCATAGTCTCGGTTATTACCACTATACTTTTCATTGTTGGTGCTCTCATTGCCATTGGATGCTGCATTGTTCCTTGTGTCCGTGCTCTAGTGGAACGTCTAATTATTACAGCCCTTGCGCGTCAGCCTCCATCTTCACGAGTATTATTGATTCAGACAACTCAGCCCTTACCTCTCGACTGTACAGACTACTCTTGACTTAGACCAAACTAAGGATACTGACACAGATTAAAGATAAAAGCTTATTTTTTAAAAGTTGTGCTTTCAGTAAGTGCTCTTTGTCTCATCCTAGCTGTCCGAGTGTCTTTTTGATTATGTGTTTGAAAATTGTATAAAAATACCAAAAATATGTTTTCTTTTGTTTTTTCTAACTTGTTTAAAACTTTTGTTAAATGGCTTATATTGATGTATTTTGTGAACACATGTGTGTAATGTGTTCAAACGGGGGAATTGAGGACTTTCTTATGCATGTATCTTTAAAATTATAAAGTCTGTTCTTTTAGCTGTAAGTGAGAGTAACTGTATGGTTTACAAAGCTATAAAACTAGGTATGCGACCAACTTGCTGCCTTGTGTTGACCATTTGTTGACCTAAGGAACAAAGGAGCTAAGGAGACACCTTTTGGGGAAATTTCAGTCGTAAACTTGTTGTAAAGCAGGATGCCCATTTGTTATCTGTTTGGTAAAGAAATGGTTTGATGTAGACCTTAGATCAACCCCTTTAGTATAAAAGCGGGGTCTTCTGTTTTACTTGCAGACTCTCCTGTGACTCTCTGCGACTGTCATGCTGTCAACTTGTGCTAATAAAGACTCTGAGAACTACGTTGCTTTTAGCATTTTTCTTAGCATTTTTGTTAGCCACAACATCCACACCCCCCAGCTCATGCTGTAGTCGGGCCACGCACACAGTCAGATCTATATTGACCATGGCCAATGCCTGTTGCCGCAGAGTTCTGGGAAATAAAAATGGCAGCGACGTATGGACCTAGAAAAAAAAAAATCCAACCACCACTGAATGTATGTGATTAGTTCAGTATTCTGAAAAGTACTTCTCTTTTTAATTGTTTAATATTGTTGTTTAATATTATGCTAACGGTTAGCCTAGCTACATGCTGTAGCTCAGCTTTCATTCGATACAAAAACATACATGACAGACATGACATGCATGATCAGCTTTAAAGTGACTGGGGCTGATTTCTGATCATGAAACGATTGTTGGGACAAACAATCTTCACTTTACTGTGCGGATGCCAAACTACTCCTGGTATTATTACGCCTTACAATATAGTTCCCCCTTTTATCCGCTTAGAAAATCCACATTGTTTAATTTTGTGTATTATACTTTGTAGTGGAACACTTCACGTAACCATATTTAAATAGGGAAAACGTGGAAGAGCTTGGTAGCTTCTATCGTGACCTGTTTTGGAGCTATAGAGGAGAGAGGGAGAGGCTAAATGCTAACGCCGTCTGCGCTGTGTTTACGTGACTGAAGGCACGGGGGAAGATCAGACAGGTCCTAAAGAACTCGTCAAAGCTAAGGTAAGAACATATCTCAGTATGTAAAAACGGTGGCCTATTCCTTTAAAGACATTAAAGCGAAAAAAAATCAGCTCAGCAGTCGGCGAAGTGAAAGAACCTCTTGACCTGCGACTCCAAAGATTCACAGATTTTCCGACGGCGTTCAGACTCCAGATACAGATGTGTGACAGCTCGGGACGTTTTTTGGAATGAACGAATTTGGGGGGAATGAGGAAAACATCTGCCTGCTGTGTCCCTCCGGTCGAGGACGGTCCAACTGCAGTGATGGATCGAGTCCGTCCACATCAGCAAACGCTTCATTTAGACTAGACTTCATTCCTACGGCAGATCTTATATAATGAGAAGCAGCCAAACAGAAACATCCACTTTAAAGATTCAACCCAAGAGTCTGTGCAGGGCGCGGCTCAGACCAGTTTATATCGGCCCTCAGGCTTCTTGCTGAGTTGGCAAACATGGCCGGAGCAGGAGTGGTGCTTCCTATTGGGGGTTTAATAATTCTCCACAGTCAGACAGAGGCGCATTTATATGGTTAGTCTGGTGTTATAAGTGATTTGCCTCAGGTGCTCTGTGGAGCGGGTCACACTGTTTTTAATGCAGGCTAGCTGATACCATAGAAATGCGCTAGCCTAGCATTAGCCTAGCGCCACGAAACTCTTCAAATATAAGAACTGCATGAATTACAAAAAAAAATCTCCAGAAATCAGTAACACTCTGGATAACTATGAGGCCCTATGTCAAAAATCCTGAAATATCCCTTTAATAAAGTGATGTGGAATGAGGTAAACGCCATGTCTCCTACATACATTCATTTACTTGATTTGTACAAGGAAATTATAAAACTGTTTCCCAGTATTTTAACCAAACCTGCAGGCGCTTGCATTTTCTACACATGTGATTAGTTGCATTGCCAAAATAACTAGATCATAGTCTGTCAAATTCAGTCGATAATTTGAATTCTATGTGTTTTTGCTTTCAGAATTATATGGAAACCGTCTTAAGCATCTTTACAAAATCTATCTCAATAAGAAGCACACAGAGCAGAGCTGTAGACAATGCTGTGTAAGTAAAGCGGTTTTATTTAACAGCAAATCACTCCCAAAGCAGTGTGTAGTGTTTTAAAACATTATTATTAACCTTTATTTAACCAGGAAACGGTTTATCTATGGTAGGTACTAACTGTGAAGCCGTCTCTTGAAGCAGCTCAGGATCTTTGGGAAAGCAGTGGAAACTTAGCATCTGGTTGAATCTCCCCCCAGCAGAACAACAGCGGGACGCAGCAATGGTGATCGTTCCCACCTTTTGCTGTTTGAAAAGTACAGCGATCTTTCCATTGTCCTGTTTTGCAGACCATCTTCACAGCTGTGACTGACCCGCTAAATAAAGGGAGAAACGAGCGGCTCTACATCCGGTCTCAAACCAGGGAGTTGCCATTTTCTCAGTCTATTAAATATTTGTATGTACATACGTTGGTGCTGACTGTGTGTGCAGCACCAGGTGAAAAGAGAAGTTGATAGAAAATTGTCAGTATAGTATTTGATCCTTGCCTGGTGAGACCACAATGATTCCCCCCCAAAAAATGACAAAAATTCAACAAAAAAATGACAAAAATTCAACAAAAAAATGACAAAAACTCAACAAAAAGTGACAAAAACTCAACAAAAAAATGTCAAAAATTCAACAAAAAAATGACTAAAAGTCAACAAAAATGCAACAAAAATGTGACAAAAACTCAACAAAAAAATGTCAAAAATTCAACAAAAATGTGACAAAAACTCAACAAAAAAATGACAAAAAATCAACAAAAAGTGACAAAAACTCAGCAAAAATGTGACAAAAATGTGACAAAAATTCAACAAAAAGAAAGAAAAAAAAAACATACAAAAGGTGACACAACACAGCAACAATGCGAGGAAAAAGATCAGTTTTGTGGGTCTTAGCTTTCAAATGAGGTGTTACACAGGCCTACATAAAAGCCAAAGAAGACAGAATGCATTTGGTTTAGGCGGGTGGTAAGAGGTTAAACTCATCAATGTCATCTGACTGACTCACTGGGACGTCCCTTTCCCTCACCCACTAAAATGAAAATCTACATTGCAACAGAAAACGTATTTTAAGGTCTTCATGTTGTTTCTACGTCTGCAGAATGATACATTATGTCCCAAAGATTTTGTGCCAACACCAGAGCCCGACTGTCAGTTTAATTTGTAAGCAAAGCCTGGGTTTTTCTTTGACCAAGAGTCTTCTTGTCCCGTGGTGAATCAGAAACATTTGTGTCCCCGTGTACCTCGTCCGACCTGTGGACAGTGTTTGCAGTTTTCTCTCAGGGAAAGTCAGGACGCGTCAGGCCTGAGTAAAAGTGTCTGAGCCTCATGTGGAAGCCTTCTCTGCAGCTGTGAGAGATACTTATCATCTGGAGAGGACGCTGGGCTGACAGGGTCCTGGCACCGCGCTCTGAGCATGGGCTGGAGGACGGCAGCTCGGATGGGATTCATGGCTCTTGAAGGGGAGCCGAATCTTTGGGATCTGTTCGCTGGGATCTGTTGGACTGCACTCACTTAAATTCAACCCGAGACAGACTCACAGAGACAGACTTCGTTAGAAAGTTTCATTGAAGGCGGACCATGACTGGGAATTAGACCGCGGCGGAAGATGTCAGTAATGATATGGAACACATGGCGTTGATAGATGATGGCCAGAATCTCCCCCCCAGAGCCTGGACACTGGTGGTGGTAGGACGAGACCCAGCACGGCCGGTCGATGAGGAGAGGCCAGGCGGGGGAGGGGCGGAGGAGGGTCACGGCACGGCTGGAAAACGGCTGAGTGATTGACCGGGGAGCTTAACCCCTTAACTCCCACCTGAACCGAGCACGTTATCTCCAGTTTGGCTTTACCCCAATCCAAAAGCTTCTGGAAAAAAGCTGTGAAAATAGCAACAAAACTGAGACGAAAACAATGATGGAAATGTGACAAAAAAAGGGAGAAAACATTGATAAAGTGACGAAAAAATGATAAAAAATCGAAGGAAAAAAAGACAAAATGTGATAAAAATTGACGAAAAATTGACGAAAAATTGACAAAAAAATTACAAAAATGTGACAAAAAATGACAAAAAAATGACAAACATTTGATAAAAAATGGACGAAAAAAAATTACAAAAAAATTACAAAATGTGCCAAAAAATGACAAAAATGTGCCAAAAAAATGACCCAAAAAAATGACAAAAATGTGACTGAAATGACAAAAAAATGACAAAAATGTGATTAAAAATGGACGAAAAATTGACGAAAAAATGACAAAAATGTGAAAAAATAAGACAAAAAAATGACAAAAATGTGACAAAAAAATTATAAAAATTTGATACAAAATTTACGAAAAAATGTAAAAATAAAAAAGACAAAAAAATTGTCAAAAAAATTATTAAACATTTACAAAAAATTTACAAAAAAATGACAAAAATGTGACAAAAATGACAAAAAAAATGACAAAAAAAATGACGAAAAAATGACACAAAAAATGACAAAAATGTGAAAAAAATGTGACAAAATGTGACAAAAAATGTGACAAAAAAAAAGACAAAAATGTGACAAAAAATTATTTAAAAATGACAAAAATGACCAAAAAATTAAAAAAAAATTACAAAAATGAGTTGAATACCCAACAAAAAAATTATGGAAAAAAAATCTGACGACGTGAGGAAAAAGATCCTCCCAGGTTCAGGTGGGAGTTAAGAGGTTAAGAAGTGGATCCTGGACGACGAATGGCTGAAGCGGGATCAGCAGCTGCGATGTTTGGCTGAAGCGAAGGTGCAGCTCGAGCTGGGGCTGGATTGAGTCTAGAATCTTTGCAACGAATACGTGACAAATTAAAGCCATACATTGGTTTTATTTTGTGACATATTCGTTACAAAGATTCTTTCAGGGGGATTTTGGATCTTTTATGGAAAAATCCCCCAAAAATTTAAGTCTAACCTTGTTTTTTTTTATTCAAAACTCAACAAATCAAGCTAGGAATCATCAGATATAAAAAAAAAAAAACGAAAGAAAAAAATTGAAATAACTTCTGGATGTCTGGAAAGTCTGAAGTCGGAAGGAGATGTTGTCGCACCAACGAGAGAAAAATGAATAAATCCCAAATAAATCTATCCTGAAACAATGAATCAGTGAAATAATGACACATGTTGTTGTGAAGATGAGGTGTTTTTTTGTTTTGTTTCCAGGTGAAATTTTATGTTAAGAGAATAAAGCAACAAACAAACCAATAAGAAGATAAGAAAAGTTTATGTTAAGAGAACAAAGCAACAAACAAACCCCAAACCTGAAAATGCCTGTCGTGTATTTAAAGGCACAGACACTATCTTTCTTTCTCCCTCAGTAGTCATTGTTCCTCTCTGCTCCCGGTGCGGCAGCTTTTGCATCCTCGGAGGTCTCGGTGAGAGCGTTCATGTTGTAAAAGTAAGTTATTACTCTGCAATTGTGTTCATCGTTAGCTCCATCCTGACGCCTCTTATTGTGGATTTTTACTGTAGTTTGTGTACAATACAGAAACAAAGCTTTGGGAAGGGGGTTTATTGTGCTATTATTTATGCATTTACTGATATAAACCTGGTGTTTGTTCAGTTTCTATGGCTCGGTTTGTGAAATGGAGCTTTGGGCGTCAGAAGCATCGTCAGGAAAATAAAGACTTTATTTATGACTCAGTCCCTCCAGGATTTCATGATGTTGCGATCACAACTGTTAGTTCAAAAGCCAACTTTCTACTCCAATAATCCACAAGTTCCTTTGCAACTATTCCTTAACTCCACAGCTAAAGTGAGTTTCTGATCAGTTAAATGTATTAGTCTCATTGGTGTGTAGGAAGTGGTGTCCAGCGCCTCTGTGGGTTTAAGTCATTCAGACTGAAGTGAGGCTCAGTGAGGACTTTTGCCTCGTTCTGGCTTCACAGCAAGCCCGCCCTCTGTCTGTCCAGGTTTTGTTTCTCTGCTCCTGGATAATTACTTGGCGATCTCTGACTGAAAGGAATAGGCCACCATTTTTACATACTGAGATATGTTCTTACCTTAGCTTTGACAAGTTCTTTAGGACCTGTCTGATCTTCACCCGTGCCTTCAGTCACGTAAACACAGCGCAGACGGCGTTAGCATTTAGCCTCTCCCTCTCTCCACTATAGCTCCAAAACAGGTCAAGATAGAAGCTACCAAGCTCTTCCACGTTTTCCCTATTTAAATATGGTTACGTGAAGTGTTCCACTACAAAGTATAATTACACGAAGTTAAACAATGTGGATTTTCTGGCATCCGCACAGTAAAGTGAAGATTACTGCGCGGATTTCGAACTACTCCTGGTATTATTACGCCTTACAATATAGTTCCCCCTTTTATCCGCTTAGAAAATCCACATTGTTTCATTTTGTGTAATTATACTTTGTAGTGGAACACTTCACGTAACCATATTTAAATAGGAAAAACGTGGAAGAGCTTGGTAGCTTCTATCTTGACCTGTTTTGGAGCTATAGTGGAGAGAGGGAGAGGCTAAATGCTAACGCCGTCTGCGCTGTGTTTACGTGACTGAAGGCACGGGTGAAGACCAGACAGGTCCTAAAGAACTCGTCAAAGCTAAGGTAAGAACATATCTCAGTATGTAAAAACAGTGGCCTATTCCTTTAAGTCATTCAGACTGAAGTGAGGCTCAGTGAGGACTCTTGCCTCTGTCCCGCCCCCTTCGTTCTGGCTTCACACCGAGCCCGCCCTCGGTCCAGGTTTCGTTTCTCTGCTCCTGGATATTTACTTGGCGATCTCTGACTAAATGCACGGTGTGTCCTCTGTGATGCAGAGGCGTTTATGAGGCGCTGCTGCTTTCTCTGCTGCTCGAACTTTAGGAGTCACTGCTGTTGAACTGGAGCCAAAGCCCAATTCCGATGTGTGAAATAAACATGTCTTTTGGTCTGTTCTCTGAGAATCATTCACGGCTCGATTTTATCAGGTGACTCAGAGCCTTTGCTCACAGCAATAAACGGGACCGTTGCTCCGCCCACCGTCCACAGCTGAGCGGAAAACAGACACACAGGGTTCTGTTTTGTAGATGATACAACTGTTAAAAATAACTCTTATCTCCATTCATCCATTCATGCATTTTATTCCGCTTTATCCAGGGCTGGGTCGCGGAACTTCCCGATCCCTGCACACACCTCCTCCAGCGTATCCTTGGTCTGGGCAAGGCAAGTTTATTTGTAGAGCACAATTCATACACAAGGCAATTCAAAGTGCTTCACAGTTGCATAAAATTACAAGAAAACAGATCAAGTCAATAAAACATCAACATAAAGTTCATTAATTACAGTAAAAGGCAAGAGTGCAGATGAAATACTTTCAGTGTAATTTTCACGAGTAAAAAGAACTGTTTCAGCCTGGATTTGAACATTGTCAGGGTTGAGGCTTGTCTCACATCCAGACTGTTTTGGATTTTAGCTGAAAGACACTGAAACGCAGCCTTACCGTGTTTAGTCCTGACTCTGGGAACCACCAGGAGACCCCTCCCTGAGATGGTTCATACGGCTCTAACATGTCAGAGATGGTTTTGCATAATAACCCCCCTTTAAAGTAATGCTTCCCCTCGCTGAATGTCTGGCCTTACGTTCATGTTACGTAAGAACAACAGAAGCCAGGACACACACTGCAGACCGGGGGGAGAGAGAGGGGGGGGGGGGGGGAGAGGGGGGGTCAGGTTTCATGTGTTTACAATCCTCTTTGAACTTGGCAACAAAACCTTTCATTTGAGTGAAGAGACAGACACTGATTTGCAGACTGTGTTTAGTTGGTTTGAACTGTTCGTTGTGTCCAAACGTCTTCCCAGCATTTCTTTTGTCAAACTTCGGCAGTGAAAATAGTCAAGCACTCGATTCCCACCTGGGACGGGGCCTTTCTGTGTGCAGTTTGAAAGTGCGAGTGGGGGACGACGTGTTAACATGCATTGCCCCCCCCCCCCCCCCCCCCACCCCAATAAACCAATGAGAAATGATTTCATTCATTTGTGGTCGATATCTCAGCAAAGCCTCCTGTCAGATCAAGCTGCTTGTCGAATGAAAGCATGGTTTCAAACGTATGGCTTTGAAGCAGGACAGCTCATTAAAATGTGGTGCTGGTCAAGGCATAGGCAACCGTCTGAAACCCAAGCTCCCGCCATCTATCGCCGACTTTCGGACATAACTTTGGAACGGAAGCGGTAGAGATTTGTGGTCTTTTGTCTTGGACACTATAGATTTTTAACGAGCCCTCCCTGGTCCCTCTAGCCTCCGGGGGGTCAGGCAACATCGCGGTGAAACTTCGTAAATATACTTCAGAAGAAGAGGCTCCTCCTCCAATATAACTGTTTTGCATGTTTTAAGATTGCACATGTTATAACAATGATAATGACAACCATAATAAAATAAAACTAGCCTTCTAGAAATGATTACATTCATTATTGGAAGGGAGGAAGAGCTGGACTGGACCATGACACTATGAGATACTGCACATATGAAGCATTGGCCCCTCCTGGAGCCGCCACCTTAACGTGGTGGAGGGGTTTGAGCGTCTGAATGATCCTGGAGCTCTGTTGTCGGGGGCTTTGTGGTAGGGTCTCCCAGGGCAAACAGGTCCTCAGTGACGGGTCAGACAAAGAGCAGTTCAGAAGCCCCTTATGAGAGACCAACAGGCCCGGTTAGAACCATGAGGCCGTCCATCTGTGGACCCACCACCTGCAGGAGGAGCCATAGGGGCTGGTGCAGTGTGATTTGGGCAACTTCAACAACTGCCCCCACAGTGTTGTTTTCGTCAACGAAGACGATAACCATATCTTTTCGTTGACGCCCCTTTTTTTAATGACGATAACGTAACGATGACAAGCTAAAATGAGCTCTTTGGGGACTAGAACATGACGAGACGTTTACAAGTTTACGTCAATGAGACGAGACGAGACAAAAATGGTAGAAAGTTTTTCGTCAGATCGTTCACAAACAGAGTTTGTGTGCGGAGTGAGAGAACACACGGTAAACGTGACACGGAGCAGCGCCGTGATGCTCATGATGCGTCCGGGCAGCGGCGCCTCTTTCTCTCTCTCTCTCCCCGTGGCGTGCGGTCACCGCTCGCGTACATCCTCCTCACAGCGTCTGACATCCAGGTCACAGGGACTTTATTGTTTCTCAGGACAGTTTTCAATACTGTGGTGTATTAACGCAGAAAGCACGCTAATGGTTGGCTACGTATGTGCAGACAGCGCTGTTGGTAAAAAAATTAAAAAAAATCTCGAAGCGATGATCAGAGGACGAGGAGAGCGGGCGCTTTTGGGAAAAGTCCTGGTCACAGTCGGCCGACCACTTCTGCCAGTGCCTATCGTGGTGTCATCTGTTTGTCAGAAGCTATAAAAGCCAATAGACGGCTATTATTTATCCCAATTTCCAAGACTTATCGAAATTAATTATCACTTCTTATAATGAAACCGACGAAAACTTGACAAAAACCTTTTTAATTTTCGTCTGACTAAAACGTGACTAAAACGATCACATTTTGAAATGACTAAAATGTGACTAAACCTAAATGCATTTTCGTCCAAAGGACTAAGACTAAGACTAAAACTAAAAGGGCTGCCAAAAACAACACTGTGCCCCCATGACCCGGAAAAGTGGAAGAAAATGGATGGATGAAGCATTGGGTTAGTTTTGATTTCTTTCTTTCATTAAAGCAGGGGTATCCAAACTTTGTTTCATGGAGGGCCGCATATTGAAGCGGTGATCGTGGTCATTGCAGTGAAACCTTCCACTGGGCGTATTTAACCTTTTAACCCTCACCTGAACCGAACACATTCTCTCCAGTTTGGCTTCACCCAAATATAGAAGCTAAAGCGTCAAAATGAGACGAAAATGTGACCAATAAAAAATGTGAAAAAGTGACAAAAGAGCAACAAAGAGCGAGAAAAATGTGACAAAAAATGTACTTTAAAGGGACAAAAATGAAGAAGAGTGATGCTATAGAAAAGACAACAAAGTGACGGTATCACAACAACAGTGCAAGGACAAAGATCAGTTTAGATCAGTTTTGTAGCTTTCACATGAGGCGTCACCCTCGGCCTATACGTTTCTTAACTGTGACGTCACGACTTCCGCTTCCGTGTCCAAGCAGACTCATTAGCCAAGAATGCCGCACCTACTGATAAAAAAGTAATATTTAGGCTACTAAAGTCAATACTTCCGGGGTTAGCGTAGCTGCTGCGCCGCTAGCATTTATCTCCGCTAACCCGGATGTAGCAATTTTTTGGTAAATATCACTTTTATAGCAGTAAGTTCAGTAACTCTCTGTTGAGTTTCAGAAATATTGATTGTGGTATTAAATCCACAGTTACCATGGAGATCCGCTATCTTTGCAGCTGTTTGCATACATTTCCATTAGCACATTAGCTAAAAACAGTATAAAAAGTGGAGAAAAAATCCATGGAACCACCCTGTTAGCTGCTGAGTTAGTGCTGGTAAATACATCTAACTCACTGTGGTGTCCAAGTGTTTTTAATGTGAACAATAACTCCGGTATTTTAACTTTTAAAAGAGTCCATTAGTTTACAATTAGCAATGGCTGCAAATCCCATAATGCTTAGCGATATGACGTCACATTCCCGAACTCTATAGGCGTTAACATTTAAGATTTGGGTAAAGCTGACCTGGAGAAGATTAAAAGGTGGGGGGTAAGACGTTAGCAGAGGTTGGACATTAAAGGGATATTTCAGGATTTTTTTTACATAGGGCCTCATTTCCTAGTTATCCAGAGTGTTGCTGATTTCTGGAGATAGGCAGAAAGTGATCAAGAGAAATAACATTAAACTAAAACTAGCGATTATAAGTGTAAAACTATAACAAAAAAATGTGGTCCCGTTGTGGCTTAATGTGCAAGACCAAGAGGAATGACATTTGAGACAATATAATAAGGTTTATTGGATATTTCCATAAACAGTTAAACATTTGTTTATCATTACCATGACAACAGCTCCAATGGAAATAGATAGGGATCTAACTTCCTGCCTCCAGCTAAGACCGGAATGTTTACAAACAATTAAAGGGTCTATTCATGCAGTTCTCATGTTTGAAGAGTTTCGTGGCGCTAGGCTAATGCAAGGCTAGTGCATTTCTATGGTATCAGCTAGCCTGCTTTAAAAACAGTGTGACCCGCTCCACAGAGCACCTGAGGCAAATCACTTATAACACCAGACTAACCATAGAAATGTCTGTGTCCATAGAGTAATTGTAACCATTTTGCATTTAAAATAATTTATATTTGAGCAGCTTCAGCTTCGTGGTTGTATAAGCTGCGCAGCGGTGGAGTGATCTGCTAGAAAATAGTCCCTCAAAATCTGATCATTCATGTGATGCAAGGTCAGTTATATTCCAAAAATGATTCTATGGACACAGACATTTATATGGTTAGTCTGGTGTTAAAAGTGATTTGCCTCAGGTGCTCTGTGGAGCGGGCTAGCTGATACCATAGAAATGTGGTAGCCTTGCATTTAGGGCTGTGCAATTAATCGAAATTCGATTACAATTTCGATTATTACACTAAACGATTACAAAATTAGCACAATCGGAAAAAAATATATAATTTTTTTTTCTTTTTTCGTTTTCACGGCACTGGGATTATTTTCCCGTCGCTTTTTTCCCGACATAAAAACAAACGGCGCCGTGTGATGACGTCATCAGGCCGCGCTGCTCAGTTTGCTTGCGCAGATGTGAGGCCTGGCCAGCAGGGGGCAGGTGTGAAACAGAGACCTCTCCTTAATCGAGGCAAACTTGAAATCATTTGTACTTTCATGACCGTTCAGAAAACAGGAAATATTCAGCAGTTTTTTGATTAATAATTATATAATCGTTTGAATAACCGTGATTTCAATTATGACTAAAATAATCGTGATTATCATTTTTTTCAATAATCGAGCAGCCCTACTTGCACTAGCCTAGCACCACGTAACTCTTCAAATATAAGAACTGCATGAAGTACAAAAAAAATATCTCCTCAATCAACAACACTCTGGATAACTAGGAAATGAGGCACTATGTCAAACATCCTGAAATATCCCTTTAAAGTGTCCAATAAGTGGTGACACTACTCAAAAACATGCGCTTGATGTTTTGGGGCCCCTCACAAATAATGCTCAGGCTCAGCATTTGGACACTTTAATTCCAGTCCTCACCCGACCCTCGAACACATCCTGTGATTGTGACAGCCCTGGTCGTCCCACTTCCGGATCCCCAGCCCGGAGCTCCTCTGTGCCCTGTGCAAACAAACCCGCTCGGCCTGTTGCTCTCTGGGCGGCACCTGAGGCGGTTTGGGGCGTGGAGAGGCTGCATTCCTCTCTGACTCACACAGGCTGCTCTCAACTGCACACTGCTGGTCCCACTCCGTCCACACCGCTCCGTCCCGTCAGTAAATCACCCAAACAGCTGAAGCCAGAGCGTCCGTGTCTCACAGTAAGTCCTTGCATGTGCTTTGCCCGGTTGTAACTCTCGTTGAAAGCTGAAAACTAAGAACTCTGCATGTCTGTGTTGTTAGTGTTGGGATACAGGAAGTGCTAGCAACACTTAGCCTCCATGCTAGCTCTGCCCTGTTTATCACACAAGCCTCAAAGAGCTCATTCAGTGCATGGATTGATACATAGTGTGGTATTTTATGTTATAGCTCTGTAATAACATATGGTAGCCCTGGTAATATGGTGGAAATCGCAGGAACAACAAGGAATGATGTGATTTGCAGCTTTGTTTTGATGTTGTCACCAAGCAAACAAACCTACTAAACATGCCTCTTGATACGTTACCGGGTTAAGCTTTAAGTTAGTGTCATAATTTATCATATTACCTGGGAATAAATGACATGTGTGTTCTGTTTTCATGTTATTACCATGTTATTATCTCCATCTTTTTGCGATAGGCTGTAAAGGGAAGAATCCACATCATTAGTGAATGGTTATCCGTCCCCGCAGCCTTGTCACACTTTGATTTTTGCCTGATTTTTTACCCAGAACCCTTTCGCAGATTACTAGGATTTCCCTTTGCTTGTTGGGTGTGGCGTCATATGTTGCTGGTTTGCTTTCGTCCAAACATAAAGTCACCAGGGCGTGCCATCTGTGGGTGAACGGCTGAAACGTGACACCACTTGCTCTGCTTTACGTCGTGTTATTGTATATTCTTCGCCAAGTGTGCATTGGCTTCCAGTGTTCGAGACAAACACTGTATCTCTCTGTAAGTGCTGGGTCAAAACCGCAAAGATTTCTGGGATTCCTTGTGCAAACCACGGGAGTAAACGACGGGAGATTATGAAGTGTAAAAGCAGCTCAGGGTCATTCTGTTTCTCCATTTTCTCAAAAATATATTCAGTGGGTTGTGTTTTCCATCTTAAAAGATATTGAAACTAGTCTGTTCAAGTTTTGATGATGCATTCAGATTTAGGGTCAGATCTTCTGCCTGGCGCAAGGACAGCTTTGCTCCAAACGTGACGGTCATCTTGTTGATCATCTCTTTGACTGTGCCGCCGGCGAGAGGTTTCGCTTATAAAAAAAGGGGTCGACTGAGGGGTGGTTTATTATGGGGTCGGCCCATTAGTCCAGTTAATTGTTAATTGCCGGAATTATAACAATAGGAAATAAGAATAAATAAAAATAGAATAGAAAATAGGTTTTAAAAAGTAGAATATCGAGGTGCAAAGTTTACAGTCCTAGTGCAGGTTGTCAGTGGTGACTCTGGTACAGGGAATAAAGTGGCGCTGATACAGAGATTATTGCACATGTGACTTTACAGTCTTGTTGTTCAGTCTGACAGCAGTGGGGATGAAGGACCTGAGGGTGTCTCAGTCTGCCACTGAAAGAGCTGCTCAGCTCCTCTACAGTCCCGTGCAGTGGGTGGGAGGTGTCGTCCATGATGGAGGTGAGCTTGGCTAACACCCTCCTGTCCCTCACCTCCACAGAGTCCAGGGGGCAGCCCAGGACGGAGCTGGCCCTCCTGACCAGCTTGTTCAGTCTGTTCTTGTCCCGCTCTGTGCGGCCCGGGGCCCAGCACACGGCAGCGTAGTGGAGAGCAGAGGCCACCACAGAGTCATAAAAAGTCCTGAGCAGAGGCCGGCTCACTCCGAAGGACCTCAGTCTCCTCAGAAGGTGGAGGCCACTTTGGCTTTTCTTGTACAGGGAGTTGGTGTTGTGGGACCAGTCCAGTTTATTGTTGAGGTGAACACCCAGGTACTTGAAACTGTCCACCTCCTCAATGTCCTCCCCCTGGATGTTCAGCGGTGTGTGCGGTAGTGACTTCCTCAATCACCATCTCCTTCATCTTACTGGTGTTCAAGCACAGGAACGACCTGGAGAACCGGTCAGTTTTCATGGACTGTGTGGACTGGAGTGAGCGCACCAGTCCACACAGTCCATGAAAACTGACCGGTTCTCCAGGTCGTTCCCCTCAGACACACGATGGTGGAGTCGTCAGAGAACTTCTGCAGATACAGCTGTCTGTGCTGTATGTGAAGTCTGATGTGTAGATGGTGAAGAGAAGCGGTGAGAGGACGGTTCCCTGAGGGACCCCGGTGCTGCAGACGACCACCTCAGACTCACAGCTGCGCAGCCGCACATACTGGGGCTTATCTAATACTTATTCAGTAATAATGTTCGGGGAAAATACACTGATTCATTTATAACAGATAAAATGTTTTGATATGGTATGTTATGGTAGTGGTGGGTCCCGAGAACCACTTTCTTGTGGTATTTTATCGTATCCACCATTCAAAGTGTGTTCATCACGGCACCATACATTAGTCAGCAGGTTGTTTGCTAAAAATAAAAGCTTGTGTTCACTGCTTCACATATATGTATCAATCACTGCTGCTGTTGAAATCCTGCCCTAGCCCAGTATCTGACTCATTACTGTGATTTCTTTACATCAACATTATTTTTTCTAAAGTAGAATTTCCAACACACGATTTCTCCGCTGAACTAAAAGCTCACGTTGTGTCTTTGCAGAGAACTGAAGATGTTTGTGATTAAGGCGGTCCTCAAAGGCGTCATAGACGCTGCCACCGAGTAAGATCCGACTCCAAACGTTTCTCTCAAATGAAAAACAAATCGATAACTTGCTCTTGTGTTGTGTTTCTAGGGGCATGGATCAGTATCAGCCCTCCAATCCTGTAAGTGAAGCGGCTCTTTTACACTGATATGTTTTTATTATTATTATTTATACTGTATATATTCTCATTCTCCATGTAAACGTGTGTCTCTCCACAGCCCCCGCAGCGCAGACCCCAGGTGTACGCCGAGGCGCACGAGAGCGACGAGGAGAAGCAGTTTCGGAACGTTTTCCGGAAGCTCGCGGGAGAAGTGAGTTCCTCATGTCTTCGACTAATGCAAGGTTAAAGCCTCAGATGCCATTAAATCTAAATTTCTCTGCAGTCTCTGTAAATCTCTCATCCACAACGCATTCAGCTGCCGTTTTTTCTGTAAAAATGTGTCAGTTTTACACAAATCTTTGCTTAAATCTTTCCCGTTGTCCGTCCAATTTGTTAAAACGTTGCTATATTTAGATACAACCGGCACAGAAAAAGAAGAAGCTCAAATTCATAACACCATCACTGACGCCGGGTGATTTTTACCCAAGATAAAACACCCGATAAAAAGTACTTCATCAAAATCTATCAATACATGACAATACACGACACAGGTGAGTTGTGTTCTTTTAAAGGGGGGGTATAATGCAAAATCGACTTTTTCAAGCTTCACATCATGTTATTATGTCATTCTCTCATTAAAAACATGCCTGAAGTGTTGCCTTGGCACATTCACGTATTTTTGAGTAATCTGTAAAAACTCTGATGGCGGCCATTTTAGGGATAGGTTTGCCTGAGTCCTCCTAGGAACGCCCCCACCTCCTGGAGACGCCTCCGAGCTTTTGTCACCAGCCGAGTAACCAACCACTGCTCCTCAGCAGAACCCCCTCCCCACTGATGCCACAGACAGCGTGTGGAGGGGGCGTGTCTGAAAGGGTCAGAGGTTCTTAAAGAGACAGAGGCCAATTTCAAGACATTCACTACAGCCATTTTGAGAGAGCAATTTTATACAAGGCAGTTATTCTAATTTACTGCATTTACAGACCAACAGAAGGTTTCTTCATCATTGTAGTGTGATACAGACTGGTGCTATGTGATTGAAAAAAGAATAATACCCCCTCTTTAAATTAAACTGTGTCATGTCTAATAAAATGAAAGAAAAGCATCATGAGAGGACCAAAATTGCTCCAAAATTACTGGAAAATTAGGAATTTGGGAACAAAAAAATCCTAAAAAATAAAATAATGAAGATGAAAACTTGGTTTTTGGTCCAGCCATTCCTGAGACATGTGAGACTCAGTGACCTCGGCACAAACAGCCACAGGAGAGAGAAACTAAATATGTCTGATTTTGAATATGTATAAATGAGCAGCTGACTATAATAACTGTGTTTCTCACTCACTGTGAGGCCAGAGACACCGAACTCTGAGACAGGAGAAAAGCTGGAGTTGAAGTCACAAAATAAATGTGTCAGTCCTGAATGTCAACCTTGAAAGGGACAAAATTGCCTGATTAAATACATTAACTCGGCCCTACCTTCTATCACTATCGCTGGGTAAAAATCACCCGAACATATGCCTGTAGGAAAATGGTGGAAAATAGGTGTGCTTTGGATTAGGAAAACACCCAGGCCATCAAAGATGTCAAAGACAAAGCTGAAGCTCGGAGACTCAGGACACTCAGATAAACCTTAAAAATGAAAATCACATAAATGTCTTTGCTCGGGTGAAAAACACAATAATGTTCTAGGGTTTAACAAAATGTGTTGCTCATTAATGTTGTTTCTCGTAGGACATGGAAGTGAGCCCCCCTGAGCTGATGAACATCCTGAACAGAATCATTGGAAAGCGTAAGTTTCATTTATCACAAAGTAAGTTTCATTTATCGGTGCAGCAAAGATTCACAGACTTTATTCTCTGACTTTCAGATGGCGACCTGAAGACGGACGGCTTCACCATCGAAAACTGCAGGAGCATGGTGGCGGTCATGGACGTATCCTTTCTGTCGGGCGTGAACTGTGTGTAATTCAGGCGACAGGAGAGATTAAAGGAGCTCTGACAGGATAATGCACACTCTAAAACTGCCCCACCCCAAAAAACAGACACTGAATCTGCCTGTTGGTATAGTCTGCATTAGTCAGACCTCCCGCATGGCCCTGTTGTTCACATGAGCTGATCATGTGAGCTTTAGCCGGAGCACAGAGAGAATAAGTGAACTGGATGGACCACCAAAGAAAACACTCTGGTAGTTCAGACTCTTTGTCCTAATTAGTGATAATGTGCTGTACTTAGATACTAACAGTGTACACTGGCAGTTTTTCAGTCGCAAATGCGAAACACAGATCTGCATGTGCATTCCCACATTGCATCGCACAGATGCGCCACCTTCAAACAGCGAGCTAACTTTGTCCCACAGAAGCAAAGACAAGCTCACACCTCCCTCTTCACTCATGATGCCCCCGTTAACACCGCCCTCACCTGCCCCTCACTTGCCCCCTCACCTGCCCCTCACCTGCCCCTCACCTGCCCCCTCACCGGGTCAACGCAAACACAGATGCAGCATCAGTTAGCGGCTAACACAGTCAGAGTTTAGCATTTGCGGCTAGCACAGTCAGAGTTTAGCATTTGCGGCTAGCACAGTCAGAGGTTAGCATTAGCGGCTAGCACAGTCAGAGGTTAGCATTAGCGGCTAGCACTGTCAGAGTTTAGCATTAGCGGCTAACACAGTCAAAGTTTAGCATTTGCGGCTAGCACAGTCAGAGGTTAGCATTTGCGGCTAGCACAGTCAGAGTTTAGCATTTGCGGCTAGCACAGTCAGAGGTTAGCATTTGCGGCTAGCACAGTCAGAGGTTAGCATTTGCGGCTAGCACAGTCAGAGGTTAGCATTTGCGGCTAGCACAGTCAGAGGTTAGCATTAGCGGCTAGCACTGTCAGAGTTTAGCATTAGCGGCTAACACAGTCAAAGTTTAGCATTAGCGGCTAACACAGTCAGAGTTTACAGCAACTACAGTCAGAGTGTAGCATTAGCCGCGCTAACACAGTCAAAGTTTAGCATTAGCGGCTAACACAGTCAGAGTTTACAGCTACCACAGTCAGAGTGTAGCATTAGCCGCGCTAACATAGTCGGAGTTTAGCATTAGTGGCTAACACAGTCAGAGTTTACAGCTACCACAGTCAGAGTGTAGCATTCGCCGCGCTAACATAGTCGGAGTTTAGCATTAGTGGCTAACACAGTCAGAGTTTACAGCTACCACAGTCAGAGTGTAGCATTAGCCGCACTAACATAGTCGGAGTTTAGCATTAGTGGCTAACACAGTCAGAGTTTACAGCTACCACAGTCAGAGTGTAGCATTCGCCGCGCTAACATAGTCAGAGTTTAGCATTAGTGGCTACCACAGTCAGTTTATCGCTAGCGGCTAGCACAGTCAGAGTTTAGCATTAGCGGCTAACACAGTCAGAGTTTACAGAAACCACAGTCAGAGTGTAGCATTAGCGGCTAGCACTCTCAGAGTTTAGCACTAGCAGCACTAACACAGTCAAAGTTTAGCATTAGTGGCTAACACAGTCAGAGTTTATGGCTACCAGTCAGTATATCGCTAGCGGCTAGCACAGTCAGAGTTTACGGCTATCACAGTCAGAGTGTAGCATTAGGGGCTAACACTCTCAGAGTTTAGCATTAGCAGCTAATACAGTCAGAGTTTTTTTTGCCGATGAGCAACACTTTTAAGCAGTAAATGCTCATGTGACCAGAATCACGTGACAATAATTAAATATTTGCAAAAAGTTTTTTTTTTATCATCAAACTTCATCCTCAAAAAGGTCCATGAAAACATGTAGAAGAGACACACACACACTATATTATACACTATTATAGTCAACAAAAGCTGTTTCTCCAGTGCCTCCAAAGAACCGAGCTCATAATTCCACAAAACCACATTCAAAGAGCTGCACTTCATCTACATAAATAAAAAAAGGTCTATCCTGAAATGTGAAGGAGACGTGCCTTTGACAAACCCGTGGCTGTGGCTGTGCTGTTTGTCCAGGGCACAGCTGTTTTCTTTAACTCCCTCTCAGAGCGACAGCACCGGGAAACTCGGCTTCCACGAGTTCAAATACCTGTGGGACAACATCAAGCGGTGGCAGTGCGTGTACAAGCGCTACGACCGGGACGGCTCCGGCTCCATCTGCCAGGACGAGCTGCAGGGCGCCATCAAGGCGGCCGGTTTCCCGCTCAACGACCAAATGTTAAAGTTGATCTTCCGGAGATACAGCGACGAGCACGGAAACATGGACTTCGACAATTACGTGAGCTGCCTGGTGAGGCTGGACGCCATGTGCCGCGCCTTTAAGACCCTGGATAAGGATAACAACGGAAAAATCAAAGTCAACGTGGAGGAGTGGCTGCAGCTCACCATGTACTCCTGAGGGGGAGTAACAAGTACTAAAGGAAAGTACGGAAGTGCATATGACAAGCTTTTAGGGTTTTTTCCGCTAATATATTGCCTTGTTTGATGATTAACGCCTGTAAAACTTTTAGGTTCTGAAACATAAGCTATAAAGGTGTGGAAGAGATGATTTTCTGCTTTAAATTTGGCCGATATGTGCCTTGCCTTATCTGTTCCAAACAAGAAATGTGTGAAGTAGGGATTCACCGACCCTATACGTTTGTTAAGTGGTGACGTCACAGCTCTAGGCTACTTCCGGGTCCGCAGATGTGCGAGAAACTACAAAAAAAACTCTTAAAAATAAACATCAATATTTCTGAAACTCAACAGAGAGTTACTGAACATACTTATTTATCAGGCCCATCAGCCAAAAATGCTGAACCTACTGCTATAAAATTAATATTTACTAGAAGAAAAATGGAGAAAAATGCTAACGGCGCAGCAGCTATGCTAACCGTGGACGTAGCGACTTTAGTAAATATTACTTTTTTAGCAGTAGGTGCGGCAATTTTGGCTAATCAGTCTGAGAAATAAGTAGATTTAGTATCTCTCTGTTGAGTTTCAGAAATATTGATTGTTGTTTTTAAGAGTTTTTTATGTTTTTTTCTCGCATATTAGCCGGTCTGCTCGGACCTGGAAGCGGAAGTCGTGACGTCACACTTAAAGCAGTAGTAAGTAACTTATTTACCTTAATAAATCCTTTCCGTAGTCCCTGTGGGGGTAATACAAGTGTTAATGGGATGATTGGAGGGTCTTTCATCTCCCCCTGGTGTCTCTGGCCAGAAAACCATGTTTGCAACTTGACTGCCACCGGACCGGATCCACCAATACACACTAATAGAATCACGAAGAAGCTAGCACGCTAACGGGCAGAACTAGCTGCAGTCTGGCGTCACTTTAAACAGTATTTTCAGCCAAGTTTGAGTGAAAAAGAATAATTTGTGTAATTGGATGTACAATATCCCTCTGTCCCTTTGTCTTTTCTGTCAGTGTAGTATTTACTCTCCAAGACAATTAATTAGTGTAGAGTTAAAAAATCACAACTTGCTATGACACCTGCAGTTGCGCTTATGGTCTCTAGGGGCAAGAGTTACTAAGTACTGCTTTAACAAACGTATACTGGTATCGGATATTGAAGCTGGGAAAAAACGAGATATTAGGTATCTGCTACACATATTCGATACTGACCTAGTACCAGTTTTGATTCTCACTGCTTCAAAAACACAACTTTCCCCGACTAAATCTCAGTGAATGTTTTAACTTAGAACCTGGAGAAGCCAATCGCTGAGTTAGTTTTAACCTCCGCCGTGTAAAATTCTGCGGCTAGCAAGTGAGCAAAAGCTAGCGGAAGAATGCTAATGCTAACGGCAGCTAATCAAGACAGTAACTATGATTGGATCAACTTAAGTTTAGATTATGTTGAGACTATTGACCAACTTTTTCACCCACAGCAGCTACCTTTAAGAAAGTCAATTGGTATCGGTCAATAGCGGATATCGGCAAATACTCAAACCCCCAGTATCGGTATCGGAATCAAAAAAGCTGGATCGGTGCATCTTTAGCTGGTAATTGGACGGTGAAGATTTTACAAACTTTAAAACTTTTAGGTTTTGAAACATAAGCTATGAAGGACGAGGGTTCCCAAAGCGGGGCACCCTCACTGCTTTACATTTGGTCAATATGTACCTTCTCTAAGTAACCCCTTTGCAAAGATAATATATTGGTCCTCAAAAGGGTAAATCTTGTCATATGCACTTTTTTATACTTTTTCTTCACTACATTCCCTTTACTTTACTACATTTTGTAACTGGATAGAGTTTAATCGAATGCACTACATGTGACCAGGAAAAAAAGAAGTTAACTTTAGCTGCAGACTAACATTAATGTGAGGGAAGTTTTATATCATTAATGTTTTACTTGTTTACTTGGAATAAAGACTTTTATCTGGAAAAAATTGTGTTTTTTCTGAGGGTAAAATCATGGATAGAGCCAGGTTTACGTTCTGGGTTTATTTAGTTAAACAAACCCGTATGTTTACTTAATATCTGGGGTACATTAATGTTTATGATAGTCCCACCTTTACACAAAATACCGTATTTTCTGGACTATAATAAATCGCTCCGGAGTTTAAGCCAAAAAAAATGCCTAATGAAGAAAAAACAACAGGCTGAGTAGGCGGTTTGCTAACGTAGCACATTGATGGTTAGCTACATGAAGCATAAACAACTGAATGTCTGGTATGTTGACGTCACATGAACAGTTCAGATAGCTATAGTATAAAGATGGGGTTCTCAACCTGGAGGTCGGGAGCCCCAAGGGCCACTGGCTCTCGGGCCACTGGTCTGGCCTCTCAATTTTCTCCTTAACCTCTCACCCCCCGATTTAACCAAGCTTTATCCAAATCTAGGCGCTTAAAAGAAAAGCATCAAAATACCGACGAAACATGGATGAAAACGGAACAAAAATGTGCCAGAAAAGCAACAAATAAATGACAAAAAAGAGATGAAAACCCAACAACAAAGCAATGAAAAACAAAAAACATGACAAAAACACCACAAAAAAGTGACAAAAATGCGAGTAGCTTTTCGATTTGAGTAAAGCCGAACTGGAGAAAATGCACTTTGTTAAGGTGGGGGTAAGAGGTTAATGTGTATTTTTAGAAGTACGTATTTATGCAAATTTGGGCCTGGCTGGTCAGAGTCCAGGGCTGTTTTTCAGTCCCAGTCCGCCCCTGATCCTGGAGCTCTGTTGTCGGGGGGCTTCGTGCCCCTAGTAGGGTCTCTCAGGGCAATCAGGTCCTCAGTGACGGGTCAGACAAAGAGCGGTTCAGAAGCTCCTTATGAGAGACCAACAGGCCCGGTTAGAACCATGAGGCCGTCCTTCTGTGGACCCACCACCTGCAGGAGGAGCCATAGGGGCTGGTGCAATGTGATTTGGGCAACTCTAACAGCTGCCCCGACGACCCGGCAACGAACAAGTGGAAGAGGATGGATGGATGGATGGATGTATGTTTAGAAGGATGGATGGATGTTTAGAAGGATGGATGGATGGATGTTTAGAAGGATGGATGGATGGATGGATGGATGGATGGATGGATGGATGGATGTTTATAAGGATGGATGGATGGATGGATGGATGGATGTTTAGAAGGATGGATGGATGGATGGATGGAAGGATGGATGGAAGGATGGATGGATATTATGGTATTGTAGCATACATGCTACTTTACCAGCTTCTATTATTTGTTCGAAATTTGATGATTTTATGTTAGCCATTGTTTTTTCTTTGTTTTTTAAGAATTATATAGGTTAATGTCCTGTTCTTTCCCATTATCTGACCCGGGCGGGGGTAACGGTCCTAATGAACTGTTATAATGGGGGTCGCGGCCACTGGTATAAAGAACATACATTCTCTGGAAATGTGCACTGTGATAAACTCATTAGCCACCACACTGATGAGTCTCCAGTCCAAATGATCCATTCCTGACGCCTTTCCGTCTGGAGGAGCTGCAAGAATCTTTTCAACAGTGTGAATGGGTGACTGGTTGTGAAGCGCTTTGGGTCTAATGAAGGTAGAAAAACACGAGTCCATTGACCATAAAACGCAGGGTCATGTTCACGGTGAGGCGAGTCCGGGCATTTACATGGAACTGTTCATATTTTTGCTTTTATCACATGTATTAAACTGTCTTCCTCTTGCTTGGGTAACTGGAGCCACCTGTGATCTGCAGACGAGAGGCTTTATATCGACATAAAACACAGGGACGACCATGCACTGTCAGTTATACAGGGAGTTTCGGTCTCCGCGGAGTCGGACCGGCGCAGATGTTCCAGAACAGCTGTGATACAAAGATCAAACAGACATGCTTTATTGTGGCTTTTGTAAAACAGACAGTAGCGATTTTATTCTATATATCAAAGTATTTCTATGGAAGTCCTGTTTCACACTGACCATCTCATCAAGGCGTACAAGTGAAATCTGGGTTGAGTCAGATTTTTGTTTCCACAGGTTTTGGCAGAGCGATTTCACAAACATGTGCTGTAGGTTCATTCTAATCTAAAAGCCAGATTTTTTATGATAAAGCTCTAATCTAAGGCACACAGCTACTTTTTCTTTATTGTGTTGGAAATTCCAGCTGTGCCGTTTAGGTTCTGTGCTTTTTTTTTTTTTTTTGTCTGGCCAGTACAACCTTGAGCGAAATCTGCAGCAGATTTTACCTTTTCACTCCAGCCCAACCTGACTTTTTCAGCTCGAGGGACAAAGGGGGCGACTCCGCATAATCAGAGGAAAGCAGTGGCTCTGCAAAGAAGTAAATAACAATGGGAATTGTAGTTTAGTCCTGACACATTGGATAATTATTGTATAAAAAAAAGAAAAATCTAAACTGCAACAAGATTTTTGACGAGCTGATGTGACTTCTCAGGACTCCATCCATCCATCTCCTTCCACTTGTCCGTTGCCGGGTCGTTCCCCAGCCCCTCTGGCTCCTCCTGCAGGTGGTGGGTGCACAGAAGGACGGCCTCATGGTTCTTGCCGGGCCTGTTGGTCTCTTATAAGTAGCTTTTGAACCACTCTTTGTCTGACTCGTCACCTAGGACCTGTTTGTCCTGGGCAGGGTTGCCAGATTCTCAAACCCAATATATTGTAACAAGCTTCCAAATCTATCATATTTCAGCACAAACTATCGTACAATAAAAAATCTGTCAATGGCGCTGTAGCACCTGCTCAAAATATGGCTCACATCATCAGCACCCATAACCACAACACAAGCTCACACACTGTCCCATTTATTACATTAGGCACATGACTGGCAGATGAACTCCTCGTCGGAGTCATTCCCTCCTGCAGCATTTCTGATTTAGACACTCTTGTGCAAGTTTGCTAAAGTTATTGAGCACAACGACATAGCTTTTGTAGGTTTGAAATCGGGACGTCCCCCTCCATTCTTCACACACTGATGTTTGGAGCTCGTTAAGGGTTGCAGTGATCAGTCTATTGCTGGATTTGGTTTTATCAGATTTACTTTGGAGAACACACACTCACATGAGGCGCTAGAACGAGGACAAATAATTAGCTAGGAGGTAATAAAGAAGTGGGTAAATCACCAACTCGCGAGAGGTGAGGCAGGGTTATGTCTTGCTGACCAATCAAATGCCACGGCTGCAGCCGAGGCAGAAGGATAATGCGATAGTGGAACTGTAAAACTGATCCAGGGACAGTCTCTCCTTCTGGCAGCAGATATTACACCTACGTGAATACAGAGGCTAAGTCTGACTCCAGATCAGAGCGAAAGCAAAGCGCTGCTGAGAGGGGACAGTGCATTTAACTAGACTTTATCTGGCACTCTGAAATGATCCTACATTTAGGACTTTTTTGAATTAGTGATCGTACATCGTACAGGGGTCAAATACGATAGTTATTGTACGTCTGGCAACCCTGGTCCTGGGAGACCCGACCAGGGGCACGAAGCCCCAACAATAGAGCTCCAGGATCATTCGGGCGCTCAAACCCCTCCACCACTTTAAGATGGCGGTTCCAGGAGAGGATTCTTCTCAGGACTGTATCTCTAAATTTATGCAAAATTGACTTTTTCAAGCTTTACATCATGTTATTATGTCATTCCCTCATTAAAAACATGCCTGAAGTGTTGCCTTGGCACATTCACGTATTTTTGAGTAATCTGTAAAAACTCTGATGGCGGCCATTTTAGGGATAGGTTTGCCTGAGTCCTCCTAGGAACTTTACTGCATTTACAGACCAACAGAAGGTTTGGTCATCATTGTAGTGTGATATAGACTGGTGCTATGTGATTGAAAAAAGCATAATACCCCCTTCATCAACATCGAAGACCTTGGCTGAATGTGTGTTTGTTGTATTGTAGCTTACATGCAATAATTTGAATCCTAGAAGAGCAATAACACAGCTTAGTTCATTGGAACACGTAAAATTCATCAAGTGTTATCAACAAAAACAAACAAAAAATCCAGTCTTGTGGTATGTCCGCGGGTCTTGTGATTGTTTTATGGTTCAGTTTTGACCTGGCAACTTTACGTCTGTGTTTTTCACGGCCTGATTTCAGTCTTGTTTGGGTTGGAAGTTGCTGCATCCACTCACTGATCCCCAAGGCGTATACACAGTGTTGTCTTTCACTAACTCCCATAATGACAAAGGGTCTATTTTCCATACTCTGGGTTGTTTGAGGCCAGCGGTGCCAGAGCTCCTCTCTCTGACAGTCTGTACCCTGGCTGACTGTGCCGTCGTGCTGGTTATTGGGAAAGCGTGGCGCGGTTTTCAGCAGTATAACCTCCAGACTGCGCTCGCTCCTGGCTCCTCTTCGCTTGTGTTTTTCCATCGGGACGACACATGGGCAGCAGCTTCAGACGCGGGAGGATGCACCGTTCTGGATTCGTGATCAAGGCGAATCAAACGCAGCATTTTTTTTTTATTTGGAAGAACGAACGATGGTGAAGAATTGTAGAATGTACAGGAAAAACTCTGTTGTTCTTTGAAGAAAATCGGGCAAAGTTCAGATTGATGTTCGTTTCCCTGTAGGAAAATGTGTCCTCTGCATTTTACCCCGGTCCCTTCTTCAACCAGCGGGCCTTTATTTAATCAGAAAGGCCCCACTGAGATGTCCTGACCACAGATGAAAGCCAGGATTGGAAAAAAAAATCAGCTCCAAAGCAAAAAAGTGATTTTCCCCATGCACTAAATGCACACACAATTTTTACTTTCTACTTTTTTTGTAGTAGAGTTATACTAGATCTTAGTAACGATTTTGGTAAATATTACTTTTATAGCAGTAGGTTCAGCATTTTTGGCTGATGGGCCTGATAAATAAGTCTGTTCAGTAACTCTCTGTTGAGTTTCAGAAATATTGATTGTGGTATTAAAGAGTTTTTTTGTAGTTTCTCGCATATCTGCCGGTCTACGCAAACCAGGAAGAAGAGCTGTGACGTCACCACTTAACAACAATGGCCGCTGGCTACTAGTACTTTCATGTAGTACCTCCTTCATACAGTCACTAGTCTCCCATTAGAAATCATTACGCCTTAGACAACTTTTTTTTTTTACATTGCTTTTAATTGCAGTTTCATCACATTTTTGTCACCTCCTCATTATATTTTTGTCACTTTTTCGTCACTTTTTCGCCACATTTTCATCACATTTTTGTCATTTTTTCATCACATTTTTGTCATTTTTTAATCACATTTTTGTCATTTTTTTCATCGCACTTTAGTCACTTTTTTGTCATATTTTTTGTCACATTTTTGTCACTTTTACATCACTTTTTCATTGATTTTTTGTCACTTCTTCATCACTTTTTCGTCACATTTTGGTCCATTTTTTTAATCATATTTTTGCCACTTTTTTGTCACTTTTCTGGTTCTCTTTTCTGGATTTTTTGTTGCATTTTCGCTCTTTTTTTTCCTCGTGTGTTTGTTGCATTTTCATCCTCGTTTTCGCCTTATTTTTGATACTATTTTGACATTTTTTTCAAGAAGCTTTTAGACTTAGCTAGAGCCAAACTGGACAAAATGTGTTCGGTTCAGGCGGGGATTAAGAGGTTAAACTAACTCACCCCAACCTTACCTTGGCCCTAACTTTAAGGACCAATTGTCGGAATAGCAGTGTCAAAAAGTGTCGGATTCACGGGATGTGGGAATGACGGTCCGACCCCGAACGGCCTCGTGCAGAGGGTGAAGCCTTGTCCATGAGGGCTCTCAAGCTGGACAGAGTCGTCTGCTCAGCCACCTCCTCCACAGGGACCAGCTTTAGCCCCATCACAGAACTGGCCTTCTTGATGATTATGTTCAGCTGAGACATGTTCTTCTTACTGGTGCTGCACCAACACACAGCAGCCTAGAGGAATGGTGGTTGGACTTACTAGCGGCCCACTGGGAAGAGGCAGCTCTACTTGCAAGCTGATGTAAACAGAACAACTTGGTCATCTTTCGAAGACCTCTTTTAAATTACATTTTAAAGATTCGGCTTCCTCTATGTAGCACTACCTCGTCACTTCCTCACCATCACTGCAGAAAAAGGAACTGTTATGAATAGCAAAGGCATGACGGCTGTCTGACTTACATGAATTGTGTTTATTGGCCTCCATATTTTTCAGAAAAGCGCTCCTGAAGAATCCCCCCGAGACTCAAGTCCAAGCGTTGTACACAAAACGTCTCGTAAGTCTGCACCTTTTTACTGCGCAGCGTATGATTTCACGCTGCGTCGGGTTTATAGACGCCGCGTTACTGCGCCAAGGAAAGTCCATGAAAAATCAGACAACGTGGAAAATCTTCCACTGTTTGAGACAAAATAATGAAGCCGAGATAAACTGCTCCTGAGCTGCTGCTAATAGATTCATCTGTTTGTGTTGTTGCTAAATAAGTCGTTAATACGTAAGAGGTGGAGACAGAGGGGTGTCCAGGTTTTACCAGGGATTTGATTTGGTCAGAAAAAATGCTGGATAATGGATCACTGGGTCTATTTTGCCTAGTTAGTCACACAGTAAAACTTTATTCTGTGATCAGGACTGGTGTAGTTCTAGCTTAAACTGTCCAGGAGCCACGTGGAAGGGATTCCCCATGTGTCGCCACACTCTGACTTTTACAAGCGCTCCTAAAGCTGCGGCAAAGGCCCGGCTTAAAGCTTCAACAAGTCCACGTCACAGTCGCCGAGTAAACAACGTGTCTGGAGATCACGTCTGTTACATCATGTACGACTGATCCAAAAAACAAAGAAATAAGGAATAATTTATGGGTTTGGGGGAAAACATATTTTGAAAAGCTGTGGGTTTGGGCTAGAAATCAGGGGGAGTTGACAGGAAGTGTGTGTGTTTTTTTTAATGTTCCAATACTGATACTGGCTGTGGATGTCATACAAATACGACACATTTTCCAGATACACTCGAAAAATGCCAACTTATTTTTTATTTTTTATATTGTTGGTTGGTGTTGGACTGGGTTTCGGTGTCCTGATCTGCATTATAAAGAAGCCAGGTGCTTTGGTGGTCTGTTGCCAGAAGAGGGCGCCCTCCGAGCATCAGTCCACCTCTTGCTTTGTGTTCAAAGGATAGGAGTATTGAGAGTCCGGGTCTGTGCATTAAAAGAATGAAGGTGATCTGTCCCCTCAGGCATCAGTTCACCTCCTGCTCGGCCTCCTCTTATGTATGTTTTTGTTTGTCAGTCTAGGTTATTGAAATTAAGGACATTCACAGTATTGGATTATGGCAACAGAAGCAATTCCTTAATATCTTTTATCTTCTTCAGCCATCAGGTTGACTCCGACCCATCTCGTCCTATCTCTCGCAGTTCTTCAGACAGTTCTTCATTCCCAGTTTTTTCCAGCATATTGTTCAGCCATCTCGTTTTAGGTCTTCCTCCAAGGCCGTGGGAACCCAGGGTGCTGAGGGCGCTGCAGCACCCCCTGGTGGATAGTTTGTGAACTGCGGGCAATATTAACCCCTTAACTCCCACCTGAACCAAGCACATTTTCTCCAGCTTTACCCCAGTCCAAAAGCTTCTGGAAAAAAGGTGTGAAAAAATCAACAAAACTGTGACGAAAACAAGGATGGAAATGTGAAAAAAGTGTGAAAACATTGACGAAAAAGTTACAAAAAATGGACAAAAAATGGTCACAAATTTGACAAAATTGTGAGAAAAAAGGACGAAAAATTGCAGAAAAAAAAGGACAAAAGTGAGAAGAATTTGACCAAAAAATGTGAATAATTTGACGAAAAAGTGACAAAAAATTTACAAAAAAGTGATAAAAATTTGACGAAAAGTTGAGAAAAAATAGATGAAAAAGTGATAAGAATTTGACACAAAAAAAAAGAATAATTTGACAAAAAGTGACAAAAAAGTCACGAAAATTTGACAAAAATGAGATGACTGCCCATCAAAAAAAATGATGAAAAAAAATCTGATGTGAGGAAAAAGATCCATTTAGTTTTGTAGGTCTTTCAAATGAGGTGTTACACTGGCCTACAGGATTTGGGTAAAGCTGAACTGGAGAAAATGCTCTTGGTTCAGGCGGGAGTAAAGGTTAATAAATAGGATTTATGCACAGAAAAAGTATTTTGGGGGTAAATTTTGTCCCTCAGCACCTCCTAACTAAAATATCTTCCAACGGTCAATCACTCAGCCGTTTGCCAGCCGTGCTACGACCCTCCTCCACCCCTTTCTCCCTCGGCTCTGCCCGTCGTCGACTGGCCAACCCAGGTCTCCTCTTCTACCACCACCAGGGTCCAGGCTCCGGGGAAGATCCTAGCTATCACTCATCAATGCCGTGCATTTCACATCGTTCGTTCAATCTTCCACCAAGGACTGTCATTCTTTCATTCCGTTTCTGTGAGTCTTTTGAGGTTGAAATGGGGGTGATTGATTTTGTGGGCACAGATTGACATGTGCAGTGTATGTGGCAGTAGAGTATTGTTGAGTGGGTCTGGGTTTGCCTCCTTAATTTGGATAAAACAATAAAAGTGCTTGAATTGCTGGAATTTGTGCTGATGGGGTGGAAGTGGAACGACCCTGACTTTAACCTTAGCCTTTGGTTTTCTTTACCTGATGTTTCCCTGCACCAGAGCCGGTCCCACATTGTCCCAACTCCTCCTGGAAACTCTCTGTCTTTAGCTCTTAGTCTGTGGAAATCTCCTCTGCCTGAACTCACCTGACCTTTTCCCCGCGGCGGCTGATGAAGACGTAACACCGGCCTCGTGCCCTGGTGAAATCAGGGCCATCGTGCGAGCGCCGCGCGGCCACTCCCTCTCCCTTCATCACCTGAGCGAACCTTCATTATTATTACTTTTGGCCCTGTCAGCTCCCCGTACCCTGGAGGCGAGCTAACGTATAGGAGCAGCTCCACACCCGCGGCAGGTGAAGAATGCCGGGGTTTGTGCCGGCACGCCGCTCCCCTCGTGGTCTGGCTTTGATGGACGTTTGGCACGGGCGCCGGCGATGTGCTCAGACACGGCGGTTACGGCGGCCTGTGATGTGGACTGTGTTACATAAAGGACACCTCAGGGTCAATGTAAAAAATGTGGATTTGTGTTGAGAACTTATTACTTTAACTCCACTATGTTTGATAGACCAATATAATATGTACTTTCTACTGCATCACATCTCTTTAAAGGAATAGGCCACCGTTTTTCCATACTGAGATATGTTCTTACCTTAGCTTTGACGAGTTCTTTAGGACCTGTCTGATCTTCCCCCGTGCCTTCAGTCACGTAAACACAGCGCAGACGGCGTTAGCATTTAGCCTCTCCCTCTCTCCTCTATAGCTCCAAAACAGGTCAAGGTAGAAGCTACCAAGCTCTTCCACGTTTTCCCTATTTAAATATGGTTACGTGAAGTGTTCCACTACAAAGTATAATCACACAAAATTAAACAATGTGGATTTTCTAAGCGGATAAAAGGGGGAACTATATTGTAAGGCGTAATAAAATATTGATGAAAAAGTGACAAAAATGCGACCAAAAAATGACAAAAAATTGAGAAAAAATGTAAATGTTTTGTCATTTTTTTGTCAAATTTTCATCACATTTTTGTCCTTTTTTTCATCCATTTTTTCTCATATTTTTCTCACATTTTGTCACATTTTTTGTCAGTTTTTTGTCAATTTCTTGTGACATTTTTGTGACATTCTTGCCACTTTTTCATCAATTTTTCCATCATTTTTTTGTTGGGTATTCTACTCATTTTTGTAACTTTTTTGTCATTTTTTGTCACATTTTTGTCATTTTTTCGTCAATTTTTTCTCATTTTTTCATCATTTTTTTGGTCATTTTTTATCACATTTTCATCATTTTTTGTGAATTTTTTGGTCAATTTTTTATCACATTTTTTATCACATTTTTTATCACATTTTTTATCACATTTTTTATCACATTTTTTATCACATTTTTTATCACATTTTTTATCACATTTTTGTCTTTTTTGTCACATTTTTGACGTTTTTTTGTCATTTTTTTAATCAATTTTTTATCACATTTTTGTCACATTTTTTCGTCCGTTTTTTGTCAATTTCTTGTGACATTTTTTGACATTCTTGCCACTTTTTCATCCATTTTTCGTCACTTTTTGTCAAAGTTTTCTCACTTTTTTGTCACATTTCCATCACTGTTTTCGTCTCAGTTTTGTTGCTATTTTCCCAACTTTTTTCCAGAAGCTTTTGGACTGGGGTAAAGCCAAACTGGAGAAAATGTGCTCGGTTCAGGTGGGAGTTAAGGGGTTAACAGGCCGTGCATAATAACCGCACTCAAGGTGAATCACACAAGAAAACCATATGGAATACGTGCTGAAGGCGATCTTGCAGATTCTTTCCGTTGGGCTGTTCGGCCTCGGTAACGGGAGCTTCACTGCGTGGGGACAATGTCAGCCATCAACATTTGAATGACTTTGGATTCCTATCGGAGGCTGCCCTGTAACTATTCAGGATTCATTGTGAGCCTGGGGTTATTACATCATAATAAACCATGAACACTAGGTGGCGATGTACGGTTGGCCCAGTGGTTCTCAACCTGGGGGGTCACCGGATCATGTAGATAAAATATACATACCTTTTTTAGCGGATATTATAATTTTATTGTCGCATGTGTGTGCTATTTTACCAGAGGGCCATTATATGTTCGTAATTTGATGAATTTTATTTTAGCCATTTGTTTTTTTCTTTGTTTTTTTAAGAATTACCGTGAATGCTCTAATATAGGCCGGGGCCTTTATTTACTCAAGGGCATCTAGGACCAGGCCTTTATTGGAACCAGGCCACAATTAGAGACAGGCCTTTATTTCTATTTGAGCAAAACGGACAACCAAGTTACGCTCGGATCAGCTCCTCCGCAGCGTCCCCATCGGCCCGGGTTCCCGTTTGTTCCTGCACGTGAGTTTTCATTTACACGAGTATGAGACAAATTCCTAACATGGGGAATATTTCTACCGCTATAGTTTCTAATAAAAGCCCCGGCCTGTTTTAGAGACCGGCTTTAATTTGCCTCCGTCAGCCGCGAACCCGGCCTCTGTTAGAGACCCGGCCGCTAATGGAGTACAGGCCAGTATTACCGAATTTACGGTATGTAGGCTAATTTTCCGATTTCTCATGGTGTGACCCGGGCATGGGGTCACAAACCCCTTTAACTGTTACAATGGGTCGTGGCTCCAAAAGCTACTGTCTTAGCCGATTGATTTGGATAGATTGGCCACAGTTTGTCTCAGGAATCTGGTTTGCTTCTCCCATGAGGGACGTTGCTCTAATCCAGAGTATTATTTAATTGAAACTCTTCCCCTTTATTCAGCGTGGAAAATCAAAAATTAAACCAGTGTATCATCCCATTTTGCGTAGCATTATGGATAAACATCTGTAAATATCTGACGTGAACTCCCGACCTCGGCAGCTGCCTCCTGACATGCCCCCATGCATTCCCCCTGTACAGTAGAGCTCATGCACGTGTGGAGGAAGTGGACCTCTGTGAAGCATGAATCATATCGAGTGTGAGCAGACGAACAGCAGCCTCATAATATTTGGATGGAAAGGCCTGTTCCGTTTACTCGAGTGCTCAGCAGAGCCCAGAGCGAGTGGCGGTGAGGAATGTGTTCCATCTTCCTCCTCCCCACGCGGCAGAATAGAGCTCTTAGTCATCACAGGGAAGAGTTATGTCTGGGCTATTGTGCAGTACCACCCCCGCCTGTAGGGAGCAGGATGCCAGTGGTGAGAGAAAGAGATATTTGACATTACTGCAGATTTTCAAGAAGTTTAGAACAGATTTTGTGTGAATACGAGGGTGGACGCTCTTGTTATTTATGAAAAGTCGATGTTGTGTTGACTGTGTTAACCTCTTAACTCCCGCCTGAACCGAGAGGATCTTTTTCCTCACGTCATCAGATTTTTTTTCCATCTTTTTTTGTTGGGTATTCAACTCATTTTTGTAACTTTTTTGTCATTTTTTTGTCATTTTTTGTCTTTTTTTTTTTTTTAATCACATTTTTGTCATTTTTTTTTTCTTTTTTTTTTTTTTCTAAATTTTGTCAAATTTTTGTAATTTTGTTGTCAAATATTGATCACATTTTTGTAAAATTTATTCACATTTTGTCACATTTTTGTCCTTTTTTTTGTCCTTTTTTGTCACATTTTTTTATTTTTTCGTCATTTTTTTTTTCAAATTTTGGTCATTTTTTGCTACATTTTTGTCATTTTTTGTCATATTTTTGTAATTTTTTGTCAAATTTTTATCACATTTTTGTCATTTTTTTGTCATTTTTTGGTCACATTTTTGCCACTTTTTCATCAATGTTTTCTCACTTTTTTTGTCACATTTCCATCATTGTTTTCGTCTCAGTTTTGTTGCTATTTTCACAGCTTTTTTTCAGAAGCCTTTGGACTGGGGTAAAGCCAAACTGGAGAAAATGTGCTCGGTTCAGGTGGGAGTTAAGGGGTTAAGATCTGAAGCAGGTTGAACTGAACTTCATTATTAGTTAACCATCCATCCATTTTCTTCCACTTTTCCGTTTCCAGGTCGTGGGGGCTGTTGGAGCTGCCCAAATCACATTGCACCAGCCCCTTATGGCTCCTCCTGCAGGTGGTGGGTCCACAGAAGGACGGCCTCATGATTCTTAGGCCTGTTGGTCTCTCATAAGGCGCTTCTGAACCGCTCTTTGTCTGACCCGTCACCTATAGGACCTGTTTGCCCTGGGAGACCCTACCAGGAGCTCAAACCCCTCCACCACATTAGCGCCGAATTTACACCAGAGGAATTACAGCGCGTAAGCGTTGTAGTGCAGCACACGCGCGTCACTTTTTTCCACTCTAGCCTATCATGATATTTACACTAGCATTGTTATACACGCGTCGGACGGGCGTATTGACGCGAGGCTGCGCCTAAATCAGAATGGAGTTCTAATTCGGACGCGTATAGCCGGCAAATTCAGCAATTTTAGACAGGAAAATGGTCAGTCTTTCAAAATAAACTTCCGATACCCTGTCAAAATAAGTTCACAACACGCAGCATCCTTGTGTTTGTGATGGACGACGAAAAGTTGATTGTTGAAGTGGAGAAGTACAGCACACTTTACTTTACGGTCTGTTGTCTCTCCTGTCTCCTCACTTCTTCTACCAAAAGAAGAAAGGCCAAGGTGCGCCTTCTACTCGGTGCTGTTTCTGTAAATAAATGCACAAGCTAAGCAAAGTAAGCTAAAAAAAAAAAAATGCAAATCATTTCATGAATTGGCGGAGCTCGATGTACGACTAGCAAAACGTATGATATATCATGAGAAATGTTATTACTCACCCATTTCATTGGCAAAATGATCCCAAGTGATTTGGGGAAGAGACACACACGCGTAGCTTTAGCTGCTCTGACGCCGTATGTGTAAATTTGCGCTTTCGAAAATGCGCACGTATCACACGTACGTCACATCCAGTAATTGCTCCTGGTGTAAATTCGGCGTTAGGTGGCGGTTCCAGGAGGGGACAGCAAACCAAAGTCTGAAAAATTCGAGTCACCAAACAAAATGAAATCTGTTTTATCCTCGTTTAAATGGAGGAAATTCTGGTGTAACCCCAGTTTTATGTCAGATATGCAGTCCATGAGACATTTGACGGCGTCACTCCTATAAAGACTGGTTTTAGATGGAGCGACTGGAGCATCTTTTGCAAACTCGAGCACAGTCTTCCAGCTATTTTCTTTTAACTGACTTTGACGTTCTTATATTTCATTGCATCGCTGAAGTCTTTGAATGTTGAGCGAGCGCCAGGACTGTCAGACACATGTCAGCCCACATCTGTGCTCCTTCCCAGGACCAAAAACTGCTCTGGCAACACAACACGAGCGCTGCAGATCTACATGTGCACCGAGAGGAACCAAGTGTGAGGTCACTCTGCACAGACTCCTCGCAGGTCTGCAGTCGGCTTTAAGAAACGAGGGGTTATTTGTGATTCAGAGGGACACGTGGAAGCGTGTTTGTCGGGAATGAGATGAAAGTCGGACATTCCTGAGAGAGATTCTGTAATGATCATCAGAGCTGACGGGGTCGGCTGAGTGTGGAAGCCTCCTGGACGACCTCATGTGTCCTCAGACCACAATGAGAATGAGCATATCATGAAGAGGTGTGAATACTCAGTCGTCCAGGTGGTTAATTATGTCTCACAGGTTCTAAAAGATTCAACTGGGCTTTTGTTTTTAGACAGAGGCCGATGTTTCGCTGTCCCAGGTGCTCGACTGCTGGAACCAGAGTCCTCTGTGTCTGTTGAGAACCGAACACCGATCTCTTGCACATCAAGCTGGACTTTTGAAAGATCTGAAAAATCCCACTTGAGAGACTCCTCACCTGCACCCACTCCAGTAGTGATGTGACGTTCATGACCGAGTGGCTCTTTTGAACGGCTCTTTACCGTGAACGATTCAAACCGGATCTCAATTTTAACCTCTTAACTCCCGCCTGAACCGAGAGGATCTTTTTCCTCACGTCATTCAGATTTTTTTTCCAGCATTTTTTTGTGGGCATTCAACTTATTTTTGTCACTTTTTTTTGTATTTTTTTTGTCAAATTTTTGTATTTTTTTTATCACATTTTTGTCATTTTTTGGGTCATTTTTCCGATTTTTTTTTGTAAATTTCTTGTGACATTTTTGTGACATTTTTGCCACTTTTTCATCAATTTTTCGTCACTTTTTTGTCAATGTTTTCTCACTTTTTTGGCACATTTTCATCATTGTTTTCGTCTCAGTTTTGTTGCCATTTTCACAGCTTTTTTCCAGAAGCTTTTGGACTGGGGTAAAGCTGCAGAAAAAGTGCTCGGTTCAGGTGGGAGTTAAGGGGTTAAACAGGTGGAGGACTTTTTACTGCTTGTCCTAGGACCCGATAAAACCAAAGTGGATACGCAAAGCTGCATTACCACAGGGTTTAAAGCCCCCAAAATGTTGAATTTGCAGGATATGTCTCATTTAAGCAGCTAGAATAGTGGATGCAATGTGCTCTGTGCTCTCAGAATATGAACAATTCTGTATAATTGTGCACTACATAAATCCTGCCTGTGTCTCTATAAAGCAAGCCCAGCTTTCCCGAAACTTCTCCGACTCCTGAAATATGACCAGTCTGTTCATTTTTGTCATTAAAAGTCCTGAGCTCTCAACCTTGACTCTAACGTTAGTGGAAAAAGCGTGTCCCCATCTGAACCGCTGCTGTAGAGACAGTCAGCAGAAACGAAGGAGCGCCGCTACATCAAGGCCCCCTTTTACAGTTCTCGGCTGATAAGACCGACAGCTTCTCCAATAAATCACCGACTCCTCGCAGGCAAAGTCGCGAAGCTTCCAAAAACCTGACAGCGCCGAATGCATGAGCGCTTTACGCAAACAAATGATGCCACTGGTAATAAAAGAAGGTATGTTTCTCATAAAGTTCATCTCGAGGATGCGGCTGGAGCTGGAAAATGTTGACTTCTGTGAGCTATTTTCACCTTATTTCACGAGCTGACATGGATGGAGCTGTATTCAGGGACCGATACATATCCATAGGAACGATTCATAATACACATGTTAACTTATCTATATCCACAGCAGTTATGGCAAACGCACTGCAGAGGAATCTTCTACGCCACGTCACAAGAGTAATTATCCGTGCATCCATTTCCCTCTGCTTTATCTGGGGCAGCAGTTTGAGCAGAGATGAGCCCAGACTTTCCTGTGCATATCGACTTCCCCCAGCTGTTCTGCTGATCCCGAGGTGTTTCCAGGCCAGCTCAGAAATATACTGTAAATGCTCTAATATAGGCCGGGGCCTTTATTTAGTCAAGGACATCGAGGACCAGGCCTTTAGTGGAACCAGGCCACAATTAGAGAAAGGCCTTTATTTCTATTTGAACAAAACGGACGACCAGGAAAATGAAGAAAAACGAGATTTGTGTCCATTTGCACCTAAAATATTAGGTTTATTTATTAATGAACATTTCAAACCCTCTCCCAGCGGCTGGAACATTGACGCCTTTTATTTTGTCGGGACAACAGGAAGTGTTTCGTTGCTGTGACAAAAAAGTGAGAAAACATTAACAAAAGAGTGGCAAAAATGTCACAATAAATTTACAAAAAAAAATTGAAAAAATGACAAAAAATTGACCAGAAAAATGACAAAAATGTGACAAGAATTTGATAAAAAAATTGACGATCAAAATACAAAAATGTGATAAAAAAATTACAAAAAAATGACAAAAAAGTTACAAAAATGAGTGACAAAAAAGTGATGAAAATATGACAAAAAAGAAAAGAAAAATTTGACGAAAAAGTGACAAAAAAGCCACGAAAAAGTGACAAAAATGAGACGACTGTCCAACAAAAAAAGTGATGAAAAAAATCTGATAATGTGAGGGAAAAGATCAATTTAGTTTTGTAGGTCTTAGCTTTCAAGTGAGGTGTTACACTGGCCTACAGGATTTGGGTAAAGCTGAACTGGAGAAAATGCTCTCGGTTCAGGCGGGAGTTAAGAGGTTAAAGTCTATAACCCTACATTGGGTGAACTTGAACTTAAACCAGCAGCTGTTACATGTTACAGCCGTATGAACCATCTCAGGGAGGGGTCTCCTGGTGGTTCCCAGAGTCAGGACTAAACACAGTGATGTTTTAGTTTCATGCAGCTAAAATCTGGAACAGTCTTCATGAGGATGTAAGACAGGCTTCAACTCTGACAATGTTCAAATCCAGCCTGAAAACTGTTCTTTTTACCCATGAATATGACAGAAAGTATTTTATCTGCACTCTTGCCTTTTACTGTAATTCATTCATTTTTATGTTGATGTTTTTTAATTTGTTTTCTTGTGATTTTATGTAACTGTGAAGCACTTTGAAATGCCTTGTATATGAATTGTGCTCTTGCCTTTTATATGTGAAAATTCCTCTGTTTGACTGAATGCTTAATGCTAATCACAGATGAAATATGGAGACACCGTGTTTTTGTGCTTGAGGCATTGATGGAATTATTTTGTATTAAATGGCACAAAATCCTCGGGTTGGACTTGCTGCTGCCTGTAAAGCCCTGTCCGAGATTTATGTCTGAAATCTGTGAAACTTGTACGTGATGTAAAATCCTCCGGCTGCATTTAAAACCCGCGGTCGACTTCCTGACAGCCGTCCAAGTCCCGCAGGTGAGCCACGCATTTTCACCTCAGACTTTTGCACGCGGCTCACTTTGGACCCGACTCAGCAGCACTGCAGGAACATTTCCCCCGAGCTATATGAGTTTAACAAGATTCCACAGATCTGTTCACAGAAAGATGTAGCGGAAATCGTTTAATATATGGAGACGTAACAGCCTGTACACGCGTGTGGGTTTGATTATCCACGCTGTACATGTCTGAGGCGTGTGCAGGGGAACGGTAACCATTTTCTCCAGTTTGGCTTTACCCTAATCAAAAAGCTTATTGGGGGGAAAAAACACCAAAATTGCCACAAAAAATGAGAAGAAAACAAGGATGTAAACGCAGCAAAAACGTGACAAGAATTCAACAAAAATGTGACAAAAATTCAACAAAAATGTGACAAAAACTCAACAAAAATGTGACAAAACTCAATAAAATTTCAACAAAAATTTCAACAAAAATTCAACAAAAATTCAACAAAAATTCAACAAAAATGTGACAAAAAATCAACAAAAATTCAACAAAAATTCAACAAAAATTCAACAAAAATTCAACAAAAAAGTGACAAAAACTCAACAAAAATGTGACAAAAAATCTGACAAAAATTCAACAAAAAAGTGACAAAAATTCAACAAGAATGTGACAAAAAATCAACAAAAAATCAACAAAAATTCAACAAAAATTCAACAAAAATGTGACAAAAATTCAACAAAAATTCAACAAAAATGTGACAAAAATTCAACAAAAATTCTAACCTGGCTAACACCAGGCTGCTGTGAGCGCTCGAATTATTTCGAACTGCACAACAGCCTGGGGACCATGGCCGAAATCTCCGGTGGATTTGGGAACCAATCACAGAGCGAGGAGGGACGGCAAGACGATGACGCGCTATTCGATATATGGAAGCTTGTAGATTATTTACGGATAATAAAAAAAAAGTTTATTTACGGATCCAACATGACAGCAGCAGACACGATGGTATTTTTTGATCAAGCTTTAGACCTTGTTCTAAATAATTTAGCTCAAAAGTTTACAGCGGGTACGTCATACGTCATCTCATACGATGATACGATTGGCCATGGCTACGTGCAGACGCATGAGACTTTTTTTTTTTTTTTTCGTATCGCCCAATAAACGAGTATGGACGATCGTAAACCACACCTCTCCTACGAGAAAATGAATTGGTGGTCCCCAGACTAAATATCACTTGTGATTTTAGTCTGGTGTTAGCCAGGCTACAAAAATTCAACAAAAAGTGACAAAAACTCAACAAAAATGTGACAAAAAATGTGACAGAAATTCAACAAAAAAATGAAAAAAATTCAACAAGAATGTGACAAAAAATCAACAAAAAATCAACAAAAATTCAACAAAAATTCAACAAAAATGTGACAAAAAATCAACAAAAAAATGAAAAAAATTCAACAAAAATGTGACAAAAATTCAACAAAAATTCAACAAAAATTCAACAAAAATGTGACAAAAATTCAACAAAAATTCAACAAAAAGTGACAAAAACTCAACAAAAATGTGACAAAAAATGTGACAAAAATTCAACAAAAATGTGACAAAAACGCAACATAAATGAAAAAAATTCAACAAAAACTCAACAAAAATGTGACAAAAATTCAACAACAATTCAACAAAAATTCAACAGAAAATGAAAAAAATTCAACAAAAATGTGACAAAAATTCAACAAAAATGTGACAAAAAATCAACAAAAATTCAACAAAAATTCAACAAAAATTCAACAAAAACATGAAAAAAATTCAACAAAAATGTGACAAAAAGAAAAAGAAAAAACATACAAAAGGTGACTCAACACAGCAACAACGCGAGGAAAAAGATCAGTTTTGTGGGTCTTAGCTTTCAAATGAGGTGCTACACAGGCCTATATAATAGCCAAAGAGGAGAGAATGCATTTGGTTTAGGCGGGTGGTAAGAGGTTAAAGCAGCAGCACAATATTGTGACTGTCCTGTTGCAGGGGAATAAAAGTGAGAAAAATATGGAAAAGCCGGTTCATGGCAAGTCATTTTCTGAAAAATGGTCTAGGCGGAGGTTCCTCAGTTTTAAGCCAGAGGCATTTTTGAATTCCCAGAGTAAACAGGACCTGATTCATTAGTCTCTGACATGACGTACATTAATACACTGTCATGTGTTAGTTTAACAGTTATACTTAAAGATGCACTGCTGCAAGTTACAGGTCATATTAGGGATATGATAAAATATAATCACGATTATTTTCCCCATTTTGATCGATCTCGGTTCGATTTTAACAGAATAAAACAATAAATGTGGTCTTTCCTGGTCAAGCAAGTAAACAGATGCTGCGGCCAAACTGACAACTCCAGCAACTCATCAACAAAAACAAACTCTACACTTATAGCGTCACAGAACAACATCCCCATGTGACCTTTGACCTTAGCAATTTAATATTTACATAAAGAAATGAGTAAACCGCATTTATTAGTAAAAAAGACGATCAAACTTACAATTAACTGTTAGAATTCCAGCTAATCCAGCCCCAAAACAAATCCACATGGTCCAAATAGATCGATAGTTTTCCTCTTCAAAGGTTTAAAGGGGGGGTATTATGCAAAATCGACTTTTTCAAGCTTTACGTCATGTTATTATGTCATTCCCTCATTAAAAACATGCCTGAAGTGTTGCCTTGGCACATTCACATATTTCTGAGTAATCTGTAAAAACTCTGATGGCGGCCATTTTAGGGATAGGTTTGCCTGAGTCCTCCTAGGAACGCCCCCACCTCCTGGAGACGCCTCCGAGCTTTCGTCACCAGCCGAGTAACCAACCACTGCTCCTCAGCAGAACCCCCTCCCCACTGATGCCACAGACAGCGTGTGGAGGGGGCGTGTCGGAAAGGCTCAGAGGTTCTTAAAGAGACAGAGGCCTATTTCAAGACATTCACTACAGCCATTTTGAGAGAGCAGTTTTATACAAGGCAGTTATTCTAATTTACTGCATTTACAGACCAACAGAAGGTTTGGTCATCATTGTAGTGTGATATAGACTGGTGCTATGTGATTGAAAATAGCATAATACCCCCTTTTTAAGACTCATCTGTTTAAAAAGGCTTTCGAGAGCAAATAGAGCCGCCTCTTTGATTCTTTTTACTGTCTTTTACTGTTTGTTTTAGTTGCTGTCCACTGTAAAAACACTTTGTGACCTCTGTCTGTGAAAAGTGCTATATAAATAAAGATTACTTACTATATTATTTCCTGCATTACTACATCGTGACATCACAAGCTGAAACAGAGCATTTTGAGTGTTGGAGAAAGACGGCTTTAATATGTATAAGATTATTCAAAAATGTGTATATTTTAGCAAGGAAAAAACATTCAGTATTTTTCCAGTTTTGGTTTGTCTTCTTGCATTTACTCCATACAGAAAACCGCTGCACGTTCTCAAAAATAACATTCCATTCTTTGACTTAAATTAATCACAGTCTCGAGTTTTAATAAGAAACAATGACACTTTTACTGTTTTATTTCTCTGCAGCGAAACATGTGCAGCTCGTTTCGACATCGGCTCAGGAATATTTACGACGATCGCAGACGCGCGGAAGACATTTTAAATCTGTCGCTTTTCTAATTTACTCTTCGCAAATGTTGACAAAGAAAAGCAACAACAGAACAGTCGATTCCCAGAGGTTTTCTCTCTCGCCGAGTTCGACAGTAATCTGAGGAATGCCTTTCATTTGGAGCGTAAAGGGAGTTCTTTACGGTGATGTGGAGATACAGTAAAGCCATGTATTTCAGCGGCTGAATGAACATGTGGACGTCACGGACACGCGTGTAATCCGCTCTGACGGGGAGAAGCGTCTGGTTCTCCACCGCCGCCGCTCTGGGATCCAGCTTTAACCGATAAAGACAAGCCTCCACCTAAACAACAGCATTAAAGGGATATTTCAAGATTTTTGACATAGGGCCTCATTTCCTAGTCATCCAGAGTGTTGCTGATTTCTGGAGATATTTTTTTTTGTAATTCATGCAGTTCTTATATTTGAAGAGTTTCGTGGTGCTAGGCTAGTGCAAGGCTAGTGCATTTCTATGGTATCAGCTAGCCTGCATTAAAAACAGTCTGACCCGCTCCACAGAGGCAAATCACTTATAACACCAGACGTGGTGCGTGGTTGTGGGTTTTGTTTGGTAAGTTGTTTTAGAAGATTTATATTGTTTGTTTAAATTGAGTGCTTTTATCCATTAGTAAGTTTTAATTGGTTATTTTTATGGTAGGACCACACGGAGCTTTTAATCGTCAGCCAGACGGCGCTTCTAACCCGTGATGTGGTGGTGTCGAGCCAGACTGTGCGTGTGGCGGCTACGACACACAGGTAAAAACATTTCAACCTGGATACACTCAAACAGACGAAAGCGGTGATTAGGAAGATTTATTGACATGTATATTAGTTTTTGGCGATCAGACCCCGGCGGAAACAGCGATGTATGAAAGTCAGTATGGATAAACAGCTTGTAGTTAGGGATGCCTTCCCCCGGAGCCTGGACACTGGTGGTGGTATGGAAGACCCGTGAAGCTGCAGCAGGGAGAAGCCGGAGACGGGGCGGAGGTGGGTAGCAGCGCAGCTGGGAAGCGAACGAACCATGATTGCTGGGGCTTAAAAGCGGGACCGAGGGCGATGATTGGCTGCTATGGAGGTGCGGCTCTTACGCTGAGGGCTGAGGTGGAGGTGTGGCCCTCACGGAAGCGATCATTGGTTGGAGGAGGTGATGCTGGAAATCGTCTCCCAGGTTGAATTAATGCCTAGGCTTCATTTTTAAGAGTTTTAATGTTAAAGCGTTATTGTTCAGTCTGTGTCGAGTGGGTTTTTGATCTTTGCATTTTGGTTTTTCAGCGACCAACATTGTTTCCTGCTGTCCTTGTCTTGTTTTGTTTTTGTTTTGAGTTTAGTTTTGAGTTAGTCCGTTCGCTCGGTGGCCCGTGTTTTAGCCTTGGAGTTGTCAGGACGGACTAACTCGTTTTATTTCTTTTTTCTTATTTTTGTATGTTTTGGTTTACATGTTTTTGGTCACTTCCCCGGTCTAGTACTCATCGCCGCTTCCGGTAGAATGTCGACAATCTGATCGTTTGCTGTGTGGATTGAATTGCGGTGCTATTTGAAATAACCAAAGCTTGCGGTGAAGTTGTGTTGGTTTTGCGGGTTTGCCTGCCGTATATGGTGCTCACTAATTCAGATTGTTGATGTGGATTTCCCTCAGCGGTTGATGCAGCAAATGTCTCGGGGAATTAACCTCCTTTTGATTAATGAATAAATAACGTCTATATCTTTAAATTTGTTGGCCAAAAAATAGATTTTAAAAAGTGACAAAAATAGATTTCAAAAAGTGACAAAAAAGTGATGAAAAATGATAGAAAAGTTAAAAAAAAGTCTGACAAAAAAGTGACAAAAAAATGATAAAAAAAAGTGACAAAAATGAGGTTTTTTGATTTGGGTAAAGCTGAACCGGAGAAAATACACTTGTTTCAGGCGGGAGTTAAGAGGTTAAATAATTGATAAGGTGGTGTTTGGTGTGAAAGGTTTGACTCCAGCAGTTTGCTTAACCTCTTAACTCCCGCCTGAACCAAGAGGATCTTTTTCCTCACGTCATCAGATTTTTTTTTTCCATCATTTTTTTGTTGGGTAGTCAACTCATTTTTGTAATTTTTTTGTCTTTTTTTTTGTCATTTTTTGTCAAATTTTTGTTATTTTTTCATCCATTTTTTTCAAATTTTTGTGTCATTTTTGTCTTTTTTGTGTGACATTTTTGCCACTTTTTCATTAATTTTTCGTCACTTTTTTGTCAATGTTTTCTCACTTTTTTGTCACATTTCCATCATTGTTTTCGTCTCGGTTTTGTTGCTATTTTAACAGCTTTTTTCCAGAAGCTTTTGGACTGGGGTAAAGCCAAACTGGAGAAAATGTGCTCGGTTCAGGTGGGAGTTAAGGGGTTAAACATGCACATTAGAAGTAGTTTCCCTTTGGTTCATGGACCAATGCTTGCACTGCTCCACCACCGCTGGCCTCGCAACAGGGGAACTCTTGAGAATTTGTCATCTATTTAAGTTAATTTGAGGTTCACACAGTGCACCTCCGTCAGATTGCCAACAACATCGCAGTAAAAGACTAAATACTCGGGTCAGTCTCTGAATCGGTGCCACCCGCTTCATATTAGGATATTTACTGCTCATTAGAGGCTCGTTTGACCGAGCTCTGTCCAGGACTAATCACTTCCAGGACTTGAAACCAGACTTTCCTTTCACTGGTCTCTTCGTCTCAGTTTATATGTAAACGGCGCCATCTGGTGTCGGCCCGACAAACCAAAGGCAACAGAGGCCAAAGCGATGCCACACCCAGTTATCAATGAGAGTTTACCACAAGACAAGTACAATGAATTTAACCCCTTAACTCCCGCACATTTTCTCCAGTTTGGCTTTACCCCAGTCCAAAAGCTTCTGGAAAAAAGCTGTGAAAATAGCAACAAAACTGAGACGAAAACAATGATGGAAATGTGACGAAAAAGTGACGAAAAATTGATGAAAAAGTGGCAAAAATGTCACAAAAATGTCACAAGAAATAGACAAAAAATTGACAAAAAATTGACGAAAAATTGACAAAAAAATTGCAAAAAATTGATGAAAAATGACAAAAAAAAAGGGGCAAAAAAAGTACAAAAAAATGACAAAAATGTGACAAAAAAAGTACCAAAAAATGACAAAAATGTGATACAAATTTGACAAAAAAAATAACAAAAATATGACAAAAAATGACAAAAATTTGATAAAAAATTGACAAAATATTACAAAATGGACAAAAAAATTACAAAATGTGACAAAAAAATCACAAAAATGTGATAAAAATTTGACAAAAAAATTACAAAAATATGACAAAAAAAGTACAAAAATGTGACAAAAAAGTACAAAAAATGACAAAAAAATGACAAAAAAGTACCAAAAAATTACAAAAAAATTACAAATAAAAAAGTCAAAAAATGTGATTAAAAATTGACAAAAATGTGACAAAAAATGACCAAAAAAATGACGAAAAAGTTACAAAAATGAGTTGAATACCCAACAAAAAAATGATCTGATGACGTGAGGAAAACGATCCTCTCAGTTCAGGCGGGAGTTAAGAGGTTAAGTGTTTAGTGCTTTATTTGTCATTGTACAGTTATACAACAAAATGATGTTCCCGTGCTGGTTAGTCCTGGTTAGTCCACACTCATTCTTCACTGCCTTATTGCCACACTGGTCACCTCGTACCTGCTGAAGTTCCCCAGAAACGGATGCCATATCGAACTAAAATCGTCTACTCAGATGTTAGTCCTGAGCCGCTATGACTGAGCCGTGCCGCCACTGTGGGTCAACCTGACCCGGAGGTCGTAGCACTTGGAGGAAACCTGACCGGCTGCCTTCAGTCTCCTCTGATCTTCTGAAACGATGCAGCGCCTCCTGGGTTTGTAACTGTTTCAGAGCGTGGTGTCCTGCACTGGCCAGCTCCAATATCTCATATTAGATGTATAATATATATCTAATATCAGCCTTCTAGCTAGTACTGAGGTAAATTTGAGATATTTATTTCAATTTTTTCAAACCTGTGTCCCCCTGCTCCACCCAGTCCATCCACAGTCCACACCTCGATACACATCGATGCCGTCTGCAGCGACCAGTATTCAGTTTAGGGTGCCATGCCATTAGTCTGACGCCTCATTAGAGAGGTGCCATTAGTCCGAATTCTCTCTACCTCAGTTGTGAGAGAGACATATAGAACCACTGGCCCTAACCTTAAGGTCAGTGGACATTTTCGGACTAACGGTCGGAAATGGTCCGACGTTGGACTAATGGGCCGACCCCTAGTTAGTGTTTATTTTGATGACATATTTTCTTTTAGTCGAGATTGAGTTAGATTATTCTTTTCAATTCTACTCTAGTCGGCTAAATGTGCGTGTAAATTAAAGATGAACTTAGTCAACTTTGCATTTATAATATTTATTATAATCATGTAATGAAGGTCCACTGCTTTATGGAGCGTCTCTCACACGAAGACTTCAAATGATCTGAGGCTCTGTTAAACTGTCAGTGAAGTTTGGATGACTCTGGTCTCTTCCTTCTTGACGAGGACTCAGGCCGGTCTGGCTTCAAGAGCAGAAATGGATGAAAGGGATGGTTGGAATTTGGTACAAATCTATCTATATACTAGAACACACCTTCCCAACACTCTTGAAAGGCCCTGTACTGAAATTAAATCAAATTATAAAGTTTTTGAAAGCCAGCCTTCAGATAAAATGTGAACCCTGTCTGAGGTCTTGTCAGTTTCCTCACTGCATCCTCTAAGATGGTTTGAATAACTTCTGCAACGTAGCGCCCGAGCTGTTCCTTTGACAGGTGCTTGGTGGTGTCCTTGAGCACAGACTGGGCTAATGCGTTCATATCGCTCTCCTCTGGTTTGTAATAAATCAGCCACCCTTTTAAACTCGCCTCTGCCTCCTCCGTCAAACTCTCTGACAAGGCGACTCGATCAAGAGAACCTCGTGGGCATCGCTTCCACAGCTTTTGGACCAGCATTCTGACGAACCATTTGACGTGGGTCTGGTCCCATTTATAAACTTTATCTACCAGGCCATCTCCAGAGACCAGACGCTCTTCAAGCATCTGAGTCATTTCTTTGATTAACGTGCCTTCAAAGACTCGCTGACACAGGGTGATTCCGTATTTCACGTGTAAGATCTGGAGTAAGTCCTTGGCGATCTTCACGGCGTTGTCCCGGTGCGGCGCTGCAGCGAAGTGCGATCCATGGAGTTTTGCGTAGAGGATCTCTGCATGGGCGTCAGCGTGGGCTTCCAAGTCTGGCTTCTCCAAGATGTAAACCTTGGGCTTTATCCGCCATCTCATCGCATTCGATAATTCGCAATTTACTTTTGCGACTTCATCTATAATGGTGGCTGACACGGTCTTGAAGAACTGGAGGTCCCACATGTCTTCTGCTTTGTAGCTGTGTGTGACGACGTCGGGACTGTCGGACGGTTCGGACAGATGGGTCTGTGTCGGTCGAGGGATTTTAACGTCTCCACTATCACTGACCCAAGGAGAAGTCCATGTCACATTCTCCAAATCGCCTCCATGACATTCATGACCAACCGCAGTCGGGCCGCTCTCATGCGAAATGGAAGCGATCGCCTGAACTGATCTTGACATTTCTGCGTTGAAACGATCAACGTCTGTGTAAAGTCGGTGCTTGTTAATCTGGCGTTTGCTCATTTTGAACGGGCTTGAACGTCTGAGGGGCTAAATTACAGCTGTGAGTGGTTCAAAACCTTTCGTCTGCCTTCAGATCTGAAGATGGCTCTCTGCTGGGAGACTGTCGGACTGTTTACATGGAACGTTACCATGGAAATGCCATATTAGGGAGTACAAATCTAATCCCCTGATAGGCGGCGCTCACGATTTAGAATGTGATGATGTCACGTGAACCCCGCCCACTTTTTTTGCTTTGGACCCGCACTTCCGTGAGCGGACAACGAAGCAAAATGTTCTCCAAGAAATGTGGATGTTTAGTAAATTGATTTGTGTAAAATGTCCAATGTTCATGATAACTCTAGAGATACAGACGGCGTCTCTGGAATCGCCCTTATATGGTCATGTTTGAAAACAGTTAAGGGGGAAAACAATTTTGAAAAAATGTAAACTTTCTCTAATTATTCAAAAACTACTTCAACAAACACTGAATTATTTATATAGTTTTGTACTAAATAAAGATCAAAGACATGGAGGGGGCAAAGTGGTTCAACAGCCCATAAATACATAAATAACGGATCGTTCTAATGCTAACGGTTAGCTAGCGCTCGCTACAACTGCAGTTTTTTTTCACTTCTACTGAACAATCTGCTGTGAGAAAATATCCATATGGACCCGATTTACACTTGACTTTATTTATATGTGATAAATAAGTTGATATTCCACCAGAAAACGGCTAAAAAGAGTGAAAAATTGTGTTTCCCACAAGATTCTATTTTCCCCTTGGCGAAGCCACGCCCCCTTCTAAGCGGTTTGGAATTGCCCATATATGGTCATGTTCGAAGCAGCCAGAGGGAAACAGCAGTGAAATAGATACAGACAGGTCATGTATGAAAACAGTTAAGGGGAAAACAATTTATTTAGCCCATAAATACATAAATAATGTATATATAGCCTCGTGAACATGCTAACACTCGCTAGCGCTAGCTACGACTGCCGTTTTTCCGCTTCTACTGAACAATCTGCTATGAATAAACATCCATATGGACCCGATTTAGACTTGACTTTATTTGTATGCTATAAATAAGTTCATATTTCACCAGAAAATGGCTAAAAAGAGTGAAAAACTGTTTCCCTGATGATTCTATTTTCCCCCTCAGCGAAGCCACGCCCCCTTCTATGACGCGATGCCGTCGGTTTCTATGATGACTTTCTCCCATTTCTCCACCATTACATTTATCAAATACTGAATTATGAAGATATTTTTCTACTAATTATTGATACAGAGACACGGAGAGGAGCAAAGTGGTTCAATGGCCCATAAATACTTTAAAAAAACGGACAGTGCTAACCAGGAAGCTCTGTTAGCTTCATGCTACATATGCTAACGTTAGCAACTCCTCGCCCATTGATCTGACCCCATAAGCAGGATCTCAACTGAATTTGACTTAGCACTTAACACTTTTATACACTTATTTGTATCTAATCTCAAAATATCTGCACTTTCAGTAATGATTTGGTTGTTCTTTATTTTTATTCAACATGTACTTGAGAATTATCTTTTTGGTTTATTGTCCTGTGAACAAGTGATTTTTAGTGTTTAAATATTTGACTCTTTGAAAACACATTGCATTTTTCCCTCGTAAAACTGCAAATATGTTAAACGTGCTATAATCCAGTGTTTACATATAATGAAGCTAAACTGTTCTTGGCTTCCAGAGACTCCAGAAATTTAAAATGTTGACAATTTTGTTTAATAATGTTTTATTGTGCACCAAAACTACACCAAAGTAGATAGAATTTCTAGTCTTGGGGGTGAGTTTTGTAACAGCAGCAGAAACTCCCATTACAGGAGAGTCAAAGTATGTTTCCTTTTCTTTTGCACCAACGTCAACCTGCCAACAACAGCACAATAAAAGATACTGAGGTCACTCTCTGAATTTTGCATCCGCTTCTTATGAAGACACTTACTGCTCTTTAGAGACTCGTTTGACCGAGTTTTATCCAGGACTAAATCTCCTCCAGGACATTGACTTGAAACTTTTCCTTCCACTTTTCTCATCAGTGAGTCTCATTTACATGTATGTGGCGCCATCTGGTGTCGGTTTTCATACAGAGCGTGATAAACTGGTGATCAGAGAAACCTTTTGCTGAATTTACATAATGCAAATAATCAGAGCTGGGAAGAGTGGCCAAAAATATTTACTCAAGTGAGAGTAACGCTGCTTTGAAATACTCAAGTACAAGTAAAAAGTAATGACCAAAAAAAATGCAAAACTCAAGTAAAAGTTAGGGAAAAAAAGTACTTGGAGAATACTGTATCTGAAGTGTTTGAGCAAAAAATACTTGTTTTCAATGAAGACATACATTGTGTTAAACGAAACATAAAATCATGTGAAAATCGTGACATTTCCAAAGAAAGAATTCCAAGAAAACTGCAGAAAATACAGACAAAAAATAAAATAAGTCTAAAGAACCAGGTGCCGCTCAAATATTTACTCACAGTGGAAAAATTAACACTTTTTTGTTGTTGTTGCTGAAGTAAGAGCACCGATAATTCAGTGTAATTGTACTCAAGTAAAAGGTACCGTTTGAAAAAAACACTCTAAGAAGTACAATTTCTTCAAAGGATTCCTGAGTAAATGTGACAAAGTACTACCTGTCTCTGCAAATGACGTATAGGCAACTTTTTTTTTTTTTTTTTTTGTATAATTTGCCTATGTGTGGCAGGAAAAAACACATTATGCTTTGTCTCCCCTGTTGTATTATAAACATAATGTTGCTACACTTAAGTAACACATTTACAAAGCATCATAATCTTTTAATAGTAATCTTCCTCTGGTTACTACTCTGCAGTCTTTCCCTTATAATTAGGTCTACGTCAATGTACAGGCGCCTTTATTATGATTGGATTTAGGCTGCATAGCTTCGTTGACTCAAATAAATACCTAAAGGCTAATTATATTGATGGCCCCAGATTAGCCGTCACTATTCCTGGCCGCAGTCGGGACGTCCCGTGACCGCCGGGAAGTGGTTGCGCGGCGCCCTCCGGTGGACACAAAAGGAAAACAAGAATCCCTTCCGCTTTGTACTTTGCTTCAAAATAAATCACTTGTCATTTAACGTGTAAAACCTAATTTATTTGCTCTATATATTAAATTACATTGTGAATTTAGCAGTTTTTAAAGATCACTCTATTCAAAAATATCCTTAAACCTTTCATATTTTAATTTAAAACTTTTTTATTTTATTTTAGTTATTCTTTTGTGCGTCACTTCCGGTTTTCCGCCACTCCTCTGTATGACAGCGTTACAAGCGTAAACACATGATTATAAAAGCAACTGCCAAAAAGTCCCGCTGTTCGGTTCCCTCTCTCCTCAGGTACAGACCTTTTTCCGGAGACCTGGACTAATATCTGGTCAAAGAAGTGTTTTTGACCAAAGTTTCAAGCTAATTTTCTCCCTCGGCTACATCTCTTCTTCCTGTGCGCAGGTGAGCCGTTACTAGCCAAACAAGCTAATGCTGCTTTCAGTTTGTTTTTCTGTAGCTAACTGATATTAGCGTCTTCTGAAACAGTCTGGAGATGGGTTTGCTTCTGCTAATTAGCCTTTAGCATCAAGGCTTGTGTGTTGTTTCCTTTGAGCAAACTTTGCCAGTGTCAAATGCAATACTGTGTACAATCTGCTTCTCTTGTACTTTGCTTCCCAATAATCAGATCGTGGAAGTAGCTCAAAGTAGTCAATGGAGAGCTATAATATTTACTTGTTTTTTCGTTGGTGCCATTACTATTCTAAAGTGATTGCATACAATGTGCCAAAAACCTTTGGACAGTTGGGCAGGTTTAACACATCACTGGTTAAGTTTTGTCTAGTTTATAATGATGTTTCTATAAATGCCCAATTATATTGACTTTTAATGCTAATTTTGACAACACATTTTAATGAAAATGTATTTTTTTTAATTCAAGTTTTAGTAAAATAATTATCTCCAATTTTAGTTTAGTTTTAGTTAAATCTACGATTAATTGTTACTAATCAACTGTGGATTTAACTCCCGCCTGAACCGAGAGGATCTTTTTCCTCACGTCATCAGATTTTTTTCCATCATTTTTTTGTTGGGTATTCCACTCATTTTCGTAACTTTTTTGTCATTTTTTTGGTCAAATTTTTATCACATTTTTGTCACATTTTTGTAATTTTTTGTCATTTTTTTGGTCATTTTTTTTTGTCATTTTTGTGAAATTTTTGCCACTTTTTCATACATTTTTCGTCACTTTTTTGTAAAACTTTTCTCACTTTTTTGTCACATTTTCATCATTGTTTTCGTCTCAGTTTTGTCACTATTTTGTCACCTTTTTCCAGAAGCTTTTGGATTGGGGTAAAGCCAAACAAAATGTGCTCGGTTCAGGCGGGAGTTAAGGAGTTAATGAAGGTCCACTGCTTCTTAGGGAACATATTAGAAATGTAAACAAAAAAAAGAGCAACAATTAGGGAAAGAAATTGGGGCAAATATGTAATATTATATAATGGAAGGTCGAGGTTAGAATCCCAGCTCCTGCAGGTGCTGAACACTTCACCCAATGCCTATGTGTGGGTGGTTGGTGGCGGTCGCATGGACCGTTGGCGCATATGTGAGCAGCCTCGCTTCTGTCAGTCTGCCCCAGGGGAAACTGTGGCTACAATTATAGCTGACCGCCGTCCATCAGCATGAATGAACCCCCCTCCCTTTCATGTGTGAAGCGCTTTGGGTGTGACTTGACTCATATGAAAAGCGCTATACAAATAAGGTTCCCTTCCCTTTGAAGTTGAGAAAATAGTCATTTATTGGAGCTAAAACAACCAAGTCACTTCCTTTAATGCTGTCCCTGGGCCAACAGCATTAGAACTTGGATCTAGGATTTAGATTTAGACTTGGATTTAGATTTTTTTTTAACACTTTTCCAAAGAATATGAAAGATAACACAAGGCGTTTTTTTTTACTCATAGTCGGTGGTTGTGTGGAGACGTTTATGATGAAACGACTGAGTTTGCTGTTTTTAAATCATAGTGAAAAAAGAAAGTACCAGAATGACTCAAAAGTTTACACACCCAGTTCTTAAAGGAACAGGCCACGGTTTTTCCATACTGAGATATGTTCTTCTTTCCTGAGCTTAGACGAGTTGATACGTACCTGTCTGGTCTTTGTGCCCGGGGAAGAGCTTGGTCGCTTCCAGCTTCACCCCCGTTTGGAGCTATAAGGATTTACTGGGAGAGGCCAAATGCTAACTGATGCTAACTGATGCTAACTGATGCAAATCAAATCTAATCTCAATACTGACTGAAATTGTGCTGCCTTGTATTGGGACTTTTATTATCACATTCTGTCCCGTCAAACCTCACACACGCCTGTCTGTGCTCTCTCAGGGGGAATGGAGAAAGCCAAGCAGGAGGCCTTCGACAACGCCCGCCTCCAGGTGATCAAAGATGGCTACAAGAGCGGCTTCGAGTGCATCAACCAGGGCCTGAGCGTGGACGAGGCGGGGGACAAGGCCCGGGCGCTGGAGCTGTACAAGAGGGGCAGGCGGCACCTCCTCCGCGCCATCAGCGTGCCCTCCAACGGGGACGAGTGCGTGGGCAGCGCCTGGCAGTCGGCCCGACAGATGCAGCAGAAGATGCAGGAGACGATCGATAACATCACCACGCGCCTGGCCATCCTGGAAACCAGCTCCGAAACGGACACGGAGAACAGACTGTACCCGAATGTGCCCAAAAACGACAAACCGGAAAGACCCCCGCCGCCCAGCAGTGTCAACGGGGCGGGAGCGCGGGCCAGTGGAGGTAAGACTTCAGGGGGGGAAAATAGAAGCGCCATATTGTGATTGTGTTCTTGTGGCGAGGAGTGGTGTTTCTGTTCATGGTCATTCCAAGTTAAATCTTTGCTTCAAACAGTATTATTCTAGATAAAACCAATAGACATGATAGCAACCACTTCCTAGGCAGAGGTTCCGCTTGACCTTTAATCTTCCGGGCACTTTGGCCGACTGGGTTGTAAAAGTTTGGTCATAAACGATAATTACAGGACTTAAGATAATTGAATGGATATTGCGTCATACTATCAACAACAATGAACCTACATTTAGTCATAGATAGAGCTCTGCACAAGCACATACAAGTGAGCTATTTCTAATGAAAGAACTCCGAGGTGAGAAACACTCTGACGCCTCCAAATCCAGACATAAAGTTGTGCTGGATGTAACCCACACATCTGCACAATAACCCGGACAGGTGCAAACCCTCGCTGCCCTGATGTGTAAGCTGCCCCTCTGCGCCTGTAAACTGGCTTCAGGTGCAAAGTAAATATCTTCAGCACGGACCCAGGTTTGCCGTGGGGCAGTCTGCGCAGACAAGCGGAGGAGGGAGGCTCTAAACACGGCCACTCTCCCGGGAGGAGTCTTTTGTTTGACTGAACACGCGGGTTTAAAGGGGGGGGTATTATGCAAAATCGACTTTTTCAAGCTTTACATCATGTTATTATGTCATTCCCTCATTAAAAACATGCCTGAAGTGTTGCCTTGGCACATTCACGTATTTTTGAGTAATCTGTAAAAACTCTGATGGCGGCCATTTTAGGGATAGGTTTGCCTGAGTCCTCCTAGGAACGCCCCCACCTCCTGGAGACGCCTCCGAGCTTTCGTCACCAGCCGAGTAACCAACCCCTGCTCCTCAGCAGAACCCCCTCCCCACTGATGCCACAGACAGCGTGTGGAGGGGGCGTGTCGGAAAGGGTCAGAGGTTCTTAAAGAGACAGAGGCCTATTTCAAGACATTTGCTACAGCCATTTTGAGAGAGCAATTTTATATAAGGAAGTTATTCTAATTTACTGCATTTACAGACCAACAGAAGGTTTGGTCATCATTGTAGTGTGATATAGACTGGTGCTAGTATGTGATTGAAAAAAGCATAATACCCCCTCTTTAAAGAATAATCAGCCAATTTATTAGGCTGTAAAATTTCTGCACATTTTATTAAAGTAAATTTTGGGCACCGTTCTCTTTGAGAGGCTGTGGACTTCCAATGCAATGACATTAAACTGCACTTTCCTGTCGGAAAATAGAAAATTATTTGCTTTCTAAACCGGCCAAAATGCGGCTAAAGGAAACCCTGTTTCTCGGGTAACCACTTTTTCCTATCCGTGTTTTATTTCCATGGAGAGTTGGCCGCGTCTCACTAAAATGTCTAATTATATTTAGAATTTACTTTAACCTCTTAACTCCCACCTTAACCGAGAGGATCTTTTTCCTTACGTCATCAGATTTTTTTTCCATCATTTTTTTGTTGGGTGTTCAACTCATTTTTGTAACTTTTTTGTAATTTTTTTGTATTTTTTTTGTAAATTTTTTGGAATTTTTTGGTCAAATTTTTGTCAAATTTTTGTAATTTTTTTGTACTTTTTTTTGGTCATTTTTTTGTCACATTTCTGTAAATTTTTTATCACATTTTTGTAATTTTTTTGTAATTTTTTTGTCAATTTCTTGTGACATTTTTGCGACATTTTTGCCACATTTCCATCATTGTTTTCGTCTCAGTTTTGTTGCTATTTTCACAGCTTTTTACCAGAAGCTTTTGGACTGGGGTAAAGCCAAACTGGAGAAAATGTGCTCGGTTTAGGTGGGAGTTAAAGGGTTAAAATGTTGACAGGAAGTAGTAGTTATCCTACACTGTGCACAGAGCCGTGATTGGGTGAAGTTTGGATTCTGTTGCAGTTTCTGAAATAATGAAGAGGGCGTGTCAGCCTAAAATCCTGTGCCAAAATGAAGGCCTTTCACAAATGTATTCAAGAAAACATTGGGGAAGTAACGACATCACTCGACTGTTTAGATTTTTAAGTTTGTCACAAATAGGAAACTAACTGCAGTTTTGTTTTTCAAATTGTTAAGGTTGTGCCCATTTGTCTTTTGAATAGAAATGTACCTCATTCCTCTGTTTGATGGAATATAGAATCTTACAAAATGAAAAAGTGCAGACTTGGCATGAACCCCGGTGTCATTTATCTGCCATTTACAAACTTCCAAATATTGATTCTTAATATGATGTTTTTTTTTTCCAGTGGGAGGCCACCCCCTGTCCCCCGGCGGCCAGCCCAGGGTCGTGATGGGGCAGCCGCCGGCTTACTCCCCGCAGGCGCTGGACGGGCACGTGTCCCTCTCGTTCGGGACGGACTCCGGGGAGCTGTCCGCGGTCGGGGAGGACTTCTACAGCCAGCGGTCCACGCCCTCGCCCCAGAGCGTGGCCTGGGAGGACGGAGAGGAGCTGCTGTACGTCCCGCACGGGGTTCAGATCTTCTACGTGACTCCAGAGGGAGACGTGAGCGCGCCGTCCTACCCCGGGTACCTGCGCCTGGTGAAGTTCACCCACGAGGCTCCAGAGACGACGCCCAACAGACCGCCGGCATTCCTGCAGGTGAGGAAGAGGCGGCCATGGTTAACGGAACTAGCTTTATTCACTTTACTTTAGGGCTGTGCAATTAATCGAAATTCGATTACAATTTCGATTACAACAGTAAACGATTACAAAATTAGCATAATCGCCAAAAATCGATTATAATTTTTGTTTTCAAATTTTTATTTTTTTTGTTTCATTATTTTTTATTTTATTTTTTAAATGCCAATTTTTTTTCTTCAAATTTTTGGATTTTTGTCTTTTTTCTGCTGGATTTTTGTCTTTTTTTGCTGGATTTTTGTCTTTTTTTTATGGATTTTTGTAATTTTTTTTATGGATTTTTGTCATTTCTTGAATGGATTTTTGTCACTTTTTTTATGGATTTTTGTCTTTTTTTAATGGATTTTTGTCATTTTTTTAATGGATTTTGTCACTTTTTTGCTGGATTTTTGTCATTTTTTTAATGGATTTTTGTCACTTTTTTGCTGGATTTTTGTCATTTTTTTAATGGATTTTTGTCACTTTTTTGCTGGATTTTTGTCATTTTTTTAATGGATTTTTGTCACTTTTTTGATGGATTTTTGTCACTTTTTTGATGGATTTTTGTCACTTTTTTGATGGATTTTTTTAAAGGCAACAAATAATCGTTTGAATAATCGTGATTTCAATTATGACAAAAATAATCGTGATTATTATTTTTTAAATAATCGAGCAGCCCTACTTTACTTATATTACTTCAACCAATCAGCGCTCTTTTCTATCAAGTGATATTGGATTATTTCTTACACTTTTGGGTTCCATCATGACCAATGCTCTTCTCCACTACTGGCTGATGCTCAGAAGGTCAAACCCTTTCTATCCCTCACCACATGCCCAAAAGGAAGCCCATCACGTGTCCACATTCTTTTAGCCATGCCCAAATTGGTGACAAAGTTGATGGTTGTTGCAGTTAATTTCCATGAGTTTGCGTCGCTCTTGAGCCACAAACTTGTGCTTCGAACTGTCACAATGCGCCGACTGTCTGAGTTTTTAGAATCCAAACAGACTTGTGTGGATGGATGTGTGGTTATCAAGGGGCGTCAAAGGAAACTGTCCTGTGACGCCTGCCCTCCGGCTGCCAGATCGGCTCCTTGTTGCTGCCAGGAAATAACTCGTCGTTTTGGCTTCATCCTGGACCGCAGTGTTTGAGCGAGTAACTAAACTTCGCCAGAATGTTTTGAATGCAATATTAGGAAGTTGCAAAGTATCGCAAAATCACTGAGGTCGCCCAGCTGACAACAATGCGCTAACTTCCAGCTGTGCAGGAGTTTGACATCGAAATTAACTTTTTTTTCTTGGTAGCGCGTGTGCTCCTAATTCTGAATTTTAGGAGCACAACAAAATAAAATGAAACAGGGAAGCTTTTAACAGGGAAGAAGGGAATTGAAACACACCACATGCCGCTTCCAGCTTTCTGTTGCATTTTTAGATGTGTTATTTGAGCTGTTTGCATTGATTCATTATTTATTTAAGGGGGCTATTATGCAAAATCGACTTTTTCAAGCTTTACATCGTGTTATTATGTCATTCCCTCATTAAAAACATGCCTGAAGTGTTGCCTTGGCACATTCACATATTTTTGAGTAATCTGTAAAAACTCTGATGGCGGCCATTTTAGGGATAGGTTTGCCTGAGTCCTCCTAGGAACGCCCCCACCTCCTGGAGACGCCTCCGAGCTTTCGTCACCAGCCGAGTAACCAACCACTGCTCCTCAGCAGAACCCCCTCCCCACTGATGCCACAGACAGCGTGTGGAGGGGGCGTGTCGGAAAGGCTCAGAGGTTCTTAAAGAGACAGAGGCCTATTTCAAGACATTCGCTACAGCCATTTTGAGAGAGACATTTTATACAAGGCAGTTATTCTAATTTACTGCATTTACAGACCAACAGAAGGTTTGGTCATCATTGTAGTGTGTTATAGACTGGTGCTATGTGATTGAAAAAGCATAATTCCCCTTCTTTAACACTGTAATTGGGACATCAGATTTTGTGCCTCCTAACTGTTATTATAATACATTCTTGCTCATTGCTCCCAAACCCAGACTTTCTCTTCTTCGCCCCTGCTTCACTGCACTCACTTAAATTTGAGAGCAGATGCGACTAAAATGGGTGCAATTTCGAGCCCTGTATTTTGTAACTCCATAATTTCACAAAAGCCTAAAAAATTCAACACAGAAATGCAGAAATCTCTGGTTAAAATCGTGTTGTTTGATTTGGAATATCCAAATGTTCCTTCATCCCCTGTTTGCTAATGTATTAAACTAGGACCGGGCCATAAATCAAATGAATTGGATTCATTCATGCTTTTGAAAATTGATGATGTGTAAAATGTCTAAATGGTAAAAATCGTGTCCAGCTCACGTGCGCCAGGCTGATTACAATAATAATCTTGAAAAGTTTGAGCTCTCTGCGGTGTTTGGTTGGGGTGAAAGTCTGCTCCTTCAGCCTGTGGCCTCTCACCTAATTATTCCTCTGCAGTGAGTGAGTCACCAGGGAAAGTGCAGAGAGCAGATCATGTGTTTCCTAATCCACTGTGCTCACGAAACAATCAGCAGCGCCTGAAGATATGACAACGCACTCACTCTGTAGTTTACGCCTCTTCTGAAAAGTATGTCAGTCTTGTATGAGTTCATCACAAGTTCATACGTCAGTCTTCTGTCAAATGCTATTGTTTAAAATGTTTAAAACGAGCCCTTTGAACTGATTTGGATTTTAAAGGAGAGGTATTGCACAAAATTGACGTTTTTGAGTTTTTAACCTTGTTCTTCTGGAGCTGTGTTTCGAGCCACTAGCGCATCTTTGAGTGGCAGTGTTTGACTCTTGAGGCGAATGAATGGTCCCAATTAAAAGTATTTATGGTTAGTATTTTGTATTTGCCTGGCTCAGATTCGTAGGTCAGTCATAAATCTAACGTCATGAGCCTTTGTTGACTCTGGAGTATCTGGAGCAGGTCACGAGGCTGAAGTCTGACTCCTGAGCGGGGACTTTCCCAGGTGGATGACATCAGATTCACATGAGCAGTTATGTAAACCTGCCACAGCGGAGCCGCTTTAATCCACTCACAGAGAGGCCGAGCAGGTGATTCCAGGGCTGGGCAGTGTGGAAACAATGACATCACGGGACAATTTCTTGACATGAAACCAAAGGATTTTAGAGAAAAATATTTAAAATATATATAAATATTATAAATAAGACTACAATCGATGCATTTTTACTTTCAGTTTGCATCCATCAAGAAGAAAATATGGTTCTTACTTGGGTCAGACCAATATATACAGGTCGATATTTGAAGTTTATCTTTTAATCTCTCTAATAGCCTATAGTTAAATATAGTTAAACATGTATTATTATAGTGAGTAGTATAGTATAGTCAATCATAGAAATACTGTATATCTCATAGAGGTCGACCAATGTGGGTTTTCCTGAGGCTGATGCCGACGCGCTGTGTGAGGGGCAAAGGGCTGATTTATTCAGGACCTTCATGTTTACTCGGTATTTCAGACGAGCTTGTTTGAAAGCAATGGGCAAGGAGTGGCTTCTGTATGGTCCTTATGGTGGGAGGTGACATTGCTGTAATACTGCCCCCTGGTGGCCAGGGGCGACTCCAAGAGACACTTGGGAGCATTGATTCTAATGAGACTTCAAACGTCCCAAGAACAGCTTTAAAACCGGGCTCCAAAGAGTTTTTCTTTTTCTAGAAATCGCTATGACCCATGTGACCACGCTGGGGAGGTGAAATATTTTTAACCACGCTAGTTTTTGTTCATCAGCCCTAAAAATTTGAAGCATTTTCAGTGCATTGACAGAGCCTGTCACTGAGCTCTGTGGAGGCTCCGCCCACTCCTCTGCAGGGCTTCCCGCCTTTGTGCCCTTTTAAGGAACAGGCTGCGTAGGAGGAGACAGAGCGGCCATTAAATTACACACAACCTTTTTCAATGAATGGGGCCGCTCATCTTTATTTTATTATGTCTATGTTTGAAAGACAACAATCAGCAGATTCCAAAACTAAAAGAAGATTTAGTTAGCCTCTGTCTCTTATGGTTCTGAAATGATGAGCAAAAGTCTACAATAGGGGTCTCAAACTCAAGTGGACTGGGGGCCAAAAATGCGAACCCAGTGTTGGTCGGGGGCGGCAACAGACGAAGCCTTTTATATTAAGTCAATTATGATTTAGCAACTTTCTATTGTTTGCTATAATATATCTTAAAATAGCCTGTACATTACATATCTGCACATTTTTAAGCTTCACTGACCTCAGGCCTTTGTGTGACCGACAGTTAGAACTGATGGGGCTATATGTTTTACTGTCAATGTTGCTGTAATTATTTGCAGTATTTTAATACATTTCCATGTTCTCTATTTTTAATTTAACTGTGGATCATGTGGTCACACATTTGTCCTTAATAAAGATTAAATTCATTGACATGATAATAAGATAAGATAAGATAATCCTTTATTGATCTCACAAAGGAGAAATTCACTTTTTACAGTCGGCGTTCAAGAAGATCACTCAGAGTTAATAAAGTGCAGCTGATACATAGATTATTGCACATGTTACTTTACAGTCTAATGTAGCTCTGAGAGAAAAGGCTCCTCACTTTACTGTTGTGACGCTTTTAAACACTAATACAATGTGTTCACTTTGTAATGTCCTAAAGGTAAATATGGTGACGGTGCTTTTTGTCCTGCTGCAGAGCTGTAACTTTTCCAGCACATGTTTAGCTGAACAACTGGAGTTTCTCCCTCGCGTTCTGACGTCTCCACCTGTTTCAGAAGCTCCTCTCTCTCAGTCGCTGCTTTTACTCTGTTTCTCTGTTGAAAAAAGTTGATAAGTCGTCTGCATAAGCGCCACATCTCCTTCCCCGTCTGATGTTGACATTCTCGCGTCCGCAGCAGCATTGGCGCTGCCGTGCGGTGCCTCATGGGAAATGTAGTTCTAACGTGTTTAATGCAATTTACCGGCGGGCCGCATATAATATAAATAAGTCATTATCTCGCGAGCCACAAAAAAAGACCTCGCGGGCCGCATTTGGCCCCCGGGCCGCATGTCTGAGACGCCTGGTCTACAACATAAAATACATAAAATAGTTGTGCAAACTGGCGTCTGATTTTCACCGCAATGTTTCTCCCCCTGAGGCTCGGGGAATTGTGGAAGTTGCGGAGTTTCTCGCTGCAGTTGAGTACTGATCATTGTATGGCGTGGTGTCGAGTAACGTGTGTGTTTTTGTGTGTTTTTGTGTGCAGGTGTGTGACTGGCTGTACCCGCTGATGGCGCTGCAGTCCCCGGTGCTGCTGTGCTCCTCGGGGGTGTTCATGTTCCCCAACATGATGGCCCCTGCCCCGGGGTACTTCGTGGGCGTGGTGCTGTCCTCAGAGCTGCCCCCGGCCGACAGAGAGCTCTTCCAGGACCTGCTGTCCCAGATGACCGACCTCCGAGTGCAGGTCAGTGCAGCTCCAGCCCAACACAAGGGGAAAGGACTCGCCAACTTTTAACCTTTTATAAAAACCTTTGTCCCTGATCATGAACCCGTCTGCATGTTTAGCCTTTCTCGCGGTTTTAAAGTCTGTCCTTCAGAGAGTGGGGTCGATTGCACCTTGTGTCACCTCTGATCGGACCGTTGTAGTTTCCAAACACTGTGCGCTGCCAAAGAGTGAGCGCAGCCTCTGAACTTCCATTGTCGCCGCCTCAGCAGTGTCCGGATTACAGCGGGGCAGGTGAGGAGTTTTAATGCTCTTATCTGCGCCTGTCAGAACGCGCTCAGGGCTTCAGTTGCGCCGCCAGCCCTGATGAAGATGGACGCCCTGGCACACGGCGACGCCAGACCCTCGCGGTAACGCTGAAAACTCCGAGGTGATCGGCCTGATGGAGCTGAGACCACGTCAGCGCCCGCGTGATGTAGGCCGGGACATACTTTCATTTAGGCTTAGTCAGGTTTAAGTCTTTTGTTGTAGCTGCTTTATGAGCTAATGTTTCAACTTCCTTTGGCAGAGGCTCTTTCAAACTGAATTTCAGTTCTTATGAGTCGACAACAATATCTGGAGTTTTCTAATCTCAAGCTGATGATGATGTTTTTGCCCAATTTGGTATAATTTTCTGTTGCGGTGAGTCTTCCCGAGCAGTGTTAATTTCGTCAACTCAGTCAAAGTGATATTTTTGACGACTAAAATTGGACTAAAACTAAATTAAAAGTTGTTCATGAGACTAAAACTATGACTAAAATGTCCAGATATTTTAGTCGACTAAAATAAGACTAAATAAAAATGAAAAGGAGAGACTAAAATCATCCAAACTTCTATTGACCGTCTGAAAGAGCCTCAGATCATTTACAATCACTACTAAAGGATCAGCTCTGAGCTTTGTTCATGTGGGAGCAGCTCCATGAAGCAGAGGAACAAGATTAAATATGATCATAACTAGGGCTGAAACGACTAATCGATTAATCGGCGACTAATCGATTATTGAAATAGTCGACAACTATTTTAGTAGTCGATTAATCGTTTTCTGGTTCACACAGACTCAAATAGAGAAAAAATGACATGAAATTGTAGCATTTTTGATGAAAACCTACTTTATTTTTCATAGTAAGTGTATGTAGTGTTTTGTACATTGTAAATTTCATAAATATCTGTCTGTGTGTCGTCCAATCAGGAGCAGAATTAGCGCCAAGAGCCTCCAACAAACATTCACTTTAAGTTTCCTCCATCAACATGTCCTCAAGCAGCGCCACTTTAGCTTTATGTGATAATTTTATTTTTTTCAATCCAATTTTCCTACACCATTCACAGCTAAGCGATTAATCGTAAATATATTCGATAGATTAATCGATGAAAAAATAATCGTTAGTTGCAGCCCTAATTATAATGAATATTATAAATGCAAAGTCGACTAAACTAAACTAGACTAAAATTGAAACGATTTTTTTGACTAAATCTCGACTAAAATTAAGTTGCATTTTAGTCAAAAGACTAAGACTAAAACTAAATTAAAATATGTTGTCAAAATTAACACTGTTCCCGAGTCGAGACGAGTCAAAGGCAGTAGCAAAGAGTCGTGTCTCGTCGTGTGGAGGATGAACGACTGGACTCGCATTTGAATCCGGCCTCTGTTAGAGACCCGGCCGCTAATGGAATACAGGCCAGTATTAGAGAATTTACGGTACTTTCCTTCCCAGATACACGTTTCACTCGGCAACACTTGTCCACCTTTTTTTTTGATTATTTCCTTTTCACAAAGCTTTTTTCCAGGATGCACTTGTTCCAAAGAGCCCTAAGCCTTCACTAGACCAGTTTATCATCTTTGAACTAATCATTTCAGTTTCTATTAAAGTCGCTGCAACCACTTTGTAGAATGTGTGTAAGTCCTATGTGTTAGTGTGTAGTTTGTGACACTTTTAAAAAGGGGCTTCAGCAGCTGGAAAAAGAGACAAACGGTGCTTTGTGGAGTTTTGGAGAAGCTCTTGTGTGAACAGAGGGGGAGACGATATCGCCGTCTCCGGTCTCAAAAAGGCAGTGATCATTTAAATGTTTTTGTTTCGATGTGCGTGTTTTGAGCAGACTCCAGATGAAGCGGCAGACTCCATTAACCTCAGTCAGAAGGTGCCCATCGCCGCGCCGCTGGAGCCCGCCAAGGCCGAGGCCGCCGAGGGGGAAGAGGGGGAAGAGGGGGAGGACAAGGCGCTGCCGGAGTGGAGCGAGAAAGTGGCCCACGGCATCATCACAGGTGAGTCTCTCTGGAATGACCAGGAAATGACCGCATTTCACATTAAAGCTGGGTTTACACCATTCTGGCTGTGTTAAACGAACGATCACCCTGTCGTGGGGAAAGCCTGAAGTCAGAGCTGAAAATGCAGGTTGTAAGTCGTGCAGTGAGACGAGGATAAAGACTAGCTGTGACCGACATCAGGCAGTGGAACAATCCTCTCTCCAATCAGCACCTCCAGAGTCATAAGCAACAGAGCCCAGACATGAATGGATCTGAATTTAACTTTTAACGTGGATAAAGGATCCGCACAGCCAAAAAGCTGCACATATCATCAGCAGCGGAGACTTGAATTTGTCTTGAACTGAGACATGGATCTGCAGCGGCTCCAGCCTGTACAGTAAGAGACCTGCGGTGCATCTTTAATGAAGGAGATACGGTTCTGATGGATTGCTCAAGTCGAACCGGTTTGCAGCTACAATTCCCTTTGAACCAGTGCACATTTGAGACAAGTTCAGGCTCACGATCAGAGGTCGACCGACACATTTGTTTGGGTATTTTACAATATTGTCTCTCGGCTGATAAAAGGCCGATATCCCCTGAACCAAAAGTGATGGAGACTGTTTTTTTGCATTGGAAAGAGCTCCGTTATGGCCTTCCTGAGCCTCAGAGGAGCCGATCAACAAGTTTGTATCTATATCATATACAGTCCTGCATGTAGCAGACTTTTGCTTACCATTTTGCAATCATAAAAGATAGAGACTCGCCGTTTTTTGTTTTGGATTGTGCTGATTTTTGTCTTTCAAACGAGCTCCCTCTGAAGTATCTACTGAATATGAATGTCCTGAATAAATCGGCCCCACCCCTCCAATAGAGCGCCCTCTGCTCGCAACACTGACACATTTTACAGTTTAGAAGCATCACACGCAGAATTATGGACCAAACCTTTAAAAATCAGCCAAAAATATCAGTCGACCTCTTCTCACAATGTTCCATTCCCCACTTCTTATAATGTCACATCTAAAAATGACGACTAAAATCATGCAGGGTACACTGAGCTTAATAAGACTTGGAAGGGAAAAGGTGCTGGGGTTTTAGTTGCAATCATTTCATTTATAACAAATCCTTTTGTTTACTGCATGTTTCATCATCTCGAAGCCAAACACAAACTTAAAGCCCTTATTCAAAAGCACAATTCCATTTTCCTGACCTCCTTTATCTGTGGATTCAAGTGAGAGGGTCTTTTTCGTCACGTCATCTGATTTTTTTTTCCATCATTTTTTTGTTCGGGTATTCAACTCATTTTTGTAACTTTATTTGTCATTTTTTTGTCTTTTTTTGTAATTTTTTGTCACATTTTTTGTCCATTTTTTGTCCATTTTTGTCAAATTTTTATCACATTTTTGTAATTTTTTTTGTAATTTTTTTGTCACATTTTTGTCATTTTTTCGTCAATTTTTTATCAAGTTTTTGGCATTTTTTTGTTACATTTTGGTAATTTTTTTGTCACATTTTTGTCATTTTTTTGTCACATTTTTGTCATTTTTTTGTCACATTTTTGTCACATTTTTGTCATTTTTTTGTCACATTTTTGTAAATTTTTTGTCAATGTTTTCTCACTTTTTTGTCACATTTCCATCATTGTTTTCGTCTCAGTTTTGTTGCTATTTTCACAGCTTTTTTCCAGAAGCTTTTGGACTGGGCTAAAGCCAAACTGGAGAAAATGTGCTCGGTTCAGGTGGGAGTTAAGGGGTGAACTAAAAAGCTTCACAAGCAATTGAAAATATGTTAAATTAAAAAGATTTCCCTGACCTCCTTTATCTGTGGATTTAAGTGAATAAAGTGTGTCAGTAATCTACCTAGCAACAGAACCGATATAACTTTGGCCTAATTCAGATCTTGCTTCTTGGCTGATTGCAATGCATGTCCGTGTCCCTCGCAATAACATCTGCATGGCATCGTGGGAAACCTGCACTCCTGAAGCAATGAGTTTCTAAACCCCCCTCTCTCTCGCTTTTACCGCAGCCACACGTGATCCCGCTAAAGGTACGGGGCGCGGGCCTGGACCATCGATATTTGTTTTTGTTTTTTTACAGTTACCAAATCTTGAACTGTTTTTGTTGTTGGTTTCCGCTGCTTTTACAACTCCTGTCAATTGTAAAACGTTATTTCTAATGTGTAAATATCACCTTCTGTCCCTCAGGAGCGTCGTGGCTGAGCTGGGGCCTGGTCAAAGGGGCAGAGTTCACGGGCAAAGCCATTCACGCAGGAGCGACAAAGCTGCGCGAGCACATCACGCCGGAGGACAGGCCCGCCGCCGTCAGCCCCTCCGTCAGCAAGGGCCTGCAGGTCGCCAAGCAGGCCACAGGGGGCGCCGTCAAAGTCAGCCAGTTTCTAGGTGACCGTGCGCTTCAACGTGACGAGCTCAGGTTTTTTTTGGAAGGTTTGTAGCTCATCAGGGCTGTGGCGTTTTGTGCAGTGGACGGAGTGTGCGCCGTCACGGGGTTCGTGGGGCGAGAGTTGGCGCCGCACGTGAAGAAACACGGAGAAAAGCTGATCCCAGACTCCATGAAGAAGGACAAGGAGGGGCGCTCCAACATCGACGGGGCCATGGTGGTGGCGGCCAGCGGAGTACAGGGTATATATACTGCCTGAGTAGAGATATTGTTGCATGTTGTAGTGCTGCATAATTCTACTTCAGTGTTCAAAATGGCCGCCATAACAACAAAAGTCACATGACATTTTATATTTTAGGGAGTGAAAACCATCAGCCTGGCTCCACATCTGGAGATCTTAAAGGGATATTTTAGGATTTTTGACATAGGGCCTCATTTACCAGTTATCCAGAGTGTTGCTGGTACCTGGAGATATTTTTTTTTGTAATTCATGCAGTTCTTATGTTTGAAGAGTTTCGTGGCGCTAGGCTAATGCAAGGCTAGTGCATTTCTATGGTATCAGCTAGCCTGCATTAAAAACAGTCTGACCCACTCCACAGAGCGCCTGAGGCAAATCCCTTATAACACCAGACTAACCATATAAATGTCAGTGTCCATAGAATGATTTTAACCATTTTGCATTTTAATTAACTTATATTTGAGCAGCATCAGCTTCGTGGTTGTATAAGCTATGCAGCGGCGGAGTGATCTGCTAGAAAATAGTCCCTCAAAATGCGATCATTCATGTGATGCAAGGTCGGTTATATTCCAAAAATTACTCTATGGACACAGACATTTATATGGTTAGTCTGGTGTTATAAGTGATTTGCCTCAGGCGCTCTGTGGAGCGGGTCAGACTGTTTTTAATGCAGGCTAGCTGATACCATAGACATGTGCTAGCCTTGCACTAGCCTAGCGGTAATATCTCCAGAAATCAGCAACACTCTGGATAACTTCGAAAACTTTGACAAAAAAGTGACGAAAAAATGACAAAAATGTGACAAAAAATGATAAAAATGGACAAAAAATGTACAAAAATGTTGACAAAATGTACAAAAAATGACAAATGTGATAAAAATTTGTCCAAAAAAATGACAAAAAATTACAAAAATGACAAAAAATTGACGAAAAATGCCAAAAATGTCACACAAAAATTGAAGGAAAAAAGACAAAAAAAATGACCAAAAAAATGCCAAAAATGTGACAAAAAGTGAAAAAAAAAATGAAGGAAAAAATTACGAAAATGAGTTGAATACCCAAAAAAAATGATGGAAAAAAAATCTGATGACGTAAGGAAAAAGATCCATTTAGATGACTTTTGTAGATCTTAGCTTTCAAGGCGTTACACTGGCCTAAAGGATTTGGGTAAAGCTGAACTGGAGAAAATGCTCTCAGTTCAGGCGGGAGTTAAGAGGTTAATTTGTATGAAGATGGAACGTTCAGTTAAAATCGGGTCAAAAGGCATTTCTGTGATTTCTCTGTTCGTGATATTCTAAATCTAACAGTATTGAAGTTTCTGATTGTGAACTGTGTCCCGCGTGTAGGATTCGCCACCATGTGGACGGGGCTGGAGGTGGCGGCTAAGAACATAGCCACGAGCGTCGCCACGGAAACGGTCTCCACTGTCAAACACAAGTGAGTTCTGCTTCAGCTCTTCTGCCTCACGTTGATTCAGCTGCGGTGATTTTTGTTGCGTATTTTGCATCTGTTTTGCCAAAATGCACAACAAAAACAAATATGGAAGCCTGTTTTACAAAGAGACGTGAAAAAAGAAAAGTCTGAAATGGGCTTCCATCCCGACAGAGCACAGACCTGTACTTATCATGAACCTATTGTTTTTGACTTTTCAGATTTAGAGGCCTTCAAAATGTCTTTGACTCACCCAATGACAGCAAATGTACTGACCCCTGACCTTTCTGTAGCGAATGCTGGGCACCACTAATCAGAGCATGTTGAATTCTGCATGAATCCCCCACTTTGCAGAAATGCACCTTTTCTTCCACACAATGCACACGGTGATCACGGAGTTCTTTCAAAAACCCGGGGATTGGAGTGGCTCATATGTCAAACAGGTTCTTTTTAAATGCAGAAGGATTTATTCCATTGGCCATTACTACTCAGACATCAACGCTCGTATTTCAAGACAATTTAACTTATTTGTAGATTAGTCTTTGCAATGTGCATCTAAACGTTGACTCCATGAGAGAAAACTTAAAATGCAGAAAAAAAATTCTTGTTTATGTCTTAACCTCTTAACTCCCACCTGAACAGATCCCATTTTCTCCAGTTTGGCTTTACCCTAATCAAAGAGCTTCTTTGGAAAAAAGCACCAAAACAGCCACAAAAAATGAGAAGAAACGAGGATGTAAATGCAACAAAAATGTGACAAAAATTCAACAAAGATGTGACAAAAATGTGACAAAAAACTCAACCAAAAATTGACAAAAATTCAACAAAAATGTGGCAAAAATTCAACAAAGATGTGACAAAAATTCAACAACAAAAAAAGACCAAAATGTGACAAAAATTCAACAAAAATGTGACAAAAATTCAACAAAATGTGACAAAAAATCAACAAAGATGTGACAAAAATTCAACAACAAAAAAAGACCAAAATGTGACAAAAATTCAACAAAATGTGACAAAAAATCAACAAAAATGTGGCAAAAATTCAACAAAAACAAAAAAAAAGACAAAAATTCAACAAAAATGTGACAAAAACAAAAAAAAAGAATTAAAAAAATACCAAAAAGGTGACACAACACAGCAACAACACAAGGAAAAAGATCAGTTTTGTGGGTCTTAGCTTTCAAATGAGGTGTTACACAGGCCTATATAATAGCCAAAGAGGACAGAATGCATTTGGTTTAGGCGGGTGGTAAGAGGTTAAGAAAATATTTCAATTGATGTTTTGAAAATTCACCTTAAACCATCTTAAGTAATGAAAACAATTTAAAAGAGTCTCAATGACACAGCGACAAATGGTCTAGAACTGTGGCTCCAAAGCAGGATCCGGGGCTTGTCTACAAAAAAAATGTTTTTCATGTAATTTTAAGCTGTGAAATAATATGAAATGCGTCTGAATAGAGTAAATTATCATTATTGGGGGCCTCCCTGAGAGATTTTCAGATTGTTAAGGAGGCCGCGGTGTCTCGAACTTTGGGAATGTGTGGCCTAGAACAGCGGTGCCCAAACAAAGTGACCCAATAAACTAAGATCATTCAGTATTTAAGTAAGCTAAGTTTACCTTAAAGGGATATTTCAGGATTTTTGACATATGGCCTCATATCCTAGTTCTCCAGAGTGTTGCTGATCTGAGATATTTTTTTTGTAATTCATGCAGTTCTTTTGTTTGAATAGGCGCTAGGCTAATGCAAGGCTCGCGCATTTCTATAGTATCAGCTACATTTATATGGTTAGTCTGGTGTTATAAGTGATTTGCCTCAGGTGCTCTGTGGAGCGGGTCAGACTGTTTTTGATGCAGGCTAGCTGATACCATAGAAATGTGCTAGCCTTGCATTAACCTAGCACCACGTATCTCTTCAAATATGCTTGAATTACAAAAGAAATTATCTCCAGAAATCAGCAACACTCTGGATAACTAGGAAATGAGGCCCTATGTCAAAAATCCTGAAATATCCCTTTAATAAATCCCTTCCGTAGTCCCTCTGGGGGGTAATACATTAATGGGATGATTGGGGGGGGTCTTTCATCTCCCCCAGGTGTCTCTGGCAAGAAAACCACCCTTGCAGCTTTCCCTGCACCGACCCGGAGGCCCCAATACACACTAATGGAATCACATCAACAGGCTACAGGCTAACGGGCAAAGCTAACTGCGGGCTTGCACCACTTTAACAGTATTTACAGCCATGTTTGTGTAAAAAAAATATGTCCATTGTGTCATTGGATGAACAATATCCCTCTGTCCCTTTGTCTTTTCTGTCAGCGAAGTATTTACTCTCACGGACAATAAATAAAGTAAAGAAAATGCAGCGTGCTACAACACCTGCAGTGGCGCTTATGGCCTCTAGGGGCTCAAAATGAAGCAAATCTTTTACTGATAAACATTGAAATTCCACTCGCTTTCTTTTTTAATCTGAAATAATTCCCATTACCCCCTGCTCAAGTAACAAGGGCCCCCCGTACCTTTGGTTGGGAAACACTACCCTAGAAGATGGGTTTAATTGAAACTGATGATGCTCTAGGGCAGTGGTTCTCAACCTTTTAGAGCCACGACCCCCATTATAACAGTTAATTAGGATCGTGACCCCCACCATGGGGAAAAACAGGGACATTAACCCCTTAACTCCCACCTGAACCGAGCACATTTTCTCCAGTTTGGCTTTACCCCAGTCCAAAAGCTTCTGGGAAAAAATAGCGACAGAACTGAGATGAAAACAAAAAAGTGATGAAAAAGTGACGAAAAAGTGACAAAAAAGTGACAAAAAATTACCAAAATGTGACTAAAAAAATGACAAAAATTTGACAAAAATGTGACAAAAAAATGAAAACAAATGTGACAAAAAATGACTAAAAAGTTACAAAAATGAGTTGAACACCCAACAAAAAAATGATGGAAAAAGATCCTCTCGGTTCAGGCGGGAGTTAAGAGGTTAAACCTATACAACTCTTAAAAAACAAAGAAAAAACAATGGCTAAAACAAAAATGAATTAAATTTAGAACAAATAATGGCACCCTGGTAAAATAGCATGTATGCTACGACACCATAATAATAATAATAAAATATATATTTTATCTATATGCTCTGGCGACCCCCCAAATTTGTCTCGCGACCCCCTAGTGGGTCCCGACCCCCAGGTTGAGAAGCCCTGCTCTAGGGCAACAAAGTGACTCCATTCAACTGATTTGGTGCAACTAAAAGGGCCTATAATGTGTTACGTGTCTTAAAATACAGATAAATCTGGTCCGACCTGATTATCGAGGGATTCAAAAACGTGTCAGTAATCTTCCTAGCAACAAAAGTAAAATAACTTTGACCCAATTTATCCGACTGTCCCAGAGTAGCAGGTCAGATTCCACTTCTGATTCTTACCCCTGCATGTCCATAACCCTCCACAATCTGCACGGCATCTTGGGAAAGCCCGCACTCCTTGATTAATAACCGATTTTTCTCTAAACCCCTCTCTCTCCCCTCCCGCCCCCTCCTCCGCCGCTTTGCCGTGATTCCCACATTGAAGGTACGGCGCCGAGGCCGGACAAGCCACGGACCACGCCGTCAACTCCGCCATCAACCTGGGAGTCACTGCGTTCAACATTGACAACCTGGGCATCAAAGCCGTGGTGAAGAAGACGGGCAAAGAGACGGCCAAGGCCATTCTGGAAGACTACAAGATCCAGGACGCGCCGGCGGGCGGCGAGAAGGGCGGGAAGCAGCTGGAGAAGTCCGGGAAGTAGTGCCTTCGTAACAGCGGCTCCCAAAGCTTTTCTCTCACAGACTTGAACCCGAACTCTAACCTCCAACTACTGTAATCTGAGGAAGATTAAAGTGTATGGTCTAAGGCCGGGGTAGGCAGGTTTGTATCAGGGAAGGCCGGTTTTCTTCATTGCCAAAACACCAAGGGCTGAAACACCAAGGGCCTAGAGCAGGGGTAGGCAAGTTTTCTTTTTCCGATTTTCTTTATTGTAAATAGAGCGAGGGCCGAAGGCGCTGATTATTGCAATTATTAGCCCAAAGTGAAGCACAACACTGGGAAAATGACCATCTTAAATGAGATAAATGACTTAAAGCAGTACTAAGTAATGTGTTTACCTTAATAAATCCTTTCCGTAGTCCCTGTGGGGGTAATACAAGTGTTTATGGGATGATTGGAGGGTCTTTCATCTCCCCCTGGTGTCTCTGGACAGAAAACCATGTTTGCAACTTGACTGCCACCGGTCCGGAGAAAGCAATAGACACTAATGGAATCACGAAGAAGAAGCTAACATGCTAACGGGCAAAGCTAACTGCGGGCTAGCGTCACTTTAAACAGTATTTACAGCCAAGTTTGAGTGAAAAAAAATCATTTCCATTGTATAATTGGATGAACAATATCCCTCTGTCCCTTTGTCTTTTCTGTCAGCGTAGTATTTACTCTCCAAGACAATTAATAAGTTAAAAAATCGTAACTTGCTACGACACCTGCAGTTGTGCTTATGGCCTCTAGGGGGAAGAGTTACTTAGTACTGCTTTAAAATGGCGTGAATTCATCAAATTCTATGTTGAATTTGAGTCGGAACAAAACAAATAATTGTTTTTACCTTGAAATGACACAAAATTATCTGAATTAAGAGAAAAACGACTACTAGAGGTTTGATCTCATCTAAGACCAGACCAAATCTACTCAAACCTTAGATTTAATCTCTTAATTCAAGTAGTTTTATGTCATTTCTTCCTTAAAACGATTTATCTTTTTCCAGTGCACTTTCTCCAAATGCCAGTGTTGTACATACACTGCAAAAAGTAATTAACTAGATCAGTATAAACATCTCAATTTGAGCACAATAATCCAAATTTTAGTTGTTTTGACTAGGTAAGTTGTTCTTGGGCATTTGTCCTAGATTATTTCACTTGTTCTGAGATGTTTCTGACTCGTTTCAATACATTTTGTTCTTATTTCAGGTAATTTTCTTTGCCAAAGGGGTAAGAAAATTGGTCTTTTCTCATTGGCAATTTTACTTTCTTATTTCAAGCGAGATTTACATTAGAACTGGTCTGAAATGTCCTCAAACAAGCAAAGTAAACTTGGTCCGATCAGGAAAAATGTCTAAATGAGTGAAAGCCGCTCAAAACAAGATATATTTCATTTCAAGTCATTTAAGACAATGCTTGATATTTACTTTTTGCAGTGTAATATATGACCTAATTGACAGTATTTCTACCTTTTTTCCCTCCCATTTAACTCTAGTAATGTTAAAAGTACTCTCTGATTTGTGTAATACTGTTTCTCAAATTCATCTTGAGGGCCAGAGGTTCTCTTCTGAAGGGCCGTATTTGGCCCTCGGGCCTGACGTTGCCTACCCCTGGCCTAGAGTTTAACATTGAGGTGGAGCAACTGACGGTAACTATGGCAACTGCAGTAATGTCTTTGTTTTTTTTGGCTCATATCTGAGTCATTACTGGAAGAATCCACATGAAACAAAAAACTGTCACAAAGTTCATCGTCTCCTCTGTCGGCACATGTGAACTAATGTCCAATTATTTTCTCCAAAAAACTTCCAAATGTGGTGACAATATGCGAAAAACATTTGTCATTTTTCGTTTTGGAGATTTCTCACAAAAACGGCATTTCTCCCATAGCGTTTGTATTGGCCCCGCCCTCCATCTGACATTATGACATCAACACATTTTAAGCCCAAAGTAAAGTATCTTTTTTTCTTTAAGTTTTGCGCAAAATATATGACCTAATGCAGGGGTAGGCAGGTTTTCTTAACGGAGGGACAATTTTTTTCATTTTAAAAAGACCGAGGGCCGAAGCCGCCAATTTTAGGCCAAAGTAAAGCACTACACTGGAAAAAATACCATCTTAAATGAGATAAAGGACTTAAAATTGCTTGAATAAAGGTTATTTATGTTGAATTTGAGTCTGTTTGGACTAATCTAAAGTAAAGATACAAATGCCAATGGAATGAGCATAAAACCCACTTTGAAATCAGACATATGAACTTTTAATATAATTTGAATTAAGAGAATAATGACTTGTCCCATTGTCGATGTTTTATCTGATCTAAGACCAGACCAAATCTACTCAAACTTTAGATTGAACTCTTAAAACAAGTAGGTTATTATTATTATTCCAGTGCACTATAAACAAATGCCAGAGTTGTACATAATATGACATATTTGGGTGTATTGACAATATCTCTCCCATTTAACCTTAAAAATGTTAAAGTTCTTTCTGATTTGTGTCATAATGTTTCTCAAAGTCATCTTGAGGGCCAGAGGTTTTCTGACGTTGCCTACCCCTGACCTAATGGGTTGTTTTGCTGGGATATGTGAAGAAACTGACAGCATTTCCCACATCTTAGAGTCCTTTTCATGTATTTGGTCTCTGTTTTTTTGAATTGGCGGCCAAAGGTTTTATGCCGGAGGGCCGGATTTGGCCCCCGGGCCTGATGTTGCCTACCCCTGGTCTAAGGTCCATGGGAGGTGGTTAAATATGAGGTGCCCAGGCCTGTCACGATAACATTTGAAGTTCGATAAACTGATAAGCAGGAAATCTCTCAATAAACGATATTAGCGAGGTCCGACAAAACAGCATAACAATGACGATAAACCATTAAAATCAATAAAAAAAACAATTATCACAAGGAAATAACGGACTACTAATAATAGCTACTTGTGTTTTGCTTGACAAGCTTCACAAGGACTCTGTTTTTAGTGTTGTGTGGACTAACAGTTTCTACCACTGTCAATGATGATAAATACTATAAACTGAAACTAAAAAGTGAACATCAAGTTGTGGATTTGAGACAAACTGCTCTGCCATCCGAGCCACTGTCGTCCAAAAAGATTGTTAAAGCTAATGCTAATGCTAATGCTACAACTGTCACGATAGCACATTTGAAGTTCGATATATTGAGGCAGGAAAGTATCGCGGTAAAACATTTGAAGTTCGATATATTGAGGCAGGAAAGTATCGCGATAAAACATTTGTAGTTCGATATATTGAGGCAGGAAAGTATCGCGATAACACATTTGAAGTTCGATATATTGAGGCAGGAAAGTATCGCGATAACACATTTGAAGTTCGATGTATTGAGGCAGGAAAGAATCGCGATAAAACATTTGAAGTTCGATATATTGAGGCAGGAAAGTATCGCGGTAAAACATTTGAAGTTCGATATATTGAGGCAGGAAAGTATCGCGGTAAAACATTTGAAGTTCGATATATTGAGGCAGGAAAGTATCGCGATTAAACATTTGAAGTTCGATATATTGCTTGTTGCACGGTGTGGCTATGCTAGTTCCTCTGACCTGAAGTTGTGAGCGCCATTACTTCCTGTCTGTATTTTTTTTCTGAAATAATAATCATATTGTCTAAAGATTACGTGGTGGGCAGTGAGTTTCCTGGTAGATGAGCATTTACTGTGTTCAAATCTTGATGTAACGAGTTCAGAGGAGACGCCTGTGATCATGAAGGATTGATGGTTTGTCTTGAAGCTAAAGGCTAACATGCTATGAAAAAAAAATGATTAAAAGGCACTGTTTCAAATTGTATAATGCATGAAATGAATGTTAGCCTTTAGCTTCAAGACAAACTCACTGATCCTTATAAACATAGACGTCTCCTCTACGGAAATATTTACACTGTACAGCAACTCCTTAACCTGCAGGAAGTGATCGTCTACCAGGAACTCACCGTCCACCACAGAATCTTTAGGAAATGCATGATTCGAACGGGTCTAAGCTAATCTTAATGGAGATTAATACAAACAGGAAGTACTAGCGCCCACAGCTTCAGCTCAGAGGAACTAGCGTAGCCACATTGTGCAACAAGCCAATTGAGGCAGGAAAGTATCGCGGTAAAACATTTGAAGTTCGATATATTGAGGCAGGAAAGTATCGCGGTAAAACATTTGAAGTTCGATATATTGAGGCAGGAAAGTATCGCGGTAAAACATTTGAAGTTCGATATATTGAGGCAGGAAAGTATCGCGATAAACCATATTATTGACTCCAACGATGCTAGATACTGTCAACTCTCAGGCATGAAAACGACAGTAAACCTTTGCTCTAAACGTGAATATAATGAAACTAAAATCGAAGTTTAACCAAGAAAAAATAGGGGGAAATGCTAATAAATGGACAGACGATAAATATCAAACCCAAAAATATATCGTTTATCTGTTATTTATTGAACGATAAGTCGATACAGTAATTATCGTGACAGCCCTAACTGTTCGCTAATGAGATGCTAACATTTACATGACCAAAACCAAAGACTCACATGCAGTGGTTTTGTTAAGGTTTTATCATTAGCTGCACTTCTCCACCGGGGGCGCCATTACTGTCTTGTATCTGAACTCGGACCACTCTGATCATCTCCCAGTCTCCTGTACCGCTACTTTATTTTCCGATACTGATACTTGAACGATACTTGTTTTTCAATACCGGTACCTGAACATACTTTTTTGATACTACATTTGTCAGAGAACCAGAAAACAGAACAATAATGTTAATTCATTCCATTTTGTATCATTTATTTGAGCTGAAACAACCAAGTAATTTCCAGCTTTTTCCTTTTTTTTTTATTCCAGTCGTACCTAAACCTTTTTCCAGTACAATGATCTAAGTCGGTGTATTGTATTTCTATGAAGGTGCTTTGTTTTGACGAGGCTTTGTGGGAGTTATTGTGAAAGCTAGAAATGAGTTTGTTCCTCCTTTTCACAAACTGTCAGGCCCCCCAGCTTTAATGAAAATATTCTATTATAAAGATAAAGATTCAGTGAAGTCTGGGGACTCGCTGTGAGGCTTCGGGCCCAGGGTTTGGAATCACCGCCTTATTCCACAATTAAAGGTTATATTTATTATATTTCCATAATATATTTGTATGTAAACTGATATTTTCGGAAGACGTAAAGAATATTTAAGGACCTACACTGAAGAAACACTGTTGAATTCAGAAAATATATATTTCTAGTTAACTTTTAAATGGACCTGCCCAACCTGTGCGTTCCCTCCTCTTTTGTAGGAGTGATATTTATTCTCTACTGCCTTAAAGTTAGTTTCTTTATCTCTGTAAAATATAAATAACTGCATTCTGTGCCGACGGCTGCCTAAGAATCTACGAAACCTCTCACTGCCCCGTTAGTTTTTCTCGTTAAACGTAACTGTAGTGACCTTTGCACCTTAAACTCTGCGACTTCAGTTCGATGCTGTGTGAGTCTGTGTGTAACTGATGTTTAAATTATTATAGACGATGTAATAATATTGAAGTGTGTTTGTTTATCGTGTCTCGGCAGATGAATGTAATGATTAACGATAAAGCTTTAATCCCTTTCAATAAAGTTTTTTTTTGGAAGTCAAAGTTCATGCTTGTTTTTGTGAAAGCTTCTTACTGCTCCAGTCAAGGAAAGTTTATCTGTAGAGCACAATTCATACACAAGGTGATTCAAAGTGCTTCACAGATGCATAAAATTACAAGAAAGCAGAAAAAATCAATAGAACATCAACATAAGAAAAGCAAAAAATACTTTCAGTGTCAAATGCACAGGGAAAAAACTGTTTTCAGCCTGGTTTTGAACACCGAGTTGAAGCCTCTCCCATCCTCTTCCAGATTTTAGCTTTAGCAGGGGCGGATTGGGACTGAAAAACAGCCCTGGACTCTGACCAGCCTGGCCCAAATTGGCGTAAATGTGCACTTACCACCCGCCTTAACGGAGCGCATTTTCTCCAGTTTGGCTTTACCCAAATCTAAAAGCTTCTCGACTGGAGAGCAACAGTGTAACACCTCATTTGAAAGCCGAGACCTACAAAAGTGATTGTAGCTTTTTTGTCATATTTTTGTTGTTTTTGCAATACTTTTTTGTGGCTTTTTGTTGTGTTTTTGTCACATTTTTTCTATATTTTTTTGTTGTATTTTTGTGGCCTTTTTGTTGCTTTTTCCGTTGCTTTGTTGTCGTGTTTTTGTTGACTTTTCATCACATTTTTTGTCACTTTTTTTGTTGCTTTTCCGGCACATTTTTGTTTTGTTTTCACCCTCTTTTTTGCTTTTCTTTTTAGCTTTTAGATTTGGGTAAGGCTCGGTTAAGGCGGGACCGGTGGCCCAGTGGCCCTTCTGTGCTCTTCCAGAATGGACATATGGCCAGTCCGCCCCTGAGCTTTAGCCTCAGTGTGTTTAGTCCTGACTCTGGGAACCACCAGGAGACCCCTCCCTTAAGTTCTCAGGGCCCGAAATGGTTCATACGGCTCTAACATGTCACAGATGTACTTAGACTTGTAACAAGCAGAGCTGTTTTAAAGTCTATTCTCTGAGCGACTGAAGCCAGTGCAGAGACCGGAGCACTGGACTAATATGGTATTGTACAGGACTTGAGTAGCAGCGTTCTGGATCAACTACTGCTGTAAGCTGCAACAGTAGCCACAGCTGCCCTGGGGTAGACTGACAGAAGCGTTCGGTGTTCCCAAAAGGTCTCCTTTCCAAGTACCAACCAGACCCTTCCTGCTTCGCTTCCGAGATCTGACGGGATCGGGCAGAGCAAAGATGGTACGGCACTGCTTTAGCCCCCACATGGTTTTGAGAAATATGATTTTATTTAAAAAGAAAAAGAAAGAAAGAAAAAGATGTGCATGCTCTTGCAGACTTCTTTGTTTCATGTTCTGCAATTGCACTGAATAAAATGTATTTGTGATTCTACCGTCACTGACATACACAACAGACATCTGTAAAATACTTCCAAAATATAATACATTTCTTCCAAATGTTCCAGGGGGAATCATGCCCGGACTCCATTGTGAAAGCCTGAGCTTAGACGAGTTGATGTGTACCCGTCTGTTCACGCAAAAAGACCAAAGATGTTGTTAGCATTTAGCCCCTCCTCCTCTCCACTATGGGGCCAAACGGAGGTGAAGTTTAAGTGACCAAGCTCTTCCACGTTTCCTCTATTTAAATACAGTCACACGATCCGAGTCCAGTCACACAAAATTAACCTCTTAACTCCCGCCTGAACCGAGAGGATCTTTTTCCTCACGTCGTCAGATTTTTTTTCCATCATTTGTTTGTTTTTGGTCATTTTTTAGTCAATTTTTTATCACATTTTTGTCACATTTTTGTCATTTTTTTGTAATTTTTATAACATTTTTGTCATTTTTTCGTCCATTTTTCAGCAATTTTTTGTCATTGTTTTGGCACATTTTTGTCATTTTTTCATCCATTTTTTTATCACATTTTTGTCATTTTTGGTAATTTTTTTTGGTCAAATTTTTGTCATTTTTTCGTCCATTTTTCATCAATTTTTTGTAATTTTTTTGTCACATTTTTGTCATTTTTTTGTCCAATTTTTATCACATTTTTGTCATTTTTCATCAGTTTTTTGTCAATTTCTTGTGACATTTTTGCCACTTTTTCATACATTTTTCGTCACTTTTTTGTCACATTTCCATCATTGTTTTCGTCTCAGTTTTGTTGCTATTTTCACAGCTTTTTTCCAGAAGCTTTTGGACTGGGGTAAAGCCAAACTGGAGAAAATGTGCTCGGTTCAGGTGGGAGTTAAGGGGTTAAACATGTGGATAAAAAAGGGGAACTGTACTGCAAGGTAATACCATAGGAGCACTTCGACGTCCGCGCAGTAAAGTGGAAGTGCTCCTAAGATATTACTATGCCATACAGTAAACTTGCCTCTGGTCTGAACATTGAATGTGTACTTTTAAATGAACCTCTGTACATGCTTTTCAGAGCCTCGTGTAAAGTTTTGGAGAAAGCTGCCTCTTGCTCGTCAGCATCTTTGTGGATTATCAATAACCAGGTTAGACCAAAGTGAATTATGGTCCCGGGGCAGCTGGACACAGGGGCTCCATAAACTAATAGTTCGGCTTTTACACATCCAGTGTTGCATCAATGCATTCCAGGGGCGGACTGGCCATATTCTGGAAGAGCACAGAAGGGCCACTGGCTCCAGGGCCACCGGTCCCGCCTTAACCGAGCTTTACCCAAATCTAAAAGCTACAAAGAAAAGCATCAAAATAGAGACAAAAAAGAGGATGAAAAGAAAACAAAAATGTGCCGGAAAAGCAACACAAAAAGTGACAAAAAATGTGATGAGAAGTCAACAAAAACACGACAACAAAGCAACGAAAACACAACAAAAGATTATAGAAAAAATGTGACAAAAACACAACAAAAAGCCACAAAAAAGTAATGAAAAAACAACAAAAATATCACAAAAAATGCGGCGACTTGACAAAAAGCTACAATCACTTTTGTAGGTCTCAGCTTTCAAATGAGGTGTTACACTGTTTTTAGATTTGGGTAAAGCCAAACTGGAGAAAATGCGCTCCGTTAAGTGCACATTTACGCTAATTTGGGCCGGGCTGGTCAGAGTCCAGGGCTGTTTTTCAGTCCCAGTCCCAGTTAATCCCTGATGCATTCAATCTTCACCAAGATCCTGCATTGATGATGGGAGAGCGTGACCACTGAGTAAAGTACTGAGTAACTGAGCAAAAAGGTCTGATTAATTTTCAATGACGCCATGAATTGTGTGAAACAAAATATAAAATCATGAGAAAATCGTAATATTTCCAAATAAAACTCCAAAAAAATGCAGAATATACATAAAAACTAAATCATTGTAATCATCTACAAACATTAACCTCTTACCACCCGCCAAAACCAAATGCATTCTCTCCTCTTTGCCATTGTCGTCACTTTTTATTTCCCTTATGTGTTTTTGTTACTTTTTTGATGCATTTTTGTCTCATTGTTTGCTGGATTTTGACTTTTTTTTTGCTGGATTTTTATTTTATTTTATTTTTTCATTTTTTGCTGGATTTTGTCATTTCTTTGCTGGATTTTTAAAATGTTTTTGCTGGATTATTATTATTATTTTTTTCATTTTAAGATGGATTTTGTCATTTTTTGCTGGATTTTTGTCACTTTTTTGCTGGATTTTTGTCACTTTTTTGCTGGATTTTTGACATTTCTTTGCTGGATTTTTGTCTTTTTTTTGCTGGATTTTTTTTTTTTTTTTGCTGGATTTTGTCATTTCTTTGCTGGATTTTTAAAATGTTTTTGCTGGATTATTATTATTATTATTTTCATTTTAAGATGGATTTTTGTCTTTTTTTGTTGGATTTTAGTCATTTTTTGCTGGATTTTTTTCATTTTTTGCTGGATTTTATTTATTTTTTTTGCTGGATTTTGTCATTTCTTTGCTGGATTTTTGACATTTTTGTCAATTTACATCCTCATTTTCTTCTCGTTTTTTTGTCGCCATTTTGAAGAAGCTTTTAGATTTAGAGAATTTGGAGAAAACATGTTCAGGTGGGAGTTAAGAGGTTAAATATTTACTCACAGTGGAAAAAAGTAACAATTATTTTCCTCAATTAAAAGTACAAATACTTCACTATAATTTTACTCAAGTAAAAAGTACTCTCGGTCTGTGCTCTCCTCCTGCATCCACAACCGAATCCGCAGACCCGCGCGCGCGCTCAATCGATCACCGGCTCGTGCACGCGCGGCCTCGTGGTACGTCCGTCCGTGCGCGTGCCGCCGTAAATCCCCGCAGTGTGCTGAAAAAAGGACTGAGAGAGACAGAGAGAGACCGCTCCACACACCGCCGCAGCCCTGCCTCCCTCTCCGCCCGCTCCTCCCTCTCTCCTCCGCGGCGTCACCTCCACCGCAGCCCGCCGGCCAACAAAGGGGCTCCGTCCGCAGATAAATGATTCAGAGGCACCGGGTCCGCGCCGCATACGTGAAAGGTAAAGGAGAGCCCGCGCCGGGGCGTTAATAGCCCTTTGTTCCGCTGCTTTCTGTCCCCGCTGTGGCAGAGTTTTTTTGTGTGTGTCAGGATTAGAAAATGCTGCAAAGCCTGGATGTTACAAACTGCAGGTGGATGATATTTTTCATAAGCTGCGAGGATGCACAGAGGAGGGAGGAAAATGGGTGTGACACTAAAGCTGCTCCACACTGTGACCGGAGGAGAACCGTCCGTCATCGTTACATCTTAAAGCGCAATATATTTCACTTTTTCGTGCTTTTTTTTGCTTCGTTCATGCGTGTTTGGGCAATCTCGTATGCTTCTCAAGAGCTAAAGCCCATCAGCATCACCTGAACTTGTCGTTTCGGCGCTCAGATTGCCTCCACTACGGGTCCTGTCGGAGACTGGGTTAAAGGAACAGGCCACCGTTTTTCCATTCGGAGATATGTTCTTACCTGAGCTTAGACGAGTTGTACCTGTCTGGTCTTTGTGCCGTTTGGAGCTATAGGAATACATTAGGAGAGGCTAAATGCTAGCAACATCTTTGGTCGTTTTGCGTGACTGAGCGCACACACAAAGACCAGACGGGTACAACTCGTCTAAGCTCAGGTAAGAACATATCTCAGTATGGAAAAACGGTGGCCTGTTCCTTTAAAATGTTTTCTCTTCATTTTTATTGTGGCTTTTTTGTTGTTTTTTCAGTTACCTTTTTGTCTCCTGTCTTGTCATTTTTTTGTTGCTTCATCATCACCTTTTTTGTCGCCTTTCTGTTGCTTTTTTCGTGTAGCTTTTTTGTCACTCGTTAGATATTGCACCGCCGTATCACATATCGCAAGGTACTTTAATTTCGTGCAGCCCTAGTTCTCTCATCAAAACCAGACCTGGAGTTGTGTTCCGAGCCACTCGCGCACCTTTGAGTAATCTTTGAATGTTCCCCTGTGGCTATTCTCGGCGCCGCACCTACCAATGGCCGCCGGCTGCTCTGTTTACTGCAGTACCTCAATATAGCCGCTAGTCTCCCATTGGAATGCATTGGACTTTAGCCACATGAAGTGCGAGCTACACAAATACAGAAATCCAGCAAAAAAAAAGACACAAATCCAGCAAAAAAATGACAAAAATCCAGCAAAAAATGACAAAAATCCAGCAAAAAAAAAAAGACATTGGACATTATATTTGCCATTATATTTACCTGAACTTTTAATTGTCATATTTATTGCTCTGTTTTTTGCCTTAATGTTTGGTGCAGCCCTGTGAGGCGACTTCTGTTGTGATATTGGGCTATACAAAACCATTAAACTTGAAACTTGAAACTTGAAACAAACAAAAAAGACAAAAGTCCAGCAAAAAATGACAAAAATCCAGCAAAAAGATGACAAAAATCCAGCAAAAAAAGACAAAAATCCAGCAAAAAAATGACAAAAATCTAGAAAAAAAAAGACAAAAATCCAGCAAAAAAATGACACAAATCTAGAAAAAAAAAAGACAAAAATCCAGCAAAAAAACTGACCAAAATCCAGCAAAAAAAAAAGACAAAAAAGTGACAATAATCCAACAAAAAATGACAAAAACACATAAGGGGAATAAAAAGTGACGACAATGGCAAAGAGGAGAGAATGCATTTGGTTTTGGCGGGTGGTAAGAGGTTAAGGGGGAAACGATTTGGAGAAAAATGTAAACTTTCTCTAATTATTCAAAAACTACTTTGACAAACACTGAATTATTGATACAGTTTTCTACTAAATAAAGATACAAAGACATGGAGAGGAGGAAAGTAGTTTAACAGCCCATAAATACATAAATATAGGGGAATGCTAACACAATGCTTCACGTTAGCATCGCGCTAATGCTAATGGCTAGCTACAACTGCCGTTTTTTCACTTCTACTGAACAATCTGCTGTGAATAAACATCCATATGGACCCGATTTAGACTTGACTTTATTTGTATGTGATTAATGAGTTTATATTCCACCAGAAAATGGCTAAAAGTGTTTCCCCTGTGCGAAGCCACGCCCCCTTCTATGTCGCGACGCCGTCTGAATCCACGCTGTGTGTCTCTCAGGTCGTGACGGGACAGAGTCATGGAGCTGGAGCACTTCGACGAGCGGGACAAGGCCCTGAGGAACACCCGGCGCGGCTCCCGGGGGAACGGCCTGCCCAGCCCCACGCACAGCGCCCACTGCAGCCTGTACCGCACCCGCACCCTGCAGGCGCTCAGCTCGGAGAAGAAGGCCAAGAAGATCCGCTTCTACCGGAACGGCGACCGCTACTTCAGGGGCATCGTGTACGCCATCTCCCAGGAGCGCTTCCGCTCGCTGGAGGCGCTGCTGGCCGACCTCACCCGCTGCCTGTCCGACAACGTCAACCTCCCGCAGGGGGTGAGGACCATCTACTCCATCGATGGGAGCGCCAAGATCAGCAGCATGGAGCAGTTTGAGGAGGGTGAGTGTGTTATTCCAAAAAACTGTCTCTGTTTGGGCCGGAAATGTATTAAAGCATCAGTGTTAGACTGTTTGCATGTATCTTACACTGGTTAGCTAGAAGGTCCCGAGTTCGATTCCCATCTGGACGGGGCCTTTCTGTGTGGAGTTTGCATGTTCTCCCCGTGTCTGGGTTTCCCCTACCACAAAAAACATGTACAATAGGCCAAGATGAATGAGAATAAGAGTGTGTGTGAGATAAACCTGAGATTTTGATGGTCAGACAAAGTAACCCCCTGTATGGACATGACAGTGTGATCGGCCTGCTGTCCTTCTTGGAGTGATGGTTGACTCGGGTCAGGAGCTCAGTGTCTCCATGTTGGCCCGAGAGAGAATGGGCAGACTCTGGCTATGTTCTTTAGAAGATAAAAACCTTTCTTAATACATTTCAGTTTTGTCCCGGTTAGGGCTGTCACGGTATGAAAATTTTACCTCACGGTTTTTGTGACCAAAATGATCACGGTTTTCGGTATTATCGCAGTATTTTTTTTCAAATGTGTGTTAATATGTTCAGAAAGCATTGATAGTCCTACACAAACTGAAATAGTTTCAAAAAGGTTTAACAGTGCTTATTACATTTTAAAAAAATACAGACAAAGCCTTTTCAATCAAAGTAAAGGAACTTTAACGATGTGTTGTTGATCGTTTCGAGGGTATTACGTGGACTATTTATAGCGTCAGAAACGAAGATAAAGCGTCTATATAAACTGTTGTTGTCCTTCCAGTGAGCTTTCGCTTTGCAGATTTGGGAAAATGCCATCATTATTAAATTCATAATACTGCGGCGAGAGTGAATCTATTGCAATCTGCCACCGGGAGCCCCGTAACGCATTGTGCCATTGTGCGGAGGTATCCGGACATGGCTTATGCTGGCGGTGGCGCTGCAGCCGCACTATGGGGCGACTCGTTACATTCTCCCTCAACCCAAAGTCCCACATCAGCATTTCAGCTAAAACGCTAACATTAGCTTACTGCTATAGAGCTGTGGGAGACGGTCACGCAGGTGAGTCAAGAGGTTCGAAGTATTGCTGCTTTAGAGACACTTTTTCCTGCATGCTCCGCAAACTGAACTCTGAAAGCTGATAGATCCTGCGCGCTGTTGTGTCGGACATGATTCCAGCTTCGAGAAAGTTTTGTTTTGGTTGTAGCGACAGAGGCGCCTGCGGCGACTTCAGCAGAGGAGACGGCGGCTCATGAGGCTCATTTTGCCTATACCGCGGGCGCCGTAATCCACCGCGGTAAAATATTTTTTCAAAAACAAGACGGTAATTATTATTGTCAACATTTTTACCAGGGTTTACCGCTACACCGGTAACCGTGACATCCCTAGTCCCGGTTAAGCTGGAGAAAGTTTTCTGCCATCCAGGATTTGATATAAAAAATGCAGTTAAAAAGTGCATCTATTGGCCTGGTGTCTTCAGGAGACATGGAGATGGATAACTGTGTATCATCATCAGCATAATGGGGAAAGTTGCTTCCATGTCTCCTGATGACACCACCAAGAGGGAGCATATACAGGTTAAAAAGGACTGGGCCTAAAATCAAACCCTGGGGCACACCACATGTAATTTTGTGGCACCGTTTTGGGAAGGGAGTCAAGCATGATGTCACTGCATGATGAGTAGTTTCTCTCACAGCCTGAATCTAGGTTCACGCATAGTGTTCTAGACCAGTGTTTCCCAACCGGGGGTACGGGGACTTGAGCACTTAGCAGGGGGTACTTGGAATTAATTCAGATAAGAAAAGAAGGTGAAACTGAATAGAATTTCAATATGAATTTCAAATGAAAGTTAGTTCCTCTTAACCTCTTAACTCCCACCTGAACGGATCCCATTTTCTCCAGTTTGGCTTTACCATAATCAAAAAGCTTATTGGGAAAAAACACCAAAACAGCCACAAAAAAAGAGAAGAAAACATGGATGTAAACGCAGTAAAAATGTGACAAAAATTCAACAAAAATGTGACAAAAATGTGACAAAAATTCAACAAAAATGTGACAAAAATGTGACAAAAATTCAACAAAAATTAACAAAAATGTGACAAAAATGTGACAAAAATGTGACAAAAATGTGACAAAAATTCAACAAAAATTCAACAAAAATTCAACAACAATTCAACAAAAATGTGACAAAAATGTGACAAAAATTCAACAAAAATTCAACAAAAATTCAACAAAAATGTGACAAAAATGTGACAAAAATTCAACAAAAATTCAACAAAAATTCAACAAAAATTCAACAAAAATTCAACAAAAATTCAACAAAAATTCAACAAAAATGTGACAAAAATTCAACAAAAATGTGACAAAAATTCAACAAAAATGTGACAAAATATTAACAAAAATGTGACAAAAATGTGACAAAAATGTGACAAAAATGTGACAAAAATTCAACAAAAATTCAACAAAAATTCAACAAAAATTCAACAAAAATGTGACAAAAATGTGACAAAAATGTGACAAAAATTCAACAAAAATTCAACAAAAATGTGACAAAAATGTGACAAAAATGTGACAAAAATTCAACAAAAATTCAACAAAAATTCAACAAAAATGTGACAAAAAAAAAAAAATACATACAAAAGATGATTCAACACAGCAACAATGCAAAGAAAAAGATCAGTTTTGTGGGTCTTAGCTTTCAAATGAGGTGTCACACAGGCCTATATAGTAGCCAAAGAGGACAGAATGCATTTGGTTTAGGCGGGTGGTACGAGGTTAATTATGTTTTTCAGTAAATGGTTTGATTTTGAGAGTATTTTAGCTTAATTCTGAACACAACACACTGTTAAATACTGTATAATATTAATTTAGTTGGTCACCGATGTCTACTCGGTGTGTCTCCAGGCGAGAGCTACGTGTGCGCCTCCGTCGAGCCCTACAAGAAGCTGGAGTACACTAAGAACGTGAACCCGAACTGGGCGGTGGGCGCGGCGAAGGTCATGCCCCCCCGGGAGACGTCCTTCTCCGCCGCCCCCGCGGGCGTGTCCAAGGACGGCGGCCGGGACTTCATCCGGCCCAAGCTGGTGACCATCGTGCGCAGCGGAGTGAAGCCGCGGAAGGCCGTGAGGATCCTGCTCAACAAGAAGACGGCTCACTGCTTCGACCAGGTCATGACGGACATCACGGACGCCATCAAGCTGGACACGGGCGCGGTCAAGAGGCTCTACACGGTGGAGGGGAAGATGGTACGTGATTTAAGCATGATTTAGAGGCGTATGTGGACATGTATCAACACAATATTAAGATTAAGATTGTTTAGTTTAGTTTATATTAATGTAACCTAAAGCCTGTCATACACACGAGGATGTTTAGTGTCTGAAAGTCCTTGGATCCGTGTTTGTTGTTTTCCCTTTAGTTTATTACTCATTGAGGCCGCACTGTTTTTGGGGATTTAGCTGCAGAGCGCCAACAATCCAGACCATTTTCATGATATTTGTAGCACCACAGCGTGTTCTATGTTATAGTTATGGACATATGCTGTGGCTCGTTTGAAAGGTGAGACTCTAAGCTCTCCGTAGGTGAAAACAGTTTAATTCCGGAGAAATCTAAGCTAAACAGAGGCTAGTTTTGATCAAAATCACAGGTTTTTTTCTAGAAACGGAGATAATGCGTCTTTTATGAAACACTCTCCTTTCTGATTTGTTCCTCTCTCCTCTCTGGACCTGTGTTGATTTCGTCGACTAAAATATTTAGTCTTAATTTTAGTCAAAGTGATATTTTTCACGACTAAAATTGGACTAAAACTAAATTAAAAGTTTTTCATGGGGCTAAAACTATGACTATAATGTCCAGATATTTTCGTCGACTAAAATAAGACTAGATAAAAATTAAAAGAAGAAAGTAAAATCATCCAAACTTCTATTATCAGTCTGAAAGAGCCTCATATCATTTAAATTCTCTGCCAAAGGATCAGCTCTGAGCTTTGTCCATGTGGAGCAGCTCCATGAAGCAGAGGAACAAGATTAAACATGATTATAATGAATATTATCAATGCAAAGTCGACTAAGTTAGTCTTAAATTTAGTCGACTAAATTTACTTGCAATTTTAGTCGACTAAAACTAAAACTAGACTTAAATTGAACTACATTTTCATCAAAAGACTAAAACTAAAACTAAATAAAAATATGTTGTCAAAATTAACACTGCTCTGGACGGACACTAACGTTATTGAAGAAGCAAATGCTTAAATGTCTCCGTTTCAAGTAAATTTTTAACGACAACATTGTTGACACGTTTTGAATCACAGCGTGTTCTCGATCGCTTTCTGTCGCGTGTGCATTTAAACAGCCTGGTTCTCAGATTGAAGACTTTAACAGGATGTTTCTCAGTCGTCCTTGGACCGATTTTGACCATTTGACCTTGGGAAGCCGCTCTGCTTTGTCAAATGTGCTCCAGAGAGCGAGAGAGAAGTGTCGGCTTTACAGCTTACAGACTAAAAAAGAAAAGAAAAGAAATGCAATCTATTATAGAAAACGCTATCTCCATGGCCGCCGCCTGGGCGCCGCCATGTTTATTTCCCATACCGACTTTGAAGCTAAGCAGGGAAGTGCCTGGTTAAAACTGGGATGGGAGACCGTTTGGGAACACCAGGAAGCCTGGCGACAGTACTGAGTGTGTGCGTGGTTGGTGGTGTTGCTGTCCGAGGACAACCCGCTGTCACAAAAACGCGAGTGCACGAGATCTGACTGCCGTGCGTGTGCGCGCATCCAAACAGGCCGCTGTGTGTGTGCGCGCGTGTGTGTGTGTTCGTGCGTGTGTGTATGTATGTGTGCGCGCGCATCCAAACAGGGCGATGTGTGCGTGTGTGTGCGTGTGTGTATGTGTGTGCGTGTGCGTGCGTGCCCAAAACCTGCTCAAACACGAGCCTCTAATCACACGCGCTGCTCCGACTGATTTATCCTCCGTGTGAGTAAAAGCGAAAATGAAACCGCTTAACGAGCGCATGGCCTGCACTGCGTAGTTTTTTTTCTTTTTCTTTTTTCTTTGCTGCTGTACCATTTGTTTTCTATTTTGCTTTCACCTATTGTGAGCCCAGAGGTACATTTTATTCTAAAGCAGCTTTGAACGCATTGCCACTTTTATTGTAAGGTTATGAATACTGTCTAACAACAATCATTAGGCTATTTCAGTTCAAAACCTACTCATTATTTTTTTGATTGTACACTACCGTGATGCACCAAACCACGGGTCCTGCACCGTGAACCAACCCGTTAGAGCTGAACCCCTAATATTTATCCATAATTATTCCACTGTCTCTTGAATCCTGTTCCCTGAGTTTAGCGAAAATATTGTCGTAGTTTATAAGAAAGGAGCGCGGGTGCATCAAACACTCCAATTGCAGTTTGTTTGAAATTGTTTTTTGCCTTCATTCTTTTACTCATTTGTAGTGGCCATAGTTTTTGGAATGGGTTGGGAACCACTGGTCTACAGCTGAACTGTGTGACGGGTTGGACATTTCTTTGTAATCACTCATAATCTCAGAATATCAAATGTGGAGACTAGCGAGGCCCGGCCGAAGGCCGGGTCTCAGCTAGTAATATATAGAAAATGTCCAGATCGTGACGTTTCACAAGTTTTTGATCGTCAATTATTTCACTTCTGTTCATCACAGAGCTCCCAAAATCACGCATAAGGTGTATTACAGTGTCTAGTTTTGTAATTGAAGAAAAACAAAAAACGTTTTTACATTTTTGGCCCTCAATGTGTTAATAGATAGAGTTGATCATTGATATGCAAGACCTTGTTTGCAAGAAGAGAAAAGACTTTATTGATCTTACGATGGAAAAAAAAAAATAGCATTTACTTTTTCTACTCAAAGCAACAAAGAAAGTTTTTTGATATCGATTAATATTGGATATCGACAGATACTCAAACCCCAGTATCGGTGTCAGAAGCAAAAAAGCTGGATCGGTGCATCTCTAGTTGGCGCAACCTTTTCAGGGCCGATTTCAATCAGATCTCGCGACTATCCGGTTAAACTGTTCAAGATTCAAGGTTCCTGTTTAGACATATAAAATACTGAGTAAAAACAAGAAACAAACAATATACAGGAGCAGTGGTTTCGCTCGAGATAATTTCTCTCCTTCATTTTGAAGGACAGGGTTGAAAAAAATCCGTCATGAGCAATTTTTATCCTTCATGAATTAATCTCTCATAAGCGTTTTTCTTTTTTTTTTTAAATAAATGTATATATACAGTTGGGAAAAAAAGTATTTGGCCAAAATCCAATAGAATGTCTATGTGAAACTGACCAAATACTTTTTTTCCCCACTGTATGTAGGCTGCATATTATTTATGTTAGTAAAAATGTGAGATTGCAGGATAAATGGAGCTAAACTAAACCTGATCTGAACAGTCATGGTACATTTTGCAACAGAAATGTGTATTTTTGCATTTTTTCCATATTCAGTTCAGTTCAGTTCAAGTTTTTTATTCAGCCATGGTGTTATTACAGACACAATAATAACAACAACAGCAAAAGCAAAATATTCAATGCTGAATAGGAGCATGAGGAAGACATTGTCTTATAAATTTCATGCCCCTTTTTTTTTCTCCAAAATCTGAGCTGGCTCTGAATAGATGGCTCACCGGTTTTTGATGTGTTTTAGCCTATATCAAGGTACAAATAATACTTTACATCTAAATCAATGACTGTTTCAAATTCAACATTGGTTCTTATGTTTCGTTGCCTTCGTATTTTCCAAGTACTTTTTTTTTATACATTTGATTGAATTGAGTGATTGTGTTACATGATTTTTGAACAATGTCCAAAGAATTCCATAAACTGATCCCTTTTACATATTAACGGAATGTATGGGACGGTGGGTGAACGGGACAATGTTTACCAGTTCACATCACTGCACTACTTGCCGCCCGCCCTGCACACGGGGGGGAAGAGAGAGAGGGGGGGGGGGGGGGGAATAGATGAGCTCGTCCTGAGCGCTCCAGATGGGAAGGATATTATTAGCCTTTAACTGCATTTGCATCGTGGTTTTCTTCCCCGTGTTGTTGTTAGGAAAGTTAGCTAGCAAGGCAGTGATACAACTTGTAAGAGCTCATCCAAGACAAGACGCGGTGTGAAACTTTAGAGAGAGAGAGAGAGACCCGATTGAAAAACATGAAAAACAGCAGAACTGTGTTTTTATTTTTCGTTACGGCTTGATTTTCAATCCTTCAAAATGACGGACGGTCTTTGAAATTTTCCGTCAAAGTAAAAAATATTCCGTAAATGATGGAGAATTTTCGGTTAATGTAACCTCTGTTAACAGGAGCAATCTGTCTACAGTCTTCAAGGGATAAAACACCACATTGACAGGGGTCTGAAAAAGAGAGCGAGGTTCGGGTTCCAACCCAACACCCTCCTTATTCGGGATTGAGATTGCTGCAGGTACAAAACTGCTTTGTAGTCCTCTTGGATGCTACAGCGTCGACCCGAGCGATGAAGAAAAACCTCTCCATGCAGACGATGAGGACCGTCCTGGAGAATAGACTCAACCTTCTGATTAAAGCTCTGACAGACTGGGCTGGGACTGACCCACCAGCTGGAGAGACTTTAGCCTCTCAGGGACAAACCCCCACACCAGGCCACTATAGAGGAGGACATGACAGGCTCAATAAAAGCTTGGTACGACAGCATAGTAGTGGCAATGTTGGGATTTACATTCAGGAACTATTGACAGTAACTCCAGAGTACCAGTGTTACCGTGATGATCCTCTCCTCTGAGCCACTGGCGCCCAAATGTTGTCAGTACTTTCTTTTACAAAGTACGTTTAAGTGATAGCTCTCAAACACGAGCGCACTCCAAACATCCCTGAGTGCTTCCGACGCAAGTGCGAGCCTCATTACATTAGTATCTTTATGGACCACAGCACAAGAGCAGCCGGAAATGTGTGTGTCGGGCCCAATTCAACAACTCGCCCTTGTTGGTTTGCAGACCGAGCCCAGAACCGATTCTAACCACCTCTTCACCCAGACCCTTTTGCTTTACTCTTTACTTTCTTCTTCCTCTGATGTCCTTTTACTCCCAGACAGGCTTTTGCACAAACCTCCTTCTTTCTAGAGAAAAAGCCGACTCCGTGGCTGCTCTGAGAGGCCGACTCGCCCCCAAAGCCCTGGTGACTTGTTTTCATGGGGGAATATTTGCTAAATGTATTACAGAAGTAGGTTTCTAGGACTCGTTCACCAGTTCCTGCTCCATTGGTTATTATTAGTATCTTGTAATGGTCACAACAGGCGAGCGGCTCACTCTGTGTATTTGTTTCCATTTTAGCCAACTCTGATTATGCGCACGTCTTCACATTTAGAATGAACAGAACATTCACTTACACTCGCAAACAAACTCGTCTTGAAAGAATTAGCTGTTCTCTTCACCGTCTTGTGTGGGAGACTTCTCTGGATGAGATGAAAACTCTCGAATCACTGGCAGGCGATTGCGGCTTGATGGGACGTGCTTTAGGACCCGTATTCTCAAAATGAGGCAGAGGTCGCCAAGATTGCTTGATGGAGGGATGATTTTCTTCATTGTCTAAAGACCAATGGCCACACCCCTAATTGTAGCCCGATTGTAGCACCACTTTCAACGAATGCCAGTGTTGTTTGACTGAATTGTGTGTTCTGTTTAAGCGTTTTAAACATCACGGAATTGACTGTATTTCTTCACATTTTTGAGTACTTTAAAGGAATAGGCCACCGTTTTTACATACTGAGATATGTACTTACCTTAGCTTTGACGAGTTCTTTAGGACCTGTCTGATCGGATAAAAGGGGGAACTATATTGTAAGGCGTAATAATACCAGGAGTAGTTTGGCATCCGCACAGTAAAGTGAAGATTACTGCACAGTAAAGTGAAGATTACTGCACAGTAAAGTGAAGATTACTGCGTGGATTTCGAATTACTCCTGGTATTATTACGCCTTACAATATAGTCCCCCCTTTTATCCGCTTAGAAAATCCACATTGTTTAATTTTGTGTAATTATACTTTGTAGTGGAACACTTCACGTAACCATATTTAAATAGGGAAAACGTGGAAGAGCTTGGTAGCTTCTATCTTGACCTGTTTTGGAGCTATAGTGGAGAGGAGGCTAAATGCTAACGCCGTAAGAACATATCTCAGTATGTAAAAACGGTGGCCTATTCCTTTAACAGACCTTTGAAATCTGACTTGTGTAAAGTAGGGTTGGGAACGCGTTCATTTCGATGAATCAAAATCAATGAATCGTATTTCTCCCGTTTCCCCCCCGGGCCGGAACCTTTTTATTTGCTTGTTTCTGGAATGCCCGTATATCTGACGCACATCCGCCCACAACAGCCGTTGGGGACTCAGTTTTGATGGGACTTCCTGTCCTGATGGGACGATAGACGCTGTACTGCTGTGTGCAAGTTGTGCAAAAAAGAGTTCTCCTTCCACCGTAGTTACTCAAGTCTAAAATACCATCTCAATGTTGATGCTAATGTTAGCACTAGCCTCAAGCAAACGCTCCAGCTACGCCCACTCTGAGCCACAATAACCCTAACCCTGGTCAGGATAAGAAATGATACTTTGATTTCTGTTTACAGTCATTGTTAAACACTTAAAGGTGCTGTTTTATGGCCCTTTTGCTTTGCTTATGTTTTACTTTTATATATAAATGTGGCATTTTTTTTTACTGTTTAATTTACTCTACAAGTTACAGGAGTGATCAGAGTTCCTAAAACACTCGAAAACTAAATAGCCATAAATGCACTTTGCCTCTGTTACTTGAATAACTAAACAGATTAACAATAATAAATACATTAGTTGTTGAACTCATGTTTCATCTAATTATTGAATAATTTAGGTGCAAAAAATTGTTGGTTTTGGTTTTCGATTAAAATGCGATTAATTGCGCTTAATTAATTACAGACCTGTAATTAACGTGATTAAACAATTTTATGGTTCTATGCTTGAGGGGCCAATTTTGGGAAAAAAATACACTGAATTTTTTTCAATATGGTGGTGAAATGCGGAGGCAAAAAAATCAGATACATAAATTCAGTGTATAAAAAACACCTTGATGATAAAAACACACATTAACCTTCATACTCTTGCACCAACCTCTCCACTTTTGTAGCTAAACTTATCAATATGCAGAACATATATCTAAAAAACAAGATCTAAAACAAACATTAAAGCTAAGATATCAGAAAATAAAACCATAAATTAAACCTGGCTCAATCCATTGTTTAGATTTCATCCCTGACAATATAAACTTCCACAGCAAAAGTTTCACATTGACGTCTCTAAATCCTGCAGCGTCTCTGCCTGAGGTGGTTTCCTTCCGTTCCCCACAGAGGCCAGGACACATCTGCTCAGTGGATTATTATTTATTCAGGCTTGTGTTGGAGTAATAGTTTGCTCTTTATTTCTACTAACTGGATCAGCCGATGTTTTGGCTCAGCGGTGGCGTCCTGTGCCGTTCAAAGTGGAGATTAAAGCCCTCTCTGAGCGGCTCCACCTGTCCGCCCGGAGCAAACCTTCTTCCTGCACGTGTTTCCCGTCGGGCTCAGGCTCCTCTGGTAATGGCTGGTGAAAGGTGCCGATAGAGCCCTGTGGATCGATACAGGAAGCTCCGGGAGGTTAGTGACGCTGTGGGGGGAGGGGAGCGTCGGGGGCAGAGGTGCTGTGTCATCCAGACCCAGCAGGAGAGATCGATGCAGAGAAGGGTGTTCAAGTCTGTGGAACGATTCATGATCTGTACAGCAAAAGGTTGTTACGATACCGATACTTTGACTCATTTTAGCATTAGGTTTAAAGCAGGGGTAGGCAAGTTTGATCGGTGGAAGGCCGATTTTCTTCATTGTAAAAAGACCAAGGGCCAAACCGGACCATTTTAGCCAAAGGGAAGGCTTGCAAATGCAGTGCATAATATAGGACCTAATTTGGTGTTCTGTTTGTAAGTTAATTTAACAGTATTTCTCACATTTTTGCAGTACTTACCCTTAAGCGAACACATTTTCTCCAGTTCGATTTTCCCAAATCTATGCTTCTTGGGGAAAAAAGCATCAAAAGATCGACAAAAACACACAAAAAAGTGATGAAAAAGCGACAACGTGAGGAAAAATCATAAATCAGTTTTGATGGTCTAAGGTTTAAAATGAGGCGTTACTCCTATAGGCTGTAAGCTCCAGTCGAGAGGCTTTTTAGATTTGGGTAAAGCCAAACTGGAGAAAATGTACTTGGCTAAGGCTGGGGTTAAGAGGTTATACTACCTCCGACTTGTCTAGAGTTATTATCATCTTGAGGGCCAAAGGTTCTATGCTGGAGGGCCGGATTTGGCCCCCGGGCCTGACGTTGCCTACCCCTGGTTTAAAGGGATATTTCAGGATTTTTGACATAGGGCCTCGTTTCCTTGTTATCCAGAGTGTTGCTGATTCCTGGAGATATTTTTCTTTGTAACTCATGCGGTTCTTATATTTGAAGAGTTTCGTGGCGCTAGGCTAGTGCAAGGCTTGTGCATGTCTATGGTATCAGCTAGCCTGCATTAAAAACAGTCTGACCCGCTCCACAGAGCACCTGAGGCAAATCACTTATAACACCAGACTAACCATATAAATGTCTGTGTCCATAGAGTAATTTTTGGAATATACCTGACCTTGCATCACATGAAAGATCGCATTTTGAGGGACTATTTTCTAGCAGATCACTCCGCCGCCGCGTAGCTTATACAACCACGAAGCTGTTGCTGCTCAAATATAAGGTATTTTAAATGCAAAATGGTTAAAATTATTCTATCGACACAGACATTTATATGGTTAGTCTGGTGTTATAAGGCTCCTCCGACCAACACTCACTCACTGCACTCATTCTGGCCTATTGTACATGTTTTTAGTGGTAGGAGAGACCAGAGTATCCGGAGGAAACCTACGCAGATGCAGGGAGAACATGCTCCACACAGAAAGGCCCCGTCCGCCTAACCGCTTAAAGAGACTAGATGCAAGTTGGTCATTTTATACTCACTACTGCCTCCTCAGGTCATACGTGTCATACGTGCAGCTTCTATATTAAGCTCGTGCATGACGGTAATTTGGACCCGGAGTAACACCTTTCTGAGTGACAGTGCAGGATTTTAGAGGCAGTTGTGGTGAACAGGTCTGGGCTCATTCTACACATTAGGACATGGCTGGAACATGGAGGAAAATACTTAGTTTTAACATTTTTAAACTCTGTATAGTCCCTTTAACCTCTTAACTCCCGCCTGAACCGAGAGGATCTTCTTCCTCAAGTCATCAGATTTTTTGTCACATTTTTGTCATTTTTTCGTCAATTTTTGTCATATTTTTGTCATTTTTTGTAATTTTTTTGTCAAATTTGTATCACATTTTTGTCATTTTTTTGTCATTTTTTGTCATATTTTTGTCATTTTTTCGTCAATTTTTTATTACATTTTTTATTACATTTTTTATTACATTTTTGTCATTTAAAAAAAAAAAAAAGTCAATTTTTAGTGATTTTTTTGGTCATTTTTTGTCACATTTTTGTCATTTTTTCGTCAATTTTTATCACATTTTTGTCACATTTTTTGTCATTTTTTCCGCATTTTTTGTCACATTTTTGTCATTTTTTCGTCAATTTTTATCACATTTTTGTCACATTTTTTGTAATTTTTTCCGCATTTTTTGTCACATTTTTGTCATTTTTTCGTCATTTTTTATCACATTTTTATCACATTTTTGTCACATTTTTGTCATTTTTTGTACATTTTTCGTCACTTTTTTGTCAATGTTTTCTCACTTTTTTGTCACATTTCCATCATTGTTTTTGTCTCAGTTTTGTTGCTATTTTTCACAGCTTTTTTCCAGAAGCTTTTGGACTGGGGTAAAGCCAAACTGGAGAAAATGTGCTCGGTTCGGGTGGGAGTTAAGGGGTTAAGGCTGCTGACATAGTTCACAATGTAAACTTTACATCCTCCAAAAACACATGAAATCTGCGTGGCTTTGTAAAGGTTTCTCCCTCTGATGAGCAGGCGAGGGGCGGATTATAGATCCAGTGCTCCAGATAAATGATCCAATCTCGGTCATAATCCGACTTTAAAAGCTTTGTTTCCAAAAAGGTACAACCATAATGTCGTCCAGGAGCAGCATTGTGAGCCCAGGGGCACATTTTATCATGAAGAAGCTTTGAAAAATTAGAAAACATTGCCAATTTTAAATACTGCCTAATAATGAACAAAACAAACCTCCCATGCGAGTGTTGTCTGCTGTAAATATTTAACGAAAAGGCCTCCGCTCGCTTCTCCCCTCTGCTCCCGCCTCTTGCCTGGTCTCCATGGCGACGGCCAGCCGGCTCCTCCCTGTGGGACGGGGGCAGGGCGTGGGGCCCCTCTGTGACTCTTAATGTTGGCGTGAGGATTGGACGTCTGAGTGACTCTGGACTCACTGCAGACCGGAGATAATGAAGAAAAGCCTGTGTTTGATTGAGTGAGAGGAAAACGGCTAATCTGGATTATTTTAGATCCTTTTTGTGAATTATTCAAACCGCCGAACGTGTTAATTTCACACTTGGTTTGGTGACGCACTTTCAGCTGTTTCCCACATCCTCACAAGCACAATGACGGTCATTTATTTATTTGATTTTCCTCTGTCTACATGAGTCAGGGTAATAATGGCACTCAGATTATAGTGTGTGTGAGGGGCTTCCAAAGTGGGATGATCTTGAGACAATATTTTGTATATATATGTTGATTGAAAACAGAATATTTTAGTGAAATTAGATCCAAACTAACATAATTAAACCAGATTTGAAATGTTTTGCTCCTTAAAGCTGCCTCAAGCGATGCCTTTTTGAATTTTTTTCATCAGTAAGTGGAGTTGTGAACTCTGCTCCCGCCCCCTCACTCCCCTCTTCACTGTTTAGACCACAACTGCTCTGATTGCATTCAATGAGCTACGGAAATCTCAATAATCTTGAGTGAAACACACATTCATCCGCATAAATACGATATGTACAAAGTAAATATTTTGAGATTTACATTTTTTTGCTAAACTGCAACTTTCATGAAAGTCCGTCACTTTTTTTTGGGACATTTAGAACATAATAATTCCATTTAGAACTAAGTTTACTGCACAGAACTTATTTTTCCCGCAACCCTTGAATGCCTCAGCCTCTCCTCTGGTGCTGCTTTGCTTTGTGAGGAAAAAGAAGCAGATCAAAAGCAAATCTGAGCAGGACGGTCACATGTTTGTCAGTTCATCATCTTTTTGTAAACTTCTGTCATAATGCTAAACTGTTAGCCGCTAACAGGGGGGTAAAGATAAACGGGATATCACTTTGAGCAGCTTTAAATTATTATAAAAGCATAGTTGAACTAGATAGATAGATAGATAGATAGATAGATAGATAGATAGATAGATAGATAGATAGATAGATAGATTATTATGTAATCGAACAGCAGCTGGGATGAAGGCTCTCCAAAAGCGCTCAGTCTTGCTGTATGCGGAGAGGAAACCATCAGTTCTATTGCTCCTCTGAGCAGACAGAGTCCCGTGCAGAGCCTGGTGTTATTGAGGATGGTCTGGACCTTTCTTCCCGTGCACCTCTCAACCACTGCCTCGACAGAGTCCAGTGACATATGGCAAAATATATATATATATATATCAAGATTTGTTTTCTCATATCGATCTCGCTTTTCGATTAAATTCTATTTTTCCGCAGTAAAACAAATATACAAAGCGGATTTCTGAATTTTAACGTTTTATACAATGTTGCATTCCTCCAGTGTCTAAAAAAAATATACTTTCTCTCGTCCAAACTCAAAACTTGGAGCTGTTTCTGCAATGATTATTAAAGTCCCTTGACGATTATTGAGATTGACCAGTAGGGATTTTGATTTCGATTGAATTTGGATTCATTGCCCAGCTCATAAATGTTTATTACGTTTCACAGAAGGGGGTTCCGAGTTTGTCGTGGCCTGAAAAATGTTTGGAACCCCTGGATTAGAGCCTTGAGTCCTTGTATTTTAGTTTATAGGGCTGCACAAAATATCACCAAAAAGTACATTGCAATAAATCTGACTGAGATTAACACATCTTTTACAAACTTAACCTTACTACACTGGATTTAAAAATGTGCAAAAGCTACATTTTAGTTGTTTAAGTTGTTTTGGTTGAGCACCTTGCCCTTGTGTTCTTCTTGAATGCCTTCCCTCTCTGTCTCAGGTGACGTGCCTTCAGGACTTCTTTGGAGACGACGACATATTTTTCGCCTGTGGACCAGAGAAGTTCCGGTACCAGGACGACTTCAACCTGGATGAGAACGGTCGGTGTTCGGGGTTAGACTTTACAGACGGAGCTACAGTAGATGTTAAAGTGACTGTGTCTTGGTGTTTTCGGGGTTAGACTTTACAGACGGAGCTACAGTAGATGTTAAAGTGACTGTGTCTTGGTGTTCGGGTTAGACTTTACAGACGGAGCTACAGTAGATGTTAAAGTGACTGTGTCTTGGTGTTTGGGGTTAGACTTTACAGACGGAGCTACAGTAGATGTTAAAGTGACTGTGTCTTGGTGTTTTCGGGGTTAGACTTTACAGACGGAGCTACAGTAGATGTTAAAGTGACTGTGTCTTGGTGTTTTCGGGGTTAGACTTTACAGACGGAGCTACAGTAGATGTTAAAGTGACTGTGTCTTGGTGTTCGGGTTAGACTTTACAGACGGAGCTACAGTAGATGTTAAAGTGACTGTGTCTTGGTGTTCGGGTTAGACTTTACAGACGGAGCTACAGTAGATGTTAAAGTGACTGTGTCTTGGTGTTTGGGGTTAGACTTTACAGACGGAGCTACAGTAGATGTTAAAGTGACTGTGTCTTGGTGTTTTCGGGGTTAGACTTTACAGACGGAGCTACAGTAGATGTTAAAGTGACTGTGTCTTGGTTTTGGGGTTAGACTTTAGAGACGGAGCTACAGTAGATGTTAAAGTGACTGTGTCTTGGTGTTCGGGGTTAGACTTTACAGACGGAGCTACAGTAGATGTTAAAGTGACTGTGTCTTGGTGTTTTCGGGGTTAGACTTTACAGACGGAGCTACAGTAGATGTTAAAGTGACTGTGTCTTGGTGTTTTCGGGGTTAGACTTTACAGACGGAGCTACAGTAGATGTTAAAGTGACTGTGTCTTGGTGTTTTCGGGGTTAGACTTTACAGACGGAGCTACAGCAGATGTTAAAGTGACTGTGTTCGGGGTTAGACTTTAGAGACGGAGCTACAGGAGATGTTAAAGTGACTGTGTCTTGGTGTTCGGGGTTAGACTTTACAGACGGAGCTACAGTAGATGTTAAAGTGACTGTGTCTTGGTGTTCGGGGTTAGACTTTAGAGACGGAGCTACAGGAGATGTTAAAGTGACTGTGTCTTGGTGTTCGGGGTTAGACTTTAGAGACGGAGCTACAGTAGATGTTAAAGTGACTGTGTCTTGGTGTTCGGGGTTAGACTTTACAGACGGAGCTACAGTAGATGTTAAAGTGACTGTGTCTTGGTGTTCGGGGTTAGACTTTAGAGACGGAGCTACAGGAGATGTTAAAGTGACTGTGTTTGGGGTTAGACTTTACTGACGGAGCTACAGTAGATGTTAAAGTGACTGTGTCTTGGTGTTCGGGGTTAGACTTTAGAGACGGAGCTACAGGAGATGTTAAAGTGACTGTGTTTGGGGTTAGACTTTACAGACGGAGCTACAGTAGATGTTAAAGTGACTGTGTCTTGGTGTTCGGGGTTAGACTTTACAGACGGGAGCTACAGTAGATGTTAAAGTGACTGTGTCTTGGTGTTTTTGGGGTTAGACTTTACAGACGGAGCTACAGTAGATGTTAAAGTGACTGTGTCTTGGTGTTCGGGGTTAGACTTTACAGACGGAGCTACAGTAGATGTTAAAGTGACTGTGTCTTGGTGTTCGGGGTTAGACTTTACAGACGGAGCTACAGTAGATGTTAAAGTGACTGTGTCTTGGTGTTTTCGGGGTTAGACTTTACAGACGGAGCTACAGTAGATGTTAAAGTGACTGTGTCTTGGTGTTTGGGGTTAGACTTTACAGACGGAGCTACAGTAGATGTTAAAGTGACTGTGTCTTGGTTTTGGGGTTAGACTTTAGAGACGGAGCTACAGTAGATGTTAAAGTGACTGTGTCTTGGTTTTGGGGTTAGACTTTACAGACGGAGCTACAGTAGATGTTAAAGTGACCGTGTCTTGGTGTTTTCGGGGTTAGACTTTACAGACGGAGCTACAGTAGATGTTAAAGTGACTGTGTCTTGGTGTTCGGGGTTAGACTTTACAGACGGAGCTACAGCAGATGTTAAAGTGACTGTGTCTTGGTTTTCGGGGTTAGACTTTAGAGACGGAGCTACAGCAGATGTTAAAGTGACTGGGTCTTGGTGTTCGGGGTTTGACTTTACAGACGGAGCTACAGTAGATGTTAAAGTGACTGTGTCTTGGTGTTTTTGGGGTTAGACTTTACAGACGGAGCTACAGTAGATGTTAAAGTGACTGTGTTTGGGGTTAGACTTTACAGACGGAGCTACAGTAGATGTTAAAGTGACTGTGTCTTGGTGTTTGGGGTTAGACTTTACAGACGGAGCTACAGTAGATGTTAAAGTGACTGTGTCTTGGTGTTCGGGGTTAGACTTTACAGACGGAGCTACAGTAGATGTTAAAGTGACTGTGTCTTGGTGTTTGGGGTTAGACTTTACAGACGGAGCTACAGTAGATGTTAAAGTGACTGTGTCTTGGTGTTTTCGGGGTTAGACTTTACAGACGGAGCTACAGTAGATGTTAAAGTGACTGTGTCTTGGTGTTCGGGGTTAGACTTTACAGACGGAGCTACAGTAGATGTTAAAGTGACTGTGTCTTGGTGTTTGGGGTTAGACTTTACAGACGGAGCTACAGGAGATGTTAAAGTGACTGTGTCTTGGTGTTTTCGGGGTTAGACTTTACAGACGGAGCTACAGTAGATGTTAAAGTGACTGTGTCTTGGTGTTTGGGGTTAGACTTTACAGACGGAGCTACAGTAGATGTTAAAGTGACTGTGTCTTGGTGTTTTCGGGGTTAGACTTTACAGACGGAGCTACAGTAGATGTTAAAGTGACTGTGTCTTGGTGTTTTCGGGGTTAGACTTTACAGACGGAGCTACAGTAGATGTTAAAGTGACTGTGTCTTGGTGTTTGGGGTTAGACTTTACAGACGGAGCTACAGGAGATGTTAAAGTGACTGTGTCTTGGTGTTTTCGGGGTTAGACTTTACAGACGGAGCTACAGTAGATGTTAAAGTGACTGTGTCTTGGTGTTTTCGGGGTTAGACTTTACAGACGGAGCTACAGCAGATGTTAAAGTGACTGTGTTCGGGGTTAGACTTTAGAGACGGAGCTACAGGAGATGTTAAAGTGACTGTGTCTTGGTGTTCGGGGTTAGACTTTACTGACGGAGCTACAGTAGATGTTAAAGTGACTGTGTCTTGGTGTTTTCGGGGTTAGACTTTACTGACGGAGCTACAGTAGATGTTAAAGTGACTGTGTCTTGGTGTTCGGGGTTAGACTTTACAGACGGAGCTACAGTAGATGTTAAAGTGACGGTGTCTTGGTGTTTTCGGGGTGAGACTTTACAGACGGAGCTACAGTAGATGTTAAAGTGACGGTGTCTTGGTGTTTTCGGGGTGAGACTTTACAGACGGAGCTACAGTAGATGTTAAAGTGACTGTGTCTTGGTGTTTTCGGGGTTAGACTTTACACACGGAGCTACAGTAGATGTTAAAGTGACTGTGTCTTGGTGTTTTCGGGGTTAGACTTTACACACGGAGCTACAGTAGATGTTAAAGTGACTGTGTCTTGGTGTTTTCGGGGTTAGACTTTACAGACGGAGCTACAGTAGATGTTAAAGTGACTGTGTCTTGGTGTTCGGGGTTAGACTTTAAAGACGGAGCTACAGTAGATGTTAAAGTGACTGTGTCTTGGTGTTTTCGGGGTTAGACTTTACAGACGGAGCTACAGTAGATGTTAAAGTAACTGTGTCTTGGTGTTCGGGGTTAGACTTTAAAGACGGAGCTACAGTAGATGTTAAAGTGACTGTGTCTTGGTGTTCGGGGTTAGACTTTACAGACGGGAGCTACAGTAGATGTTAAAGTGACTGTGTCTCCTCCAGAGTGCAGCCGAGTGTCCAAGTCGGCCTCGTACGGCCGCCTCCCGTCCATCCACGGCCGCTCGTCGCCTAAAGGCTTGTCCCGCAGGAGCAAGTCGCCCTCGTCCGGCGGCTCAGGTAACACAATGTGAAGTTATGCTTTTAACTTTAGTCGTTCTGTTAACCTCTTAACTCCCGCCTGAACCGAGCACCTTTTTCTCAAGTTTGGCTTTACCCCAGTCCAAAAGCTTCTGGAAAAAAGGTGAGAAAATAGCAACAAAACTGAGACGAAAACAGTGATGGAAATGTGACAAAAAAGTGAGAAAACATTGGCAAAAAAGTGACAAATTGATGAAAAAGAGGCAAAAATGTCAGAAAAATGTCACAAGAAATTGACAAAAATGACAAAAAAAATGACAAAAATGTTACAAAATGTGACAAAAAAATACAAAAATGTGACTAAAAAATGACCAAAATGTAACAAAAAACTGACAATAATGTGATGAAAAATTGATGAAAAAATGACAAAAATTGACAAAAATGACCAAAAAAAATGACCAAAATGTGACCAAAATGTGATAAAAAATTGACGAAAAAATTACAAAAATGTGACAAAAAATGACAAAAAAAAATGACAAAAAAAATGACAAATAAAGTTACAAAAATGAGTTGAATACCCAACAAAAAAATTATGGGAAAAAAATCTGATGACGTGAGGATAAAGATCCTCTCGGTTCAGGCGGGAGTTAAGAGGTTGAAGGAACCAGGCTAAAAGTTTATGACCAAGTTATAACATTGTTCACTCACCAGAAACAAACCTGGAGCTCATTTCCATTGTTTTACTTTGGTTAGTGTTCATTTTGTCGACTTTTACTGACTAAATAAACTGTAAAATAGTTGTAAATAATATTTCAGGTGGAGAGCAGACCAACTCCAGTCTATGGGAGAGAAACTTCCTAAATTAAAATGTCCAAATGTTTTCTCTGATCTGAATTGACAGTGATTGGATTCACAAACCTGCAAAGTGAAGGCCAACGTCTAGCACATGTTTTTGAATATCATCTCCACTTTTGGACGCCTTTGTGAGGAAATAATTAGACATATGTTCATGGACTGCAGGTCTTGTTGGTATCGATTGGTATCGTGCATCGGTAAATCCTCAAATCCAAAGTATCAGCACCAGTATTGGATGTAAAAAGAAGGATTTGTGCATCTCTGTTCACACCAGCAGATCCACTTTACTCTCTGGTTCATTACAAACCAACACTAAAGCCTAAAATCAACTTCCACAGACCATTTAAAAAAGACTGATAATCACATTATTCACAGCCTTGTATAAGATTCCATAAATAGCCTTCTGCAATAACGCGATGTCCTTTCAGCCAACGGGACAGCAGGCAGCCAACTGTCCACCCCCAGATCTGGAAAGTCTCCCACGAGCCCGGCCAGCCTCCGGCGACGCCAGGTAGATATTAGCATTTGCCGACATCAACCTAATAAATGTGAGACCAGGCTGCTTTTCCGTATCACTTTCCAAGCTGTGCATCGCGGATATTACAGCTCTTTATCTGTTCTCACTTTTATCTCATCTAATCGAATGCTACAATATGAGAAACGTGATTAAAGGACATTCTGACGAGCTGCCAAATGTGCTTTTAGGGATCTCAGCACAGCGGCTCGTCCCTGTCCTTGGCCTCGACCAAAGTCTGCAGCTCCATGGACGACGGGGATGGACCCAGCAGTGAAGGTAAAGGAGATGGATCTGCTCTCTGTTTATTTGTCATGAACAGTGTCATTTACTGCGCTTTGTACCGGCTGTAACGGCTTACTATGCAAAGGAAGCACGATACCACCCCCTAGTGGCTACCAGTGACTCCAGAAGGCTGGTTTTTGTTCTGCAGATCTTTAAAGTTTTAGCTTTGGGCTTTGATTGACAGACCCTGGAGCATTTTCGCCCTTTGTAATCCTACATATGAGACTAACAGAGGCCTATTTATAGTCATTAAAGCAGAACTAAGTAACTTGCAGTGTTAATTTTGACAACATATTTTATTTTAGTTTAATCTTAGTCTTTTGACTGAAATGTAATGTAATTTTAGTCGAGATTTAGTCGAAAAAATCTTTTCAATTTTAGTCTAGTTTTAGTCGACTCAAATTGCATGTCAATTTAGTCGACTAAATTTAAGACTAATTTAGTCGACTAAATTTAAGACTAATTTAGTCGACTAAATTTAAGACTAATTTAGTCAACTTTGCATTGATAATATTCATTATAATCATATTTAATCTTGTTCCTTTGCTTCATGGAGCTGCTCCACATGAACAAAGCTCAGAGCTGATCTTTACATGATCTGAGGCTCTTTCAAACGGTCATTAGAAGTTTGGATGATTTTAGTCTCTCCCTTTCATTTTTATTTAGTTTTATTTTAGTCGACTAAAATATCTGGACATTTTAGTCATAGTTTTAGTCTCATGAGAAACTTTAAATTTAGTTTTAGTCCAATTTTAGTCGTCAAAAATAACACTTTGACTAAAATTAAGACTAAATATTTTAGTCGACGAAATTAACACTGGAAACTTGTTTACCTTAATAAATCCTTTCCGTAGTCTCTGGCCAGAAAACCACAATTCAACTTAGAATCACGAAGAAGAAGCTAGCAGGCTAACGGGCAAAGCTAACTGCGAGCTAGCTCCACTTTAGCAATATTTACAGCCAAGTTTGAGTGAAGAAAATGATCTCCATTGTATAATTGGATGTACAATATCCCTCTGTCCCTTTGTCTTTTCTGTCAGCGTAGTATTTACTCTCACGGACAATTACTGAGTAAAAACCGCAATACGTTACGACGAGGGCTGCAACTAACGATTATTTTTAATTTTTACGATTAATCGATTAATCGCTTGGCTGTGAAAGGTGCATGGAAATGGTATTTTTTTCAAATTTTCTTATCACAAAACGCTTAAGTGGCGCCGCTTGAGAACATGTTGATGGAGTAAACTTAAAGTAAACGTTTGTTGGAGGCTCTTTGTGCTAATTCTGCTTTCTGATTGGACGAGACCAAGACAGATATTTATGAAATGTACAATATACAAAACACCGCAGACCCTAACTTTAAAAACAAAGTAGGTTTTCATTCAAAATACATAATTTTCATGTCTTTTTTGCTCTATTTTAGTCTGTGTTTGCTAGAAAACGATAAATCGATTACTGAAATAGTTGACAACTATTTTAGTTATCGATTAGTTGTCGATTAATTGATTAGTTGTTTCAGCCCTAGTTACGACACCTGCAGTGGCGCTTATGGCCTCTAGGGGCATGAGTTACTTAGTTCTGCTTTAACCCCTTATCTCCCACCTGAAGCAATTACATTTTCTCCAGTTTGGCTTTACCCCAGTCCAAAAGCTTCTGGAAAAAGCTGTGAAAATAGCAACAAAACTGAGACGAAAACAATGATGGAAATGTGACAAAAAAGTGAGAAAACATTGACAAAAAAGTGATGAAAAATTTATGAAAAAGTGGCAAAAATGTCACAAGAAATTGACAATAAATTGTTGAAAAAATGACAAAAATGTGACCAAAAAAATGACAAAAATGTGACAAAAAATGACAAAAAAATGACAAAAATTTGATAAAAAATGACAAAAAAATGACAAAAATGTGATAAAAATTGTACAAAATATTTCACCAAAAAATGACAAAAATGTGATAAAAAATGGACGAAAAAATGACAAAAATGTGACAAAAATTGACCAAAAAGTTACAAAAATGAGTTGAATACCCAACAAAAAAATGATGGAAAAAAAATCTGATGATGTGAGGAAAAATATCCTGTCGGTTCAGGCGGGAGTTAAGAGGTTAATATGCACTGTTCAATTCAAATAGTCAAAATAAAGAACCAAACAAATAAAATAAATCAGTGTAGCCTTGTGTTTTCTTGATTTATGATTAAAAAGAAACCTTTTTTTTACAATCATTAGGGAGATATTTAAAAACAAATGTAAAATAGATCAAAATCACACTAACCAAACAAAAGGGTTTAGAAATCACCAAACACTGACATAACCCTCTAAAATGTGTTGTCATGTTCCGTCCCGTGTGCACAGCGGAGCCCATGGACGAGCCGGCCGTGCCCCTCTCCATCTCGGAGCGGTACAAAGTGGGGCGGACCTTGGGGGACGGGAACTTCGCCGTGGTCCGAGAGTGCGTGGAAAAGTCCACGGGCCGAGAGTTCGCGCTGAAGATCATCAGCAAAGACAAATGCAGAGGGAAGGTGAGGAAAAGGAGGAGCACGGAGAATGGAGCGTTTGGTTAGGTCAGGGGTTCCCAAACTTTTCAGGTCGCGGCCCCTAAAATCACTCACCCAACAACCTCCCTTCTGTAAAATTAATATTAGCAAAATTTCGGCCGTGTAATATAATGGTAATTTCTCTCCCTTCGCCTGCTGTTTTTTTACATGTTGTAAATCTCGTTAAATTAGGAGAATCTGATCCAGAACGAGGTGTCGATCCTGCGCAGAGTCAAACACCCCAACATCGTGCTGCTGATCGAGGAGATGGACACGCCCTCTGAGCTCTACCTGGTCATGGAGCTGGTGAAGGTAAACTCCTAGTTTTCAATTGCGCTACAGTTGCAGGATTCTTGGAGGGACTGAATTGAAAAATCAACTCAGGCAACCGGCGAAAACACTAGCGCGACGTTGTGTTTGTGTAAGATTGCAGCCTCGCCTCGACCAAGACTGTCCTTGCGCCAGGAAGATTAGGCCCATACTCTTTTATGGAATGAATTAACATTATGTTCTGTTTTATGGTTAGACAAATATTTTGCTCGTATCGGTATTGAAAACCAAGCATCATTAACCTCTTACCACCCACCAAAACCAAATCCATTCTCTCCTCTTTGCCATTGTCATCACTTTTTATTTCCCTTATGTGTTTTCGTCACTTTTTTATTACTTTTTTGCTGTTCTTTTGTCAATTTTTTGCTGGATTTTTGTCTTTTTCTGCTGGATTTTTGTCATTTTTCTGCTGGATTTTTGTCTTTTTCTGCTGGATTTTTGTCTTTTTCTGCTGGATTTTTGTCACTTTATTTGCTGGATTTTTGTCACTTTTTTGTGTGGATTTTTGTCTTTTTCTGCTGGATTTTTGTCATTTTTTGCTGGATTTTCGTCACTTTTTTTGCTGGATTTTTGTCACCTTTTTTGCTGGATTTTTGTCTTTTTCTGCTGGATTTTTGTCATTTTTTGCTGGATTTTTGTCACTTTTTCTGCTGGATTTTTGTCACTTTTTCTGCTGGATTTTTGTCACTTTTTCTGCTGGATTTTTGTCACTTTTTCTGCTGGATTTTTGTCTTTTTTGCTGGATTTTTGTCACTTTTTTGCTGGATTTTTGTCATTTTTCTGCTGGATTTTTGTCGTTTTTCTGCTGGATTTTTGTCGTTTTTCTGCTGGATTTTTGTCATTTTTTGTTGCTCTTTTGTCTCTTTTTTGTCTCTTTTTTGTCATTTTTGTCACTTTTTTTGTCACTTTTTAGTGTTTTTTTGTTGCGTTTTTCCATCCTCATTTTCTTTTCGTTTTTCGCTGTCGCTGTTTTGAAGAAGCTTTTAGATTTGGAGAACAGGAGAAAACATGTTCAGGTGGGAGTTAAGAGGTTAAAGCAGAACTAAGTAACTTATGCCCCTACAGGACATAAGCGTCACTGCATGTTGAAGGTTTTTTTTACTCATTAATTGTCCCTGACAGAAAAGACAAAAAAAGAGAGGGATATTAATATTATTGGGATATTGTAGCGCTATTATTATTATATTGTACATTGCCAATAGCCTTGTAAATATCTTCCGTGTTCTTTGTAATTCCCAGGGCGGAGATCTTTTCGACGCCATCACCTCCTCCAACAAGTACACGGAGAGAGACGCCAGCTCGATGCTCTTCAACCTCGCCAGCGCCATTAAGTACCTCCACAGCCACCACATCGTGCACCGGGACATCAAACCGGAGAACCTGCTGGTGAGGAGGAGCTCTTGGCACGTCGCTGGATTCACCTCTCACCTCTTTACTCTGTGACCCAGGTTTACGAGCACCAGGACGGCACCAAATCCCTGAAGTTGGGCGATTTCGGTTTGGCGACGACCGTCAACGGGCCTCTGTTCGCCGTGTGCGGGACTCCGACCTACGTGGCACCGGAGATCATCGCGGAGAAAGGGTCAGGCCGTTATATTCAGGTTTCAGTGTGTGAATGCTCCTCATCCTCTGGTGTTTGTGCAGGTACGGGGTGAAGGTGGACATCTGGGCGGCGGGCGTCATCACGTACATCCTGCTGTGCGGCTTCCCTCCGTTCCGCGGCTCCGGCGGCGGGAAAGAGCAGGACGAGCTGTTCGAGCAGATCCTGCACGGGCACTTTGAGTTCCCCTCGCCGCACTGGGACGGAGTGTCGGCGGCTGCCAAGGTCTGAGCTCCGTCTCTTCCCAAACATGTCCGCCTTTGCTCCTCACTCTTCACTTAGCGCTGCATTAGATAGTCGGCGATATACTGCCTGTATTCGGATACAGCCAGATAGTTTCTCCTTTCCGCCACCCACGTGACCCTGATAGGAAAGTACTGTCATTTCCTGAATATATTCATCATCATATTATCAAGGCTCCTGGGTCCAAAAACACTCAGACGTGAGAAGGACACAGTAACAGCTCCAAAGCCAAACATAAAGTTGTGGAGACGCTGGAGACTCTCACGTGGTTCCTTTCACTGTCTTCCTCCACATCTGTCTGTGGCGTTTACTGTACACCGCTGAAATATTATTAAAGGGGGGGTATTATGCAAAATCGACTTTTTCAAGCTTTACATCATGTTATTATGTCATTCCCTCATTAAAAACATGCCTGAAGTGTTGCCTTGGCACATTCACATATTTTTGAGTAATCTGTAAAAACTCTGATGGCGGCCATTTTAGGGATAGGTTTGTCTGAGTCCTCCTAGGAACGCCCCCACCTCCTGGAGACGCCTCCGAGCTTTCGTCACCAGCCGAGTAACCAACCACTGCTCCTCAGCAGAACCCCCTCCCCTCTGATGCCACAGACAGCGTGTGGAGGGGGCGTGTCTGAAAGGCTCAGAGGTTCTTAAAGAGACAGAGGCCTATTTCAAGACATTCACTACAGCCATTTTGAGAGAGCAATTTTATACAAGGCAGTTATTCTAATTTACTGCATTTACAGACCAACAGAAGGTTTGGTCATCATTGTAGTGTGATATAGACTGGTGCTATGTGACTGAAAAAAGCATAATACCCCCTCTTTAAGCATTGCCAACCCGACCCAGCTCAGAGCTGCCCACACCCCCCTGGAGGAGTGTGTGGGCAGCACTTTGCTTTAACTGAACACGCGGGTTTAAAATATAATCTAATTTATAAACTTTTACGTTCTTAAAACAATACCAAGTACTACACGTGTTAATGGGATGATTGGAGGGTCTTTCATCTCCCCCTGGTGTCTCTGGCCAGAAAACCGCAATTGCAACTTGACTGTCCCTGGACCGGAGCCGCCAATACACACTAATGGAATCATCGTGATTCAATTTAAAAAGTATTTACAGCCAAGTTTGAGTGAAAAATTGATTTCCATTGTGTAATTGGATGAACAATATCCCTCTCTGCCGTCGCCTTTTCTGTCAGCGTAGGATTTACTCTCACAGACAACTAATAAGTAAAAAAATCTTGCTACAACACCTGCAATTGTGCTTTTGGCATCTAGGGGCAAGAGTTACTTAGTACTGCTTTAAAGAATCACATAGCACCAGTCTATATCACACCACAATGATGACCAAACCTTCTGTTGGTCTGTAAATGCAGTAAATTAGAATAACTGCCTTGTATAAAATTGCTCTCTCAAAATGCATGTAGTGAATGTCTTGAAATAGGCCTCTGTCTCTTTAAGAACCTCTGACCCTTTCCGACACGCCCCCTCCACACGCTGTCTGTGGCATCAGTGGGGAGGGGGTTCTGCTGAGGAGCAGTGGTTGGTTACTCGGCTGGTGACGAAAGCTCGGAGGCGTCTCCAGGAGGTGGGGGCGTTCCTAGGAGGACTCAGGCAAACCTATCCCTAAAATGGCCGCCATCAGAGTTTTTACAGATTACTCAAAAATACGTGAATGTGCCAAGGCAACACTTCAGGCATGTTTTTAATGAGGGAATGACATAATAACATGATGTAAAGCTTGAAAAAGCATAATACTACCCTTTAACACACTTTTATAAAAGTAAATGTACCTCCAGGCCACCATTTTCTTGAAATATTGGATGTGTAAACAGAGAAAAGTCAAATATTTCCAGTTCGCTGATGGTGCTTCAAATGCACCATCAGCGAGTCCACGACATCTAATACAAAGTTTGTTAAACTTCGGTAATAATGGATTTCTGTAATAATGACTGACAGTTTAATATCTATGGTTAAAATTAGTCAGTTATGTTTTATTTTACATTCATAAAGCAACCAGCTTGGATTAATGTATTTCTGTCTGAGAAAGGAAGCTATTGATCCTTTAACAGCTCAAGCCAAAGGCACAGACTCTAAATTAAGAATGGACTTATTATAGCCTCCTGCTTCCTGAAGTAAGGCTGTGGCAGCTGGCTCCAGAACTTCCTCTCTCTAATGGACTTTCCATTGAATGGGCCACATTAAATCATCTCGCGGGCCACATGCGAGCCTTGACCTTGATCCATGTGCACTAGGGGGCGGCATCGTAGCAACGTCAGCAACACGCTATAAGGTTAAGGTTGAGGACCAAAGAAGTGCTTTCCTCGCCCTTTGGTCTTAAAGGGATATTTCAGGATTTTTGACATAGGGCCTCATTTCCTAGTTATCCAGAGTGTTGCTGGTACCTGGAGATATGTTTTTTGTAATTCATGCAGTTCTTATGTTTGAAGAGTTTTGTGGCGCTAGGCTAGAGCAAGGCTAGAGCATTTCTATGGTATCAGCTAGCCAGCATTAAAAACAGTGTGACCCGCTCCACAGAGCACCTGAGGCAAATCACTGATAACACCAGACTAACCATATAAATGTCTGTGTCCATAGAATCAGTTTAACCATTTTGCATTTAAAGTACCTTATATATGAGCAGAATCAGCTTCGTTGTTGTATTCACCTTATTCCGCCCCGCCCACTTTTGCCACTTTTTGCGTTGTCTCGGCGCCTCGTTTTCCAGTCACTTCAGGTCGAGCGCGAAGCCCGTTCATTTTAACGGAGAACGAGGGAAAATATTCTCCGCTCAAATCTGATGTTTAGTCGATTGATTTGTGTAAAATGGCCAATGTTCATTTGCACCAACATGTCGACTCTGCACCGTTTCTCTGCGCGGCCTGAAAACGGCTTTGTTTTCGTGTAGTGACTGATTTTATGCGGACTTCTCCAGCCCCCTGTTAACACATAGGAGAAACGGGGCGGGCACAATTCAGGGCGGCGCCCACGCGAGCCTCCGGAATAAGGTGAATAAGCTACGCAGCGGCGGAGTGATCTGCTAGAAAATAGTCCCTCAAAATGCGATCATTCATGTGATGCAAGGTCAGTTATATTCCAAACATGATTCTATGGACACAGACATTTATATGGTTGGTCTAGTGTTAGAAGTGATTTGCCTCAGGTGCTCTGTGGAGCGGGTCAGACTGTTTTTAATGCAGGCTAGCTGATACCATAGAAATGCACTAGCCTTGCACTAGCCTAGCGCCACGAAACTCTTCAAACATAAGAACTGCATCAATTACAAATAAAATATCTCCAGAAATCAGCAACACTCTGGAAAACTAGGAAATGAGGCCCTATGTCAAAAATCCTGAAATATCCCTTTAACACACGTGAGGGTCAGAATGACAAGCTTGTGTTAAAAAAACAGAGGTTCCGCGAGACCCTGATTAAAAGTCATGAAATTGGGTTAAAATCTGGCATTAAATGTTAATTTATTGGAAAATTATGACATTGCTGAACAACAAGTTAATTGAAAATACCAAAATAATGGCCTATAACATGCTCAGCTGCAGATTTGGCTGAAATTGACCAAATTGTTTTGCTTAAAAGTTGCCTGTTTTGTCCAGTTCTCTTTCCTCTAGTTTGATGAAATGCTTACAAATCGTGAGAAATGCAATATGCGCTGATTTCCCCCCCCTGCATTTGTGGCATTAAAGAATGGCATTAAAAAGATTGCTTCTGCTTGTATAAACCCTGAAAAAGTTTCAAAGTTTATTGGAGCCAGTCCCATTTTGTCACGGCTTCAGGAAGTAGGAGGCTGTAATTTGTCCATTCTTAATTACAGTCTGTGATTACATCTCCTGTAGGTTTGTCATACTGATGAATTGAATTGCATTTAAATCATGCCTCTGCTTTGTTTATCTGATGTGCGTAACAATCTCCTGCTCTGCCCGGTGCGTCGTCAGGGCCTGGTCAGTGGGATGCTGCAGCTGGACGAGGAGCAGAGGTTCTCAGCCGTGGAGGTCCTGGAGCACCCCTGGGTCAAAGTGAGGAGCGCCTGATCTCAGACTCTGGTGCAGATCATGAGGAAACAGCTGCTAACCTCCACTGTTCATGTGCAGGACGAAGGTCAGTCCGAGAGCGAGCAGCATCTGTCTGTGGCCGGCAAGATCAAGAAGCATTTCAACCCCGGACCCAAAGCCAACAGCAGCTCCGCGGGCGTCTCCGTCATCACGGTACGTTCATCACACTGCATGGAATCTGTGCTTTGTCACCTGCCTTTTGCTGCTCATCACATATTCGTAGTCTATTTTATTTCAATTGCATATTTACACCAGGCCAAAGTGCTTCACAAATAAAAAACAAGTGCTCTAAGAACCGAATCCTGGATTTTAAACATCCATCAAAGTTTAAGCTCAATGTGTGTCAGTGTTTCCATCATTGGTGCCGCTCCTCCATCTTATTTTTAAACTCACAAACCTCCAATAGATGGGAGCAGCATCCGTGTACTCATTTATTGATAGCTCCGCTCTGTCAGGGGTCAGTATTTGGGGAACAGCTCCACCTGGTGGCCGTGCTCTTCTCATGCTCTTTGTGATTTATTAACACTTCAGTATATATTATGCAGGTTTATTAATCTAATCCAATGATGTGCATTGGGTCAGACACTTGCTCCACATCTTCTGACCCTGTGTCTCCTTTTCAGCTTCTTTCCAGGTAGATTAATTTACCTGGGAATCTACAAGCATTTACCACAAGCATGTAGATCAGCTTGTATTAAATGCAACAGGGAAAACTACATCGTACTCTGCATACATTTTACTTAATACCAATCTAAAAGGGACAGAATAAAAGCTGTTGCTATAATTATATTATAAACCAACAACAATGAAAATGTCACTGAATGTAATGATCTCAGTGGGTGATCACTTCCAACAGATCACTTCCTTTTCATCATTTTCATATTTGACATATGGATAAAATAAAATGTTTGCTGTACTGTATATTTGTAGCTCTCAGGCAAGCTCTGCCCATTCATTTTAATGGACGAGAGCTTCTGTTTCACCCAAAGGTGGCGCTAATCTTCTCAGTGACTTAGAGGTTGCTCCCATCTGTTTGCTTTTATTTGCCCTTATTCCTCTTTGGATAGAATATGTTTCGATCGCAAATCTGTGGGATTAAAGCTGTCGTATTCAGACATTCAAATGGAATTAACCTCTTAACCCCCACCTGAACCAAGCACATTTTCTCCAGTTTGACTTCAACCAAATCTAAAAGAAAAAAAGTGTCAAAATAACGACAAAAACAAGACGAGAATGAGGAAGAAAAAGACATAAAAACCTAACATAAAACTCACAAAAAAGAGTCGAAAAAGCGGCGAAAAAGTCACGAAAAATCAACGAAAAAAACTAAAAACTATGAAAAAATGACGAAAAACTCATGAAAGAGTAAAAAAAAGCGACGAGTCATGAAAAGGGCATAAAAAAGCAACTAAAAAGTCCTGAAAAAGTCACGAAAAAGCGACAAACAACTCACAAAAAGGCGTCAAAGAAGTCACACAAAAATCACCAAAAAATCACACAAAAAACTACGAAAAAGCGACGAAAAAGTCATGAAAAAGTCACAAAGAAGGGACAAAAAAGTCACGAAAAGGCGACAAAAAAGTCACAAAAAAGTGACGGAAAAGTCACACAAAAATCTGAAAAAGTCATAAAAAACTGCTGGAAAAAAAACTCACAAAAAAGAGCAGAAAAAGCGTCGAAAAAGTCACGAAAAAGCGACGAAAAAATCACAAAAAAACTATGAGAAAGCGACGAAAAACTCATGAAAGAGTAAAAAAAGCGATAAGTCATGAAAAGGTCATAAAAAAGCAACTAAAAAGTCCTGAAAACCTTCACGAAAAAGCGACAAACAAGTCACAAAAAGGCGTCAAAAAAGTCACGGAAAAGCGACGGAAAAGCAATGAAAAAATCATAAAAAACTCACAAAAAAGCAACGAAGAAGTCACCCAAAAATCACCAAAAAATCACACAAAAAACTACGAAAAAGCGACGAAAAAGTCCTAAAAAAGCAACTGAAAAAGTCATGAAAAAGTCACAAAAAAGCAACGAAAAAGTCTCACAAAAATCACCAAAAAATCCCACAAAAAACTACGAGAAAGCGACAAAAAAGTCACGAAAAGGCGACAAAAAAGTCACAAAAAAGCGCAAAAAAGTCACAGAAAAGTGACGGAAAAGACACACAAAAAAGTCATGAACAAGCAACGAAAAAATCACAAAAAAAATACGAAAAAGTCACGAAAAAGTCATAAAAAACTGACGAAAAAGTGACAACAACACGGCAACAAAGTGAGGAAACAGATCTGTTTAGATCAGTTGTAGGTCTTAGCTTTCAATGAGACTTTACACTGGCCTAAAGGCTGAAGCTTTTACGTCTGGGTAAAGCTGGAGAAAATGCACCTGGTTGAGGCGGGGCTTAAGAAGCTTTTACATTTGAGTAAAGCTGAACTGGAGAAAATGCACCTGGTTAAGGCGGGGCTTAAGAAGCTTTTACATTTGAGTAAAGCTGAGCTGAAGTAAATGCACCTGGTTGAGGGGGGGCTTCAGAAGCTTTTGCATTTGCTTTGCTGCTGCTGCTTAAACCTCGTGGTCTGTGTCCAGTCCCGTTTCCCAAAGCAACGTCCAACCTTAGCACGATAAGATAATAATCCTCCTTTCTAAGAGAAGGCCGTGTCTGTGCCCGCCTCACCCAGGGACCAGTCCAGAAAACGGGGTCTGTGGACCAGGGCCGCGCTCCGGGGCTGGACTGGATCAGGTACGACAGCGCCACCTAGCTGCGCCTTCCCCTGCACCGCGCTGGCAGCCTCTGTGTGTCGTCCCTGTGTCGCCTCAGGGAAGGGCGTAGGTTTGGTGTCACTGTGATGCTGATCGTTTTCCCTCTAAAGTGTCCACAGCTCAGTCAGGTCTTTGTGGTGTGGATCACTAGGCCATCCTGAAATACTGGTCCCCACACAAACCTACGCCCTTGCCTCAGTGTCCAGTCGTCATTAGGAGCACGTCGGCCTCACCATCACTGCTGCTTCTGCTGCTTCTGTTTGATTATTCTCCTTTTCACATTTTTGACCGATTTTCCCAAATGTCTGGTCTATAATCCTGTGTCTGACGCCCCACTCACTACTGCCACCTCAGGTCTTATGTGTAACTGCACCTTCTATATTAAGCTTGTACATGGCGGCACTTCAGACCCGTAACACCTTTCTGAGTGACAGTGCAGGATTTTAGAGGCAGTTGTGGTGAACAGGTCTGAGCTCATTCGACACATTAGGACATGGGTAGGCAACGTCAGGCCCGGGGTCCAAATTCGGCCCTCCAGCATAAAACCTTTGCCCCCCAAGAGAATTCTAAAGAAACATTTATCCATAAATCAGAGACCAAATACTTGAAAAGGACCGTGGTGGGTCCACGGAAGGACGGCCTCACGATTTGGTCTCTCATAAGGGCACAAAGCCCCCGACATCATTCGGGTGCTCAAACCCCTCCACCAAGGGGCATTTCCCAGCAAAACACTGCATTAGGTCATATATTATGTGCAAAACTTAATTTTTTTTGAAAAAAATGTGCTTTACTTTGGGCTACAATTGTGAGTTTCGGCCATTGGCGTTTTGGAAATGAAGAAAATCGGCCCTCCATGACACAAACTTGCCTACCCCTGCATTAGGACATTGTTGGAACATGTAGGGGTTGGAAAATACTTAATTTGATCATTTTTAAACTCTATATAGTCCCTTTAAAAACATTCATGTTTAGTGCTTCATTTTAAAGACAAAAATCTGCAGATTTCAAAACTGAAAACAGTAAGTCTCGATCTAAGACATTATAAGCAATAAGTCTGCAACATAAAAACTTAACAACATTATGACCGATTTTCATCATGAAGTCTCGATCTCCTTCTTCTAGAGATCTAAAGATCGGAAAAAAGATTATGTACGTGTGCAGTTAAAGGGATATTTCAGGATTTTAGACATGGGGCCTCATTTCCTAGTTATCCAGAGTGTTGCTGATTTCTGGAGATATTTTTTTTGTGATTCATGCAGTTCTTTTGTTTAAAGAGTTACGAGGCGCTAGGCTAATGCAAGGCTAGCGCATTTCTATGGTATCAGCTAGCCTGCATTAAAAACAGTCTGACCCGCTCCACAGAGGCAAATCATTTATAACACCAGACTAACCATATAAATGTCTGTGTCCATAGAATAATGTTTGGAATATAACTGACCTGCATCACATGAATGATTTCATTTTGAGGGACTATTTTCTAGCAGATCACTCCGCCGCTGCGTAGCTTATACAACCACGAAGCTGATGCTGCTCAAATATAAGGTATTTTAATACAAAATGGTTAAAATTACTCTATGGACACAGACATTTCTATGGTTAGTCTGGTGTTATAAGTGATTTGGCTCAGGTGCTCTGTGGAGCGGGTCAGACTGTTTTTAATGCAGGCTAGCTGATACCATAGAAACGCACTAGCCTTGCACTAGCCTAGCGCCTCGAAACTCTTCAAACAAAAGCACTGCATGAATTACAAAATTGTCTATTGTTGGGACAGAAATGGTCCTTGATGATGGAGACTCTTCTGTGGACTTGGTGTTGGTAGATGTTCTTCAGGGAGGGCAGTGGGTCCTTATGGTCTTCACCCCTCCCTGTAGGCCTTTGTGAGCTGAGACAGAGGAGCTGAGGATGGGTTCTACCACAGCTGTAGAGGTTTCTGAGGATTCTTGGTACATTTCTGCTGAAATAAACCCATGTGGCTGATAGTGGCTCCGGTGGTAGAGCTTTGGTGGACCCCCCTCCCCAGGACAAACCCCCTCATAACCCCGACCACTTCTCTCTCTCCTCAGACAACGGCACTCGATAAAGAGAAGCAGGTTTTCAGCGGAAGACGCCACGCGGATGTGAGGTCGAGTCTGCTCCTGCCTCACGGCGCCGGAGCCAAACCAGGACTGTCCCCCAGCGACATCACGTCCGGGTCCGAGGACCTGTCCCCCTGCTCCGCCGACACCGTCCGGTCCCCCACCTCCCCGTTCTAGACCCGACACGCGACCAGGATGAACCGTCTCTGAACACACGTGATAATAACCACACACGTCCTTTACTTTTTATTATGAAGTTCTCCCAACCATCTGGTAATAGTTTCTAAAGCACCTGACGGCACAAGTCTGGAGCAGTAACTGAGTAAATGTACTTAATTACTGAGCTTAAGTAGAGTTTATGAGGATTATCTGGACTTTACTAGTGTTAAAGGTGAGACGCTGCAGGTGAAAAAGGAAATGTTTTAGATTTAAACTTAGAATAAATATGAGGAAAAAACATACACAAAAGTTTCATTTTATGAGTGACATATTCATTTTTCAGAAGGGATTTTGAATATAGTTTTATTAGTGGAAAACTGTAATTTCTGTAAAGTTCAATAAATCAGGTTAGGAATTACATATTCATAAGATCCTCTGAAAAAATCTTCAAAATATTGTTCAGTCCATGGCTGGAAAGTTTGAAATCTGTAGGAGCTACTTGTGTGGAGATATTGTCGCACCAGTGTGAGTTACAATTACAATTCCCCAAATAAATCTGTGGGGAAACATTGAATCCGTGCAGGGTTTTGCCTTTAGTGTCTCCCCTTAAAGGGATACTTCAGGATTTTTGACACAGGGCCTCATTTCCTAGTTATCCAGAGTGTTGATTTCTGGAGTGTTGTTGATTTCTGGAGATTGTTTTGTTTTTTTCTTATATTTGAAGAGTTTAGCACTGCTAGGCTAGTGCTAAGCTAGTGCATGTCTATGGTAACTAGTAGCCTGCATTAAAAACAGTCTGACCCACCTGAGGAAAATCACTTATAACACCAGACTAACCATATAAATGTCTCTGTGACTGAATAATGTTTAAATTAAAACCACTTTGCATATAAAATAACTTATATTTGAGCAGCATCAGCTTCCTGGTTGTAGCTACGAAGCGGCGGAGTGATCTGCTCGGTTACCGGATCTACAGCAGTTTGTTTATTAGCATTAGCATTACTACACGTGGAATTCACAAAGGAGCTTTCTACAAATCAGATATGGCAACGTTTGGAGGACGAGCCCATGATTTTGAAAAGGTTTTTAATGCAGGCTACTAGTTACCATAGACATGCACTAGCCTAGCACTAGCCTAGCATCACTAAACTCTTCAAATATAAGGACAGCATGGATAAAAAAAAACATATATATACACTCTGGATAACAAGCAAATGAGGCCCTATGTCAAAAATCCAGAAGTATCCCTTTAAGTTGAGAACTTTTTGAAAGATAAATATACCTTCAACTCCACCATGGCACATTTCTCACGTAGACACTGGAGTTTGAAGGTACTTTGGAGTAACTCATGACCGTAAACATCATTTTAGAAAAAAGAAAGTGTTCAAAAACCCCAAATGTGTCCATAAGTTTCGGGTTTATCATCTTATTCAAAAAGTCAATGGGAAAATGTGTTATTCTGAGCTCCAGCCCCCTCTACTGGTCTGTAGTTCTTCTTACAGAAAGACCGTTAAATCCACGTGCAGCATTTATTATAATTATCACATTCTATTTATGAGGCATTTGTTTATTTCTACGGTGAGAATTAACTATTAAACTTTAATAACTCCACGGAAAAGAGGAATTTTACTGCAGCCTTTCAAATTTGTGATGTTGATTCGTTTGTTTTCCAGTGAATAGGTGCTAAAGCTTCAACAGCAGCTCCCCCTTGTGGCTAGAGGAGGCAGTGAACTGAAATGTGTGGACGTTTGAGGTGAAGGTTTTTCAAAAGATGGTCATCTGGACTTACAGGGTTTGTCTCTGGGTTTGTTTTTCACCGGTTAAAGATGGCACTGAGACTACAACAAATGTGCTGCCTGGGGTGACAGTAAAATGTATTCAAAGTCATTAAATAAACTGTGGCGAAACTAAGGCCTTTATCATATTCTCCTGTTTTACCCAAATCTGAAAGCATCTCACCGACAGAACTAATCCGAGCTTCTTCTTCGCTATAAACAGGGGGGGAAAAATCACCAAAAGAGTGACAAAAACGTGCCAGAAAAGCAACAATAACAATCATAAAGCAGAATAAAACGCAACAAAAAAAGTCACAAAAAGTGGCGAATAAAGTAATGAAAACACGACAAAAACAATTGTAGGTCTTAGCTTTCAAATGAGGCTGACCTGGCCATTTGGCTGTAAACTCCAGTCAAGAAGCTTCTAGATTTGGGTAAAGCCGAAGAAGAGAAAATGTGCTCGGTTAAGGTGGGGGGTAAGAGGTTGATTTCACTGGGACTTTCCTGGTTAAAAAAAGGACGTCCATAAATCCTCCTCTGAGCTTCAGCAACTGGTTCTAATCACATCAAGAACCAAAGAAAGAAGTAAAAGCCTTAAATACCACATTGTAATGTATTAACACATTGAGTGCCAAAAGCGGAATTATTATTATTGCAAAACTAGACACTCTAATACACCTTGTCTGTGATTTTGGCTCTGTGAAGAACAGAAGAGAAATAAATGACGATCAAAAACTTGTCTGAGGGGGTGTTGTGTAGCGAACAGCTGTAAACCCGACACTTCTCTCTCGCTCTCTGGAAAGAGAGAAAGATCGAAACACAGCTGAGATTTTAACATTTCTCTGAGTTTTTAAATGGTTAAAATTGGTCCAAGGACGACTGAGAAACATCCTGTTAAAGTCTTCAATCTGAGAACCAAGCTGTTTAAATGCACACGCGATACAAAGAGATCGAGAACACGCGGTGTTTCAAAACGTGTCAACCATGTTGTCGTTGAAAATGTACTTGAAACTGAGATATTTAGGCATTTGCTTCTTCACAAAACGTTAGTGTCCGTCCAGAGAGGATAAAGGAGGAGAGCAGTTAACTCCTTAACTCCCACCTGAACCGAGCACATTTTCTCCAGTTTGGCTTTACCCCAGTCCAAAAGCTTCTGGAAAAAAGCTGTGAAAATAGCAACAAAACTGAGACGAAAACAATGATGGAAATGTGACAAAAATGTGAGAAAGCATTGACAAAAAGTGACGAAAAATTGACAAAAATGTGACAAAAAATGACCAAAAAAAATGTGACAAAAAAATCACAAAAAATTACAAAAAATTGACAAAAATATGATAAAAATGTGACCAAAAAATGACAAAAAAGTTACAAAAATGAGTTGAATACCCAACAAAAAAATGATGGAAAAAAAATCTGATGACGTGAGGAAAAAGATCCTCTCGGTTCAGGCGGGAGTTAAGAGGTTAAACAGAAAGGAGAGAGTTTCATAAAACACGCGTTATCTCCGAATCTAGAAAAAAATCTGTGATTTTGATCCAAACTAGCCTCTGTTTTTTTTTTTTATTTCTCAGGAACCGAGGCGTGTAGAATTAAACTGTTTTCACCCACGGAGAGTTTAGAGTCTCCCCATTCATAACTATAACATAGAATACACTGTGGTGCTACAAATATCATGAAAAATGGTCTGGGTTACTGCACTCAATGTGTTAAAAATCTGTTTCTTGCTCAACTTTCTTTTACAGACATTTTCTTCATCATTTTTCGCCCAAAAGTCGTGTCCACATTTCCTCTGAGGATCCGAACGTCCCCTCAGTCCTAAAGTTTGAGTCTCTGAATAGTAAATGCTTTGATATTTCATGCACGAACCCCGTAAAGATGACTACTTTTGAAAAACCTTTCCCTCAAATGAAATGACTAAAGTGCAATTAGCAGCAGACGAGTCGAACAAGTGCTTCCTATCGTAACTCCTGATTTATGAATGTTCCTTTCTGACGTTTTCAAGCCAAATATTTGCGTTGTGAATGTTTTCTGACCCGGCGCATGTGGCCTTTTCGCCCGACATCACACCACAGTTTGTAGCAGACACGGAAACCGACCTGGACTTTATTTTCGCTTCATGAGACATTTAGAATAGAAACTTAAAGCTCTACGAAGTGATGGATTGTGAGTTTGCACCGGGCTTTTCGTCGCCGCGGTGACGCTAAAGGGAAAAAGCACAAGCTGAGGGCGCCGTCACTTTGTCGTCGTGTAAACCGATGTTTATGCAAAATGAAACGACCCGAGATTTCCCCGAGGAGAACAACAAACTTTAAATAAATCTGCGGATGTGGAAAAGTGTCTGTGTGGTTTTTGTCTCTTCGTGGTGAACGACTGGAACCGGATCTCAACTGTGAAAAGAAACCCGGAACTTCCCCAGAAGTTTCGTGTTGCAAGGCTAGTGCATTTCTATGGTATAATATAAGGTATATATTATAAGGTCTTTTAACCTCTTAACTCCTGCCTGAACCGAGAGGATCTTTTTCCTCATGTCATCAGTTTTTGTTCCATCATTCTTTTGTTGGGTATTCAACTCATTTTTGTAACTTTTTTGTCATTTTTTTGTCATTTTTTGTCACATTTTTGTCATTTTTTCTTCAATTTTTCATCAAATTTTTGTAATTTTTTTGTCACATTTTTGTCATTATTTTGTCAATTTCTTGTGACATTTTTATGACATTTTTGCCTTTTTTTCATCAATTTTTCGTCACTTTTTTATCAATGTTTTCTCACTTTTTTGTCACATTTCCATCATTGTTTTCGTCTCAGTTTTGTTGCTATTTTCACAGCTTTTTTCCAGAAGCTTTTGGACTGGGGTAAAGCCAAACTGGAGAAAAAGGTGCTTGGTTCAGGTGGAAGTTAAGGGGTTAAATGTGAAATGGTGAAAATTATTCGACACAGACGTTTATATGGTTAGTCTGGTGTTATAAGTGATTTGCCTCAGGTGCTCTGTGGAGCGGGTCAGACTGTTTTTAATGCAGGCTAGCTGATACCATAGACATGCACTAGCCTTGCACTAGCCTAGCGCCGCAAAACTCTTCAAATATAAGAACTGCTTGAATTACAAAAAAAATCTCAGGAAATCAGCAACACTCTGGATAACGAGGAAATGAGGCCCTATGTCAAAAATCCTGAAATATCCCTTTAAAGCAGTACTAAGTAGCTCATGCCCCTAGAGCAGTGGTTCCCAAAGTGGGGTCCGGGGTCCCCTGGGGGGCGTTAGAGGCACTACAGGGGGGCCCCCAAAGCTTGTCTGCAAAACAAGTACAATGAAAAAAGTTCATTTTGATCGGAAAAATACATTTATCTGGACAAATGCACCAGTTTAAACCAGTATTTAGCCGACTGTCATCACTAGATGTTACTTTTTATGTCATTTTAGCTGTAAAATTCTAAAACATTCCTTTGAATGGAGTAAACTATTATGATTTGGGAGGCCCCCCGAGAGATTTTAAGGGGTCCGCGATGTCCCGGACTTTGGGAATGGCTGCCCTAGAGGCCATAAGCGCCACTGCGGGTGTCGTAGCAACTTGCAATTTTTTTACGTATTAATTGTCTGTGAGAGTAAATACTACGCTGACAGAAAAGACAAAGGGACAGAGGGACATTGTTCATCCAATTACACAATGGAGATAGTTTTTTCACTCAAACTTAGCTGTAAATACTGTTTAAGTGACGCTAGCCCGCAGTTAGCCTGTTAGCTTCTTCTTCGTGATTCCATTAGTGTGTATTGGTGACTAAGACCCAGTGCAGGAAAGCTGCAAGTGTGGTTTTCTGGCCAGAGACACCAGGGGGGGGTAGATACAGACGGCATCTCTGGAATCGCCCATACATGGTCATGTTTGAAAACAGTTAAGGGGAAAACAATTTGGAGAAAAATGTAAACTTTCTCAAAAAATACTTCAACAAATACTGAATTATGAATATAGTTTCTACTAAATAAAGATTACAAAGACCTGGAGAGGAGCAAAGTGGTTCAACAGCCCATAAATACATAAATAATGGAGAATGCTAACCTGATGCTACATGTTAGCATCGGGCTAACGTTAGCGAGCGCTTGCTACAACTGCCGATTTTCACTTCTACTGAACAATCTGCTGTGAGAAAATATCCATATGGGCCCAATTTACACTTGACTTTATATATGTGATAAATAAGTTGATATTCCACCAGAAAATGGCTAAACGAGTGGAAAATTGTGTTTCTCTGAAGATTCTATTTTGTCCCTCGGTGAAGCCACGCCCCCTTCTATGACGAGATGCCGTCTGTATCTATTACAGACCTCCCCACTCATCCCATTAACACTTGTATTACCTCCAGAGGGACTACGGAAAGTACCTCTAGATCAGTGGTTCTCAACCTTTTGGAGCCGCGACCCTCATTATAACAGGTAAAGGGGTTTGTGACCCCCCGCCCGGGTCACACCATGAGAAATAGGAACATTAGCCTACATAATTCTTTAAAAAACAAACAGCTGAAATAAAATTCATTAAACTACAAACAAATAATGGCACTCTGGTACAATAGCAGACACATGCTACAATAAAACATTAGATTATTTGCTACTGAAAGTATGTATATTTTATCTAAATGATCTGGCGACCCCCCAAATTTGTCTCACTACCCCCATGGGGGTCCCGACCCCCAGGTTGAGAACCACTGCTCCAGGGGACAGCCACGTGACTAAAATAAGTCCGGGGTGGAATCACACATGTCTATCAAAACACTTTAGAATCAGATTTATGGAAACAGACTTTTTCTCTGCTTTACCTGAGACCAGAAGCTCCACAGTTCTGATCAGAAACATCTTTCACTCAAACGCCAGAGACAGAAGGAAAAAAAAACTCCGCCTCTTGAGGTTATTGCAGTGCTTAAAACCTCGATTGCAATTCGATATTGATAAACCTTCTGCTGTAGGAGGTATTAAAGGAAGCGTCACAGCTCTTTTCCTCACTCCCTCCTCACTGCACTGACACATTCCAGGTCACGGCTGATGATGACGCACGTCCGGGTCAACACTGAGGAAGAGGAGGTTCCTTTAATCCGATTTATTATTTTTCGAAGCAGTCATTCACTCCCTACTTTGTGCTGGTGAGATGCTAACAAGTGCTGCATGTGCTATTCCACTTTGCTCCAGCAGATGGCAGCAGAGCATAAGACTGGGCACTCGTCTACACCTCCAAACTTCAAACCCGTGGCCTTCAATAATGTAAAAAAAAGAAAAGAAAAGGTAGAACTTGCATATTTTTGTTCATGAAAAAGTGTCAAATTTTATTCCAGTACAACCGAAAGAAATCACTTTTTAACAAACACCATAATAATACTTTTTGTTGATTTGTCCTTCCCCTTTATCGGCAGCGCTCACAGGAAAGATGCAGGTTTTTACTGAGTGAAATGTTACAAAGAGCGGCTTTAAATCAAACAGAAAAGTCCGTCAATTCTACGATGAAATGAACAGACAATGGATTCCAGGACAGCTACAGACCCTCTCAGCTGTCAGGAGTCACCGTAATGCCAGGAATTATGTGAAATAAACCTTTAAAGCTGAAACTATGGAAGTCTGAGAGCCACTGGTTTACAGGATTAGAAGCTACAGCAACAACGACAGGTATTGAGGTATTTCATTCAGGAAAACTGTGCTGTTTTTGATCTTGAACCTCCCCGCACTAATTCAAATTGGTTGAGTCCAAGTGAGGGTGAAAAGAGAAAAACAATGGCTAAAAGAAGAGCTAGTTCCTCTGTGAAGGCGCCCTCAGAAGGTCCTTCAGACAGACTTTCCCTCGTCCCACAGAACAGCCCCGCCCACTAATGTCACAAGAATCTTCGCTTATAGTTAACTCAGATTTGTCATATTTACATGATATATTTTAGCTCCTTCAAACTCGCATTTTCTCCAGGGCGGCTTTACCCAAGTAGAAAAGCTTCTCGACTGGAAAGCAACAGGTTCTAGACCAGAGTAACGCCTCATTTCAAAGATAACACCTACAAAACTGATCGTAACTTTTTTTGTTGCCGCATTTTTGTCACTTTTAGTTGTGCTTTTGTTACTTTTTCATTGCGGTATTGTAGTTTTTTCCGGCACGTTTTTATTGCTCTTTTGTTGTCACTTTTTTGTGGCTCTTTTTATTTGCTTTTCATCTCTTTTTAATCGTGTTTTCTCTTTAGTTGCTTTTTTTTTTTGATAAAGCCAAACTGGAGAAAATGTGCTCACTTCAGGCGGGGGCTTAAGAGGAATTTGCAACAATTAACGCCTTAACTCCCACCTGAACCGAGCACATTTTCTCCAGTTTGGCTTTACCCCCAGTGCAAAAGCTTCTGGAAAAAAGCAACAAAACTGAGACGAAAACAATGACGGAAGTGTGACAAAAAATTGAAGAAAAAAATGACAAAATGTGACAAAAAAAATGACAAAAAAATTACACAAATGTGACAAAAATGTGATAAAAATTTGACAAAAAATGACAAAAAATTGATAAAAAATGGACAAAAAAATGACAAAAATGTGACAAAAAAAATGACAAAAATGTGACAAAAAATGACAAAAATGTGACAAAAAATTACAAAGATGTGACAAAAAATGACCAAAAAATTATTTAAATAAAATTGACGAAAAAATGAAAAAAATGTGACAAAAAAAATACAAAAAAATTACACAAATGTGACAAAAATTTGATAAAAATTTGACAAAAAATGACAAAAAATTGATAAAAAATGGACAAAAAAAGGACAAAAATGTGACAAAAAAAGGACAAAAATGTGACAAAAAAAGGACAAAAATGTGACAAAAAATGACAAAGAAAATGACAAAAAAGTTACACCCAACAAAAAGTGATGGAAAAACAATCTGATGACGTGAGGAAAAAGATCCTCTCGGTTCAGGCGGGAGTTAAGAGGTTAAACATAATTCATAATTCCCGGCTCATTGTTTATTTTTATTATTAAAATCTGTATCTTGAACTGTTTTCCTCCGTGTCTGCACTGAGGCCGAGTCTGTGAAGGAGCTGATCAGACACTTCTCCTCCTCGCACTTTTCGACTGTTCCTGCTCATAGGAGGAGGAAGGAGGAAGCTGTTTCCGAAAGGGCCATGATCTGCTGAAGCTGGAGAGGTCAGATCAGATAGTCCCATGGTGTAAACTCTCTCTCTGAATGGGCCGGTCCAAAACCTTAAACTGAGCTCCTGACAGGCCCCTGCTTCACTGGCACCATTAAGAAACACTCTTAGATATAAAAGGTACAAACACAGTCCTGTATATTATCACAATCCCAGTTTTGCTGTGTGGGAGGCTGCCGCTCTGCTGGTGCTGTTCTCCTCAGGCTGGACCTCACTGCGCCTCCTGATCCTCACGGTCTGCTCTGCCGCTCGTGCTGCCAGCGGCTCAGGTCCAGGTTGAAGGCGACGATGCTGCCGGACGCCATCCCGGTGACCAGCGTCCTGTGAGAAAGACACAACGGTAAAACTGTGTCTTAATACTGTATCTGAACAAAGGTGTTTTGAGGAAGAAACTTTGGCACCGAGTTTCTCAAAGTGGATGTATCCTGCATATGGGACTTAAAGAGGGGGTATTATGCTTTTTTCAGTCACATAGCACCAGTCTATATCACACTACAATGACCAAACCTTCTGTTGGTCTGTAAATGCAGTAAATTAGAATAACTGCCTTGTATAGAATTGCTCTCTCAAAATGGCTGTAGTGAATGTCTTGAAATAGGCCTCTGTCTCTTTAAGAACCTCTGACCCTTTCAGACACGCCCCCTCCACACGCTGTCTGTGGCATCAGTGGGGAGGGGGTTCTGCTGAGGAGCAGTGGTTGGTTACTCGGCTGGTGACGAAAGCTCGGAGGCGTCTCCAGGAGGTGGGGGCGTTCCTAGGAGGACTCAGGCAAACCTATCCCTAAAATGGCCGCCATCAGAGTTTTTACAGATTACTCAAAAATACGTGAATGTGCCAAGGCAACACTTCAGGCATGTTTTTAATGAGGGAATGACATAATAACATGATGTAAAGCTTGAAAAAGTTGATTTTTTGCATAATACCCCCCTTTAAAACAGATATTACAATTTATAATGTGAAATTGTGTCTTTGTAACAATGAAATTCAGGCACTAGAGCTGGTGAAGACTTTGACTGGGGCTCCTCCTGCTGGCAGCTGTGGGAACAACTTATTAAAAACTAAGGCCCCTTCCGAAACGAGTAGTTTGGTAAGAGGTCGAACGCCAAACCGGATGTGTTTGCCGTGATAAGAAGCCTCCGAATTGGGCTGTCAGTTAGGAAGGAGTTATGGAATGGAGCTTCAATGCTAACTATCGTAGCCACTTTAGCATAGGGACCTCTGATGCTAACTCACCGGTGATTAGGAGCTGTTGCATATGCAATACAGTAGGAGGCGGCATAAGCTTTTGTTTGCCTGCAGTCTGCCAATAACCTTAAAGAAGAAGAACAGCAGCTGTGGTGATGTCACTTCCCCTTCCCCTGGGTAAGGACGGTCGAATTGGGCAAATGCTGCTGAAGCAAAAGTTCACTAACTGCACAGAGATCTAACAGTTGACCCCATGAAAGGTTAAGGATCAGGAGCTCGGGTTCGGACATAGATATGGTTTTGGACTCACTTCTAGTTTCGATTTACGCCGTGGTTCACAGCTTCAGCCCCGGCCTGATAAACAGCGGATCAGATCAGATTTAATGTTGAATTATGGGCTTTAAAAACGTGGAGGACCAGGAAGTGCAGAACAAAGTGCTGACACCGTTGAAGAAGAAACAACTACATGTCATGTTTTCATATAAAAAAAATAAGACATTTTCTGCAAAGAAATAACAAAAGTTGCCAATATATTCAGCAAAAACAACAGATAAATGGATCATTAAAGCCAGGTAATGAGAGACAGGTTTCAATGTGTTGTTTTATAATGTTAATATATTGGTTACAAACACTTTTTCAGAGGGAATATTATTAAAAATCTGAAGGAAAAAATCAAATTTGCCTCAAGAAATCAGGCCAGGGATTAGATAATAACAAAAATCCCTTTGAAAAACATTAGTAATATCTGTATATCATGTATACAGTAGTTCCAAGTCGACGGTTAAACGAGGCACTTTTTCGAGGCTTCAGTGAAGGAAATGTAAATGAGTTAATGCATCGCGCCCACGGACAGTGTGAGGTCAGAGGTCAGCTGACGACTGTGCCGAGGTCAGGCCTGGGCCTCCCTGAGCACTTCAGTAAATCATCAGACTTAAATGAGACTTTCACTGTAAAGCCGGAGTGAACTCTGTGCGCCTCTGCCCTCTGGCCACACATTCAAACCCATCAGTAATGTTTATGTGACCAGAGACTTTCTGCGTTCCTACAGGAGGAAAGAGGAAGCAAGAAAACTGCAGAATGATCCAGTTAATCCAACAAAGTCACAGAGTAACACATAAGTAGCTCCTGACACTTTGAGTTCAGAAAAGTAGCTCACAGGGTAAAAAAAAAAAAGGTTAGAGACTCCTGCCTGAGACCATGGAAAACGTAGAGAAAACGTAGAGAAATAATGTAGTTCAGCTGTGGAAAGTCAGATCAAGATCACAACAATATATCCATCTTGTAAAGGTGGAGCCAAGTCCAGGTTTTATATTTGCCAAAACAAAACGGAGCTGACGGGAACAACACAAGGTTTCTGCTTCGTACAAACACTCACAGGATTTCTGAAATCCAAATATTTCATTGCTTTAGCGCTCTCTTGTTTAACCTCTTAACTCCCACCTGAACAGGATTCCATTTTCTCCAGTTTGGCTTTACCCTAATCAAAAAGCTTCTTGGGAAAAAAGCACCAAAACAGCCACAAAGAAATGAGAAGAAAACAAGGATGTAAACTCAATAAAAATGTGACTAAAACTCAACCAAAAAGTGACAAAAATTCAACAAAAAAGTGATAAAAACTCAACAAAAATGTGACAAAAATTTAACAAAAAAGTGATAAAAACTCAACAAAAATGTGACAAAAACTCAACCAAAAAGTGACAAAAATTCAACCAAAAAATGATAAAAACTCAACAAAAATATGACAAAAACTCAACCAAAAAGTGATAAAAACTCAACAAAAATGTGACAAAAACTCAACCTAAAGGTGACAAAAATTCAACCAAAAAATGACAAAAATTCAACAAAAATCTGACAAAAACTCAACCAAAAAGTGACAAAAATTAAACCAAAAAGTGACAAAAACTCAACAAAAATGTGACAAAAACTCAACCTAAAGGTGACAAAAATTCAACCAAAAAATGACAAAAATTCAACAAAAATCTGACAAAAACTCAACCAAAAAGTGACAAAAATTAAACCAAAAAGTGACAAAAACTCAACAAAAATGTGACAAAAACTCAACCTAAAAGTGACAAAAATTCAACAAAAATGGGACAAAAACTCAACCAAAAAGTGACAAAAAATAAACCAAAAAGTGATAAAAACTCAACAAAAATGTGACAAAAACTCAACCTAAAAGTGACAAAAATTCAACCAAAAATGTGACAAAAACTCAACCAAAAAGTGACAAAAATTCAACAAAAATGTGACAAAAACTCAACCAAAAAGTGACAAAAATTCAACAAAAATGGGACAAAAATTCAACCAAAAAGTGACAAAAATTCAACCAAAAAGTGACAAAAACTCAACAAAAATGTGACCAAAATTAAAAAAATAATAATAAATACATTTCAAATGAGGTGCTACACAGGCCAATATAAAAGCCAAAGAGGACAGAATGCATTTGGTTTAGGCGGGTGGTAAGAGGTTAAATATCATCAGTGTGATGGAGGTGAAATCTGTTATGTGCCAGGTCTCTCTTGTAAAAGAGATTGTAAATCTCAATGAGGTTCTACCTGGTTAAATAAAGGAATACAAAAAAAAAACATAAATAACAGAGAATGCTAACGCTGGCATTAGCTTCATGCTACATAGTAACTTCAATGGCTGTTTTTTTTTTTCCTTCTAGTGGACAATCTGCTCTGTAAAAACATTCACAATTGTGACTTTTTTTGAGTGAGCCGTGAGTGCAGGGTATCTGCAGAGTTGGACAAGTCAAATTTAAGACATTTTAAGACCTTTTTAAGACCACAAAGTCTCAAAAATAAGACCTGTTATTGAACGCACAATATATAAATGGACTGTACAGAAAATCACCGTCACAAAAATCCAAGTGTCAAACTGTTGTTTTTGATTTCACAGTGGGATGTACAAATGTAAGAACTTCATTTTTCACATTAGGCATTTTGACAACCATTCAAGTTTTAACAACCTTATCCCATAATAAGAATATTGAGATTGAATAATTACTCACAATGCTGTCTAAACACGCTGAGGCTAAAGCTTAAACCTGGAACAGTCTTCATGAGGATGTGGCCTCAACTCTGACAATGTTCAAATACAAATTCTTTTTACCTTTGAATATGACGCTGACAGTATTTTATCTGCACTCTTGCCTTTTGCTGTAACTAAAAAGCACTATGAGTGTAAGTGCCATTATTATCCACTATTATGACTGATAACTGATCATTAACCTCTTAACTCCCGCCTGAACCGAGAGGATCTTTTTCTTCACGTCATCAGATTTTTTTCCCATCATTTTTTTGTTGGGTATTCAACTCCCTTTTGCAACTTTTTCGTCATTTTTTTGTCATTTTTTGGTCAATTTTTTGTAATTTTTTGTCACAAATTTATCACATTTTTGTATTTTTTTTGTAATTGTTTTGACATTTTTTTGTCAGTTTTTTGTCATATTTTGTCTTTTTTTTTTGTCAATTTTTTGTCACATTTTTTGTCATTTTTTTGTCACATTTCTTTTTTTCATCAATTTTTTAATCCATTTTTTGTCATTTTTTTGTTACATTTTGGTCATTTTTTGTTATTTTTTTGTTATTTTTTGTCACATTTTTTCGTCAATTTTTTCATAGTTTTTTTTATCAATTTTTTGTCCATTTCTTGTGACATTTTTGGGACATTTTTGCCACTTTTTCATCAATTTTTCATCACTTTTTTGTCAATGTTTTCTCACTTTTTTGTCACATTTCCATCATTGTTTTCGTCTCAGTTTTGTCGCTATTTTCACAGCTTTTTTCCAGAAGCTTTTGGACTGGGGTAAAGCCAAACTGGAGAAAATGTGCTCGGTTCAGGTGGGAGTTAAGGGGTTAATGCCCTGAACGCAGCGCTAAGTCGGTCCAGGCCTGGTTTTTCGCCCCAGTCCACCCCTGAGTTTTCTGTATGCTTGATAATTAAACTTATAAGGAGCAACAGTAAAAAACCTCCTCCTGTTGAGTTTCTCGTCTCCATGGTAACATGTGCTGCATTCAGGTTCCTGTACATGTGACCGTACAGATGAATGCGCCGTGTTGTGTCGTGGACCTGACTGTAAAGGCCCCGGGGTCGCTCGTCCCGAGGCGCTGACCCCCGTGACCTCTGGCCTCGGGGGTCACATGACGAGGCCGGCGCCTCAGCCCCGGGGCGGACAGCGGCGGCGTTATGTGCGTACAGTCCGGAACACAGAGGTTAGTATTCAAACGCGTGGAGTAATGTTAACCCTGCGTCCTCGTTAAACGTGGGGCACTCTTGGGGGGAGGGGGGGGGGGGTGCTCTCGGCTCGCGGGGTCGACTGTGCACCCTCTGACTCAGAATACAGCCAGTCTGATACATTTTCTTCACAGCAGTAGATCTGTTCAGCGATTTCTAGCACGAAACACAAATAACAGCAAATAATAATAGTTACTTCATCGTTATTTTTTCGGTATACGTTTGCGTTTTATTCTATCTGTGCAAATAACTTTAAAACAAACGCTGACGATGGTAAAAGCCAAGTTTTAGTCGAACAAAATCAACAATTACAGCAAAATAGAAAATGGTATGTGAAATATGTAAGTCTGCTTTGCAAAAATAAATAAAAAAAATAAATGTGAAAAATAACAATCGTTTTTTCCCCCGATTATGCTAATTTTGTAATCGTTCAGAGGAATAATCGAAATTGTAATTGAATTTCGATTAATTGCACAGCCCTATGCTCAACTATCTGCTTTCTTTTTTTTTCTTTTTTTTCTTTTTTTATTTAAGGTAGTGCAAACAATACAAAAACAGTAGACAAGTCCACTGACGTGTAATAACCATAAATTCTATACAACAACAAAAGAAGGCACAAGTTGGAAGTGCTACCTTAAATTCTATTTACATGTGTATGCGTGTGTGTGAGTGTGTGTGCGTGCGCGTGTGTGCATGTGTGTGCGTGCCTGTATGAAATGCTAAGTGCGACTTGGATATGTTTATAGGGGAAACACAAGAGAAGGAGAGTTTTGGCAGTATAGAAAGGAGCAGAAAAATACTAATAATAATAATAATAATAGTAATAGTCATACAACTAGAATATATAATAGTAAAATCAATCAAATAGAAGACATTTCTCTTCAATTATACAATGCTTATAATTTTATTTAATTTATTTATTAATCATTTTTACTTATATAAGTTCAATACCCTTTTTGAAGTGGATGTAAAACCAGGGGCTTAACTATCTGCTTTCTATCGATCTATCATCCATTTTCTTCCGCTTTATCCGGGGCCGGGTCGCGGGGGCAGCGTCTCAGCAGAGATGCCCAAACTTCCCGGTCCACACACACCTCCTCCAGCTGTTCTGGGTCTTCCACAAGGCTTTGTCCCACTAGGACATGCCTGGAACACCTCCCGAGGGAGGTGTTCCAGGAGGTATCCGGAACAGATGCCCGAGCCACCTCAGCTGCTCCTTTCGACGTGAAGGAGAAGCAACTCTTCTCTGAGCTCCTCACCCGATCTCGAAGGGTGCGCCCAGACACCCTGCGAAGGAAACTCATTTCGCCCGCTTGTATTCGCGATCTTGTCCTTTCGGTCATTACCCAAATTTTTAGTATTTTTAGAGACATTTTAGTATCCAAACAAATGATTTACAAGGCTATGTTGGGATTTTCAACAGATCTCGCCGTAAGCCCCTCCCCGCTCCCTTCTTGCTCCCCTTTGCTGCACTGCTGTTTCAATAAAGAGAAAGAAAAGTAGAGCGTGCGTGTGGCTGTACTTGGTGGTGAGTAGATTAATTTTAGAGATGGAGAGATGATTTACGGAGGACCTCAGGAGGAGCTTTTAAAGAACTGCCGCTGGGGAGGATAGATACAGACGGCATCTCTGGAATCGCCCATATATGGTCATTTTTGAAAAAAGTTAAGGGGGAAAACAATTTTGAAAAAATTTAAATTTTCTCTAATTATTCAAAAACTACTGTAACAAACGCTGAATTATGAACATAGTTTCTACTAAATAATGATACAAAGACATGGGGAGGAGCAAAGTGGCTCAACAGCCCATAAATACATAAATAACGGAGAATGCTAACATGATGCTACATTGCTACACACACGGTTAGCTAGCGCGAGCTACAACTGCCGTTTTTTCATTTCTACAGAACAATCTGTTGCAACAAAATATCCATATGGGCCCGATTTACACTTGACTTTATTTATGTGATAAATAAGTTCATGTTTCACCAGAAAATGGCTAAAATGAGCGGAAAATTGTGTTTCTCTAAAGATTCTATTTTCCCCCTCGGCGAAGCCACGCCCCCTTCTATGACGAGATGCCGTCTGTATCTATCAGAGATTACTCAAAGATGCGTGAGTGGATCGAAACACAGCTCCAGGCCTGTTTTTGATGAGAGAACAACAGCGTAACAAGGTAATAAGCTGTAAAAAGTTTGCACACTCCCTTTAATGACATTCAAGGCCTTCATTTTGGCACTTGAATGTCTTGCAGAAACTCATGAGCCAATCAGGAGCCGCCTCGACTCTCCATCTTCTCCCTCGCTAACGCGCCGACCAGCCTCCCCAGACACAAAGTGGATCCGTTCAGACGTGGATCTCGTGTTTCCCATGTTACATCTGTTCTTCCGCCCCAAAAAAAAGACATTGGTTCTGAGAAGACGTTACGCTATTTTGTCTCTATGGCAACTGCGTCCTTGCTTCCAGGAAGCTCCTAAAGGCGCTCGCTGACAGCTCTGAGACGCAGAGCTTTTTACATCGCCCACGCCGCTCTCTCCAGGGAGCTGTGTATCTGCGGCAGACAAACAGGATTTACTCAAACAGACCCACGCACTGGCCTCGCTACAGCAATGCCGGGGCTTTAGGAACGCTCAGAATATCTTTAGGGTTTGGCTGAGAACGTAACTCGGGGTCACAGACGTTTTCAGCGAATATACTGGCAGAGCATATCGAGAAAAGCCTAAGAATAAACCCATAGGTCGACCTCGAATTTCTAGATTACGTTTTGCAATAATGCGGCCCTCACTTTCTACACCCCAGGGAATGAACGTGAAAAGATGTTTTGCCAGTTATAGCAGCTAAAAGCCACTGTGGATGTCTCATTTCCTCTGGTTTGCAAGATCCTACAGACATCGAGTTAACCTCTTAACTCCCGCCTGAACCGAGAGGTTTGCCATCATTTGTTTGATGGGTATTCAACTCATTTTAGTAACTTTTTTGTCATTTTTTTGTCACATTTTTGTCACATTTTTGTCATTTTTTGTCACATTTGTGTAATTTTTTTTGTCACTTTTTTTTCCATCCATTTTTTATCAAATTTTTGACATTTTTTTGTCACATTTTTGTAATTTTTTTTGTCACATTTCTGTCATTTTTTTGTCACATTTTTGTCATTTTTTCATCCATTTTTTATCAATTTTTTGTATTTTTTGGTCACATTTTTGTCATTTTTTGTCAAATTTTTGTATTTTTTTGTCAAATTTTTATCATATTTTTGTCACATTTTTGTAATTTTTTTGTGACATTTTTGTGACATTTTTGCCACTTTTTCATACATTTTTCGTCACTTCTTTGGTCAATGTTTTCTCACTTTTTTGTCACATTTCCATCATTGTTTTCGTCTCAGTTTTCTTGCTATTTTCACAGGTTTTTTCCAGAACCTTTTGGATTGGGGTAAAGCCAAACTGGATAAAATGTGCTCGGTTCAGATGGGAGGTAAGGGGTTAACCTCTCCTTCATCGAGCACATTCATTTCCAGTTCGACTTCCAAAAGTGTCAACATAGAAGGGAAAAGAAGCTACAAAAATGTACATTTGGCAAAATGTGACGCATTAAAGGAATAGGCCACCGTTTTTACATACTAAGATATGTTCTTACCTCACTTTAGACGTGTTAATATATCCCCGTCTGGTCTTTGTCCGTGCGCTCTGCCAGGCAAACGGAGCACATACGCAGCCTCTCCCACATGTCACATAGCTCCGAAAAAGCTCACGATAGAAGCTACCAAGCTCTTCCACGTGTTCCCTATTTAAATAAAGTTACGTGAAGTGTTTTCATGCGAAGTATATTTACACAGAAATGTAACGTGTCGATTTTATAAGCAAATAAAAAGGGGGACTATATTGTGAGGCGTAATGATACGAGGAGCAAAACGTCCGCGCAGTAACTCCTAAAGACTTCCCCCGCTCACTTCCGTCAATAACCTTTAGGAGTTACTGCGCGGACGTTTTGCTCCTCGTATCATTACGCCTCACAATATAGTCCCCCTTTTTATTTGCTTATAAAATCGACATGTTACATTTCTGTGTAAATATACTTCGCATGAAAACACTTCACGTAATTTTATTTAAATAGGGAACACGTGGAAGAGCTTGGTAGCTTCTATCGTGAGCTTTTTCGGAGCTATGTGACATGTGGGAGAGGCTGCGTATGTGCTCCGTTTGCGTGACAGAGCGCGCGGACAAAGACCAGACGGGGATATATTAACACGACTAAGAACATATCTTAGTATGTAAAAACGGTGGCCTATTCCTTTAAAGGGACTATACATGCCTTTCAGTCATGTGACGATTGTTGTTATGGCGGCCATTTTGAATACCTAAGTAGTAGTTGATGTGTACCTGTCTGGTCTTTGTGCCCGTGGAAGAGCGTGGTCGCTTCTAACTTCATCCCCGTTTGGAGCTAAAGGAATACACTGGGAGAGGCCAAATGCTAACAACATCTTTGGTTGTTTTGTGTGACTGAGGGCACACACAAAGACCAGACAGGTACGGATCAACTCATCTAAGCTCAGGTAAAAACATATCTCAGTGTGGAAAAACGATGGCCTGTTCCTTTAAACTCCGTATAGTCCCTTTAAAAATGTTAAAGCGTTCGTGTTTTCACAGTTTTTTAAGGTCGTGTTTTGGTCAGTTTTTCATTGCACTTTTGTCGCTTTTTTGTTGCTCTTTCTTGTTGATTTTGTGTTGCTTTTTCATCACTCTCTAGCCGTGTTTTTGACTCTTCTTTGCCATGTTTTTTTTTCACATTTTTGAAGCGTTTTTGTTGTGTTTTCGACTTTTTAAAATTGCTTTTTTTGTCACTTTTTCATCTAATTTTGTCAGTATTTTGTGCCTTTTTTTTGTTGCGATTAAGTCACTTTTTGGTTGTTTTTTCCATCACGTTTTTATCGCTCTTTTGCCACTTTTGTTGCTTTTAGATTTGGGTAAAGCCAAACAGTAGAGAATGTGCTCGGGGTCTCTCTCCTCACCCACCTCTGGTCATGCGACAGGTCCATGGCCCGGATCCCGGCGTCGCAGCCCGGGAAGCTGTAGAGGCGGGTGAAGTCCCAGGCCTGCCACACCTGCACCTGCCCTCTGTCGCCCCCTGTCAGCAGAGTGTGGCCGTCGCTGCTCAGCACCATGGCCTGGAGACGACGTGGAAACACTCTGTAAGCGGGTGAAGAAGCCAGAATCGTGTGTTCGGGAGCTTCTTCTCCTCGGTTTGTCACTGAGGGGAACGTACCCTGGTGGCGTCGTCGATCTCCGTGTGGGCCAGCAGTTTCCCGTTGATGCTGAAGTTACAGAAGTGCCCGCGCTCGTAGCAGACGACGCAGTGGCCCTCGCTGGACACAGAGAGGAGCTGGGGGCCCAGGCAGCGGTCGGGGCCCTCCAGAGCCCGCAGCAGCTCCCCGGTGATGGTGTGGACCAGGCAGGGGCCCGCTGGTAAGTCAGAACACAGGTACGTTTCACAAAGAGCGGCTTCACATTTTGAGCCAGGACCTAAAAGGAAACCGTTTTCTGATTCTGACCTTTCGCTCCACTGAAGACCAGGCCCAGCTCGGCGCACACGGCCACACACGCCACCTCCTGGTCATGTCCGGTCAGTACAGCTCGAGGGGAGGGGCGCTCACCTGTAAAACATCACAGAAAACAGGCTTTAAAGGGGGAGGGACTCTGCCACAGCCGCGGTGCTTAAAGGAGCTATACCTGATTATACAGAGAAACAGGGTCACTCAAATTTCAAATTGCTATTTTCTGGTCCAAACTAACAAAATTTGTCACAAAGACTGAGTTTAAACCAGGTTTCACAACTTACAGGGAGGAAAACAGTCACTTCACTGTGAAATATGCCTACCAGCCTGACATTTTATGACTGTTTAACCTCTTAACTCCCGCCTGAACCGAGAGGATCTTCTTCCTCACGTTATTAGATTTTTTTTCCATCATTTTTTTGTTGGGTTGTCAATTCATTTTTGTAACTTTTTTGTCTTTTTTTTGTCATTTTTTGGTCATTTTTTTGTCCAATTTTTTACCATATTTTTGTATTTTTTTGGTAACATTTTGTCACATTTTTATCATTTTTTGTCAATTTTTTGTGACATTTTTGCCACTTTTTCATCAATTTTTCGTCACTTTTTTGTCACTGTTTTCTCGCTTTTTTGTCACATTTTCATCATTGTTTTCGTCTCAGTTTTGTTGCTATTTTCACAGCTTTTTTCCAGAAGCTTTTGGACTGGGGTAAAGCCAAACTGGAGAAAATGTGCTCGGTTCAGGTGGGAGTTAAGGGGTTAAAAGGCTTTAAAACCAGTATTTTTGTTCTGCTTTTACCATATATTAAAGGACAAATCAAATTTTATACCAAACACAGAAAATAAAAAAATCAAGTCAAGCTCCTTGAAAGAGACTATATGGAGTTTAAAAATGTTAAAATTTAGTATTTTCCTCCCCCTTCATGTTCCAGCCATGTCCTAATGTGTAGAATGAGCTCAGACCTGTTCACCACAACTGCCTCTAAAATCCTGCACTGTCACTCAGAAAGATGTTACTTCAGGTCTGAAGTGCCGTCATGCACGAGCTTAAAGGGGGGGCATTATGCAAAATCGACTTTTTCAAGCTTTACATCATGTTTTATGTCATTCCCTCATTAAAAACATGCCTGAAGTGTTGCCTTGGCACATTCACGTATTTTTGAGTAATCTGTAAAAACTCTGATGGTGGCCATTTTAGGGATAGGTTTGCCTGAGTCCTCCTAGGAACGCCCCCACCTCCTGGAGACGCCTCCGAGCTTTCGTCAACCAACCACTGCTCCTCAGCAGAACCCCCTCCCCACTGATTCGTCATCATTGTAGTGTGCTATAGACTGGTGTAACGCAGGTGTCAAATTCATTCATTTGCCCTTCTCCAACTCTATGGTTGCCTCCGCGCTATCGCGAGAATAGGGTCATGTGACCACGTCCCGCCAATCACGTCCCTTTAATAACGGGTATCCGGAAGTTACCGGTAGACGCGAGGGAAGCCCAAACATTTGCTGCTGCAGGTATGTTGTTCGCTCGGTCTTTAAAATAACATCCGTTTACTGTCTCAAACTAAAATGCTTAAATGTAAACCGTAGGAGCCGACTACCAGTGCCGGACCACGTTACACGAGCCGTGCATTCGGTGAAACGCGGACTTGGTAAGAACGCACACAACCATGTAGCTTAGCGTTAGCCGCACCCCTTTGGCTTTGTGGGGGTCCGGTTAGCATTTGCTATTTGTGCCATATTTCTATCCGTTCTTTAGGATATTCACCAAATACGAATAGTAATGATGTAAACTGGTTTGTGTATTGAATGTTACAGCTGAAAGTTGTTAAAGCAAGGATTGTAAGTGGCGTTTTTTAGCCCAAACTTGTGATTATGATATTGACGTAATGTTTTGAATTTGTCTTAAGCACTACGCACTTTAGTGCACCTTACGCATTAAGTTGCTAGTTTTATACAAAGAAAGTACCATTGAATTTAATGCTCTTTTATGTGTATTACTATGCACTTTTGTTTAGAGTCTAGTGATATACTAACCCAGTTAGTGGGGTTGCTGCTATCAGCTAATAGTTGCACATTGTTGATTGTTGATTGGACATGTCTAAATTATGATTCTATTGTACAATGTGGATAGAGAGATTATGAGTTGTAATACGATTAGTGTGACTATAGGATTGATAAATGTGTACACAACTTAGACTATTGTTCTTGGTGCTGTTTTATGCAGGCCAGGCTTTTTACATTGATGGCGAGCTACTGAAACAGAATTCTGGCCCAAAGAAGAAGTATCCATGCCTGGAGATAACCACTAGGAACCCGACCTCCTGCTCTGTCCGGGCTGGTAGGAGGCTCTTGCAGCCACCCTCGCAAACTCTCGCACCCCAGTCTACGGCCCCTCTCACACTCATTCACTCACTCCTCCCCCACGGGTCACTACCTTTCCCCCCTGGATATCCAATCATGGACAATGGGTCGTATGAACTGTTGAACTGAACCGCACACTGAACTTTATCCGAAAAGTTACAAGACTCTGAAATCAAATTGCGTTTATTGCACATCATGCCTATTTGAACTGCGGAATTGTTTATTTTCTTTGGTTTGTTTTGTACATACCATGGTTGTTTTGAATGGCCATTCCATTGTTGTCTGTCCACATAATTTTACTTGCATAATATATGGTACCATCAAAAAGCAAACTCTGGTCTCTGCCTCCTCTCTCCGAGTCGACACCTAGACTTCTAGCCCATTAACACGAAAGTGAATTCCAGTGCAAATCATACATTGTTGTTTAGTAGCAGCATATTGGTTACACTGGTGCTATGTGATTGAAACTGCAGTTACACGTATGACCTGAGGTGGCAGTAGTGAGCATAAATGACCAACTTGCGTCTAGTTCCTTTAAGTCAGGCTCAAATATGTCTATGGGGACAATGTAGTACTGTACATCAAGGATTCAGTGTTTGTTGGCAACAGGAAGTTGAAACTTGTTCCTTTAGAAAAATCAATTAGCAGCATTGCTATTTTCAACATGACACAAACAGATCGATGCTTCGTAAACAAGACAATCTGCGCTCTGGAAGATCTGAAAGAGTCCTGGGAAATTGTCAAAAGAAGCAGAAGCATTCCTTAATTTGGTGCAGCCAATGGGGGTCAAAGCTCATTTTCATTATCGGAGTAAAAGCACAGATACTACTGATCAAAGTATTTTCAAACACAAAAATCCTGCACTGTATGGCAACACGACAGGAGCTGTAGACTAGACTTTGCCGCAGTCGAGGGGCGCACTTTGAAGTCTACCCTGGACCTGGTTCATTAAATCCATGGTCAATGGCGAACAACCTTCTTCCCGTTACCAGACTCTCTCCAAGGTGGGGGGTGAGGGGAAGGGGAGATGAACACGTGCTTCCATTTGGATCACTTTTCTGCCGAGTGCATATCCCGTGCTCTGACGCCGGAGCAGGAAGTTTTTATTTTCTCTTTCTCTCGGGACGCGGTGAGATAAATATAGTTTGTAGTTTGTCCTGTGAGAGCTTAAAGGGGATGTAACCTACATGCTGAATGAAGCGCACGAGGAGGAAGAGATGATGAGTCTGCGAAGAAGCTGCAGATCTCTCACCAAGCCTCAGTCAATTTATTTTATTTAATAAGCAACGCCCTTTAGCCACTCGGCGCAATCGCTGAGTTCGTTTTAACCTCCATGAACATATTTTTGATCGCCACGGTTAGCAACAGTATGCTAACTAATCCAGACTGTCACAGAAAGAAATACCTAAAGCAGCCTAATAAAATAAACGTTTGTTTTATAGTTTATGAAATGCTTTTGAAGAATCACTAGATTCTGTGTAGGCTCTCAGTCGTACAGGACTCTTCTGTACTCTGTAGTTCGTCTTTTGGATGAGAGTACAGAAGATGACTCTAGAACCTTCATTGAGGATCCTTTTTGCATTTTTTTCCCCATTAGTTTATTAATACTGTAGATATAATTGATAATGTGTCCAGAACATCATGACAAGAAAATACTTTGTTTACTCAAAATGGAGAAAGTCTCTTGGCATCAGTTTAACACATTGAGCTGTTTTGGGGATTTAGCTGTAGAGAGCCAACAATCCAGACCATTTTTCATGTTGTTTGTAGCACCACAGTGTATTCTATGTTATAGCTATGGACACACGCTGTGGCTCGTTTGAAATACAAGCCTCTAAGCTCTCTGTGGGTGAAAACAGTTTGATTCTACGCGCCTCGGTTCCTGAGAAACCTAAACTAAACAGAGGCGAATTTGGATCAAAATCAAAGATTTTTTTCTAGATTCTGAGATAATGTGTGTTTTATGAAACACTTTCTGATTAACTCCTCTCTCTTCTCTGGACGGACACTAGTGATGCGCCGGTCGACCCGAAACCCGCGGTCAACCCGCGGATTCGGTCGGGTCGGGTACCTCAAAATTACGGCAAACTTCGGGTGCGGGTGGGTCGGGTTAAAAAGTGCACTTTTTTCTTTCCTTATATTGTTGGCTTACTACATACAGTGCATGCTTATCCATAAAGGCCACACAAAGCCGGCTGTATTTTGTTGAATGTTTTGTTTCATGGGGTAAACGTATCTTTATGTTATGTTTGCATGTTATGTTTAGATGTCACCTGGCCTATCGCTTCTGTATGACTTTGATCACCGCTACAAATACGTCACAATAGCCGTGTCCAAGCACATGATGACACGCACATGTGATGAAAGTAATGCATCAACAAGAAGCAAGGTAGAACTAAAATCAAAGACACAGCATATTAATGACCTGAGGAGGGCAACTTCTTAGCGTCAGGTAAAGCTGCTCCACTTTAGTCCAAACTCCGTTCACTTTGTCAGAAAGACTCGTCCATGACGTGGTGGAAGTAAAGTCTCATGATAGTTTCTGCTTCTCGTTTCCTGATAAGTCCATTCGCGATTTCAAAGGTTCCTCAGCGGTGCAGTAAGTAGCAAAACAAAGCATCAAGGGCTAATTCTCCTGTAAACTCGCGGTCACGTGGCGCGCTCGCGTTTGAGTGATATCCAGCTGCAGCGTGACTCATGCAGCAGTTTTTTAATGTGTGCAGGTCGGGTCGGGTCGGGAAACTGAGAGGCTTTTCTCCGGGTCGACCCGCGCATCTCTAACGGACACTAATGTTATGTGAAGAGTTAAGTGACTAAATATCTCCATTTCCAACGACAACATTGTTGACACGTTTTGAAACACCGCGTGTTCTCGATCTCTTTTTATGGCGTGTGTATTTAAACAGCCTGGTTCTGGATTGAAGACTTTAACAGGATGTTTCTCAGCCGCCCTTGACCATTTAAAAACTCAGAGAAATGTTAAAATCTCAACTGTTCCGATCTTTCCATTAGTCAAACATGCCCCAGAGAGAGAGAGAAATGTCAGGTTTACAGCTGTTCGCTACAACACCACGCCCCCCCCCCCCCCCCCCCCCCCCTCAGACTAAAAAAAGAAAAGAAACGCCATAATATCTATAAAAGGGCCAGATCCTGACCCTTCACAAGTTTTTGATCGTCATCTATTTCACTTCTGTTCATCACAGAGCTACTAAAACCCTGGAAGTTTTTCTGTTTTTGGCTCTCAGTGTGTTCATATCAGATAGAATGTGTTCATATCCTCAAACCCTCAGAATCCATATCAGAAGCTAAAAAGCTGTATTGGTGCATCTCTAAAGTCTGGACCGACGCTGTTCTTGCTCCAGGCGCAGCATCAGGCCCTGTGTGTTTGACAGATCCTTTCCACATTCATCACCTTCAGATGAAAAGAGAAATTAATTCCGCCAAATAAATTCCTCAGCATCGAGAAGAGCGAGTCAGAATCACTCATTATTCAGTGCTCAGTGTGGAAGAGAAATGTGAAATCCAGACTTCAGCAGATTCCAGATCCAAACTTTGTGACTGACGGCTCGTCCCGCGCCATAATCCGGACACGTGTCACAGCCCTGTCCTCCTCTGCGTCCCCCGTGCAGGTGTGGGGACCGGGGGGTGTTCGGAGGGGGGGGGGGGCTCCCCATGGGACCAGCTCCGCGGCTGACCTGTCAGTCCCACCGCTGGCACCGAAAGAAGAGGGGGGGGGGGGGGGGCGCGTCCGGGACAAGTGTCAGAAAAATCCTCCAGGGGAAAAAGGGACCGAGGACAGCTCACCTACCTGACAAAAGATTCAATCACCGGGCACTGTCCCGGGCCTCCCCAGGGATGAGCTGGAGTCAGGGAGCGCAATTACCAGCTGCGGATATATACCCCCCCCCACTCTCACACAGTCACACACATAACCCCCCCCTCCCCTTCCAGAGCGGGCTGTAGAGCGGAGCAGGGCGTAATTTTAATTATTACATATTTAAGGTGCTTCTCGGGAGCAGCGGGAAATCAATTTCATGGATAAGTTACACATGGGGGGGGGCAGAGGGAGGGGGGGGGGGGGTCACGCTCGGATGTTTAAAGCCGCACTGCAGGATATGTGGGAACAGAGGAGATAAAGATGAAAGCTAAGGTGGTCCAATGATAGACATTTTGAAAGGAAACAAAAATGGCGAATGCAACAGAAAACGATGGCGATTCCACACAATCATGCCGTGTTTTTTCACCTACATCTGTTACAACTCACTTACAAGGAAATGCGGCACTTTGATATGCAAACAAACTGTCGAAGTTCTCGGTCATACCTTCACTCGAGTTTGGCGATATTTATGTAACCGAGCGTTTTGGGTATAGTTTCTTGATTGATTAAAGCCTTTCTGCAGACAGATGTTTTGAGTCAGGATGGGTATTGAATACATCTGTATGGCAACCAAAAAGAAAGGATATTCTCATTGTCATGAGTAAGATAAGATACTTGATACTTCGCTAAACCAGCAGGCTAATAATACTGTAAAACATGTGTTGAATTGGACACCCAGCTCGTTGTATAGTGAGCTTAGCCTGGCTAACGCCAGACTAAAATCACAAGTGCAGTTTGAATTGATTGGAGCGCACACAGCAGTCTGGTGTTAGCCAGGTTATAGATCACTCTATCACAGATTAACAAACAGTAAATCTCACATTGACAGTAAATCCTTCTAAGCTACAGCAGTTTTCAATAGGCTAATCATTTGATGAGATATCCAATTGAAAAGTACAATGGGACCCCATTAAAAGAGTAAAGAGATGAGAAATTCTGACACCACTGATTTGCATCCAACTGTGCAACAAGTTTCAGGCATTTCAGCGCTTTTGAAATGTAGATTTTCAATGAAACGTTGGTGATGGAGTCACTTAGTTGACGTGACGTCATGCGGAAGGCACCTATACAGGTGAGTCGAATTGATGCTTTTAAAGCACTGCAGGTGTCGTAGCAAGTTGCGATTTTTTAACTTATTAAATGTCTTGGAGAGTAAATACTACGCTGACAGAAAAGACGAAGGGACAGAGGGATATTGTACATCCAATTATACAATGGAAATGATTTTTTTCTGGCTGTAAATACTGTTTAAAGTGACGCTAGCCCACAATTAGCTTTGCCCGTTAGCATGTTAGCTTCTTCGTGATTCTATTAGTGTGTATTGGTGGCTCCGACCCAGTGGCAGTCAAGTTGGAAACATGGTTTTCTGGCCAGAGACCCCAGGGGGAGATGAAAGACCCTCCAAGCATCCCATAAACACTTGTATTACCCCCACAGGGACTACTGAGTATATCACCAAGAAGAGTGGGAAAAAAGTGTGCAATATCTTTTCTAGATCCTTAGAATTAGTCACTATGAACCTCTCACCCCGCCTTAACCAAGCTTTAAATCTAAAAGCTTCTTGACTAAAGAGTTTACAGCCTCATTTGAAAGCTAAGATACAAAACTGGTCTAAGACTTTTTCTTCACTTTGCTGATGTGCATTTTGATTACAGCCAAAACAATGGTTTCCTCCTGTCCCTCAGACACACTTCCCCGTCTCGTCTGAGGCATCATTTGGGCTGCATGTGAGCTGTGTTGGTGAAAGTATCAGGGGAATGGTGTTTTCCTGCCACTGCCCCGTGCTAATTGGAGCCACCCGAGCTGAAACTCTTAATTAACTGTCGGGGCCTCAGTCAAGTTAATTAGAAACTCTCCAATCCTGCCTTCACACAATGGGAAACCTGAGATCCTGCCATCAACGCCACACTGTTGTCCACCCCTGTCAGGAGAGAGTTTTTATAATTTCATTACAGGAACGTCTGACAACTCTCTGTAAATCATTCAGAACGGCTGTGGTCGTTCAAAGAGGGAAAAATACACGATCATTTCAGAACCTGAATTACTGACACACTGTTGAGTTTCTGAGTTTAGAGCAAACTAGTGCAACCGTTTGATTTTGAGGTAATGAAAACTGTAATTAACCCGTGTATGCTGGTCCTTGTGCCGAAATAATGAGCTGCTTTGAGAAGTTTTAAAAGTCATTGAATGAATAGTGTTCATACTACGACCTTAAAGCAATGTAACGTGTTTACCTTAATAAATCCTTTCCGTAGTCCCTGTGGGGGTAATACAGGTGTTAATGGGATGATTGGAGGGTCTTTCATCTCCCCCGTTGTCTCTGTCCAGAAAACCAAAATTGCAACTTCACTGCCACCGGGTCGGAGGCCCCAATACACACTAATGGAATCACGAAGAAGAAGCTAACAGGCTAGCGGGCAAAGCTAACTGCGGGCTAGCGCCACTTAAACAGTATTTACAGCCAAGACAATGTCCCTCTCTCCCTTTGTCTTTTCTGTCAGCGTAGTATTTATTCTCACGGACAAATAATAGGGGAAGCAAAAAAACACAACACACCACGACACCTGCAGTGGCGCTTATGGCCTCTAGGGGCATGAGTTACTTAGTACTGCTTTAACTTCAATCATTCAATTTGACTCCAACAAGCAGAAAACATCAATGTCTCTTTGACCTTTTTTTTTTACACTTAAGTTAATTGAAAATGCAAAGACGTGTGAAGTTTTTGGTTGTTTGAGTGAACTTATTACTTTTACTCTCCTACCTTTGAAAGACGGTTAAAATACTTTCTACTCTATTACATTTCTATAAAGTAAAAATACATTTGTCCATGTTTTATTCAGTATAGATACAGACGGCATCTCGTCATAGAAGGGGGGCGTGGCTTCGCCGAGGGGGAAAATAGAATCTTTAGAGAAACACAATGTTTCCCTCTTTTTTGCCATTTTCTGGTGGACTATCAACTTATTTATCACATAAATAAAGTCAAGTGTAAATCGGGTCCATATGGATATTTTCTCACAGCAGATTGTTCTGTAGAAGTGAAAAAAAACGGCAGTTGTAGCTAGCTCTAGCTAACCGTTAGCATTAGCTCGATGGTAACATGTAGCATCAAGTTAGCATTCTCCGTTATTCATGTATTTATGGGCTGTTGAACCACTTTGCTCCTCCCCATGTCTTTGTATCATTATTTAGTAGTAGTAGTCATATTTCAGCATTTGTTACAGTAGTTTTTGAATAATTAGAGAATTTTTTTTTCAAAACTGTTTTCCCCTTTAACTGTTTTCAAAAATGACCATATATGGGCGATTCCAGAGAAAGCTTTGAACCGCAGACACCAGAGTAATAGGTGTTAATAGGTGTTATAAGTCTAAAAGTTTCAAATAAAAAAAAAATCGAAATGTTTGTCCGAAAAATCGCAATTAGGTTTGTTGTCAAAATCGTGCAGCCCTAGGTGGCGCTGTGCAGATGTTGTGTCAAACACCACAAAGTTTGGCCTCATCATGTTGCCGTATTATTGTGTTTTGGAAGCTGGAAACTTATTTCAACGGATTTTCGACTTTGAAGTACTTTGTTTTTTTTACAGTGAATACTTCAGTTCTTTCACGTTGACACACGTCTTGAGGTTTTGGGACATCTTGTGTTTCTCCGTATATGGAAGCGTCTGCTCGTTGTTTTCTCCAACGTCCTCTCCCAATCAGTGGAAACCATATCCCTGAATAAACTTCCCAGGACGTCTGCAGAGTTTATACATCACAGCGACAGCGCATGAATTATACTCACTGTCCCTGAGCATTATTCAGAGTCTGTGGGAGAAAACGTTTCCTCCCAGATCAAACATTCCTGCATTTCTTTAAACAACAGAACATTCGTTTTCCTTGATTAGGGCGAGACGTGGCATTGATTGGAAACTACAGCGTGGGAGCTGGACTTAACATATTCTTAGAACGAACATTTACAGTTAAATCGGCTGATACTATATGTGTTTTATCAAACAGAAGTCGTGGGTAACAGTGTCATGTGATCACAGTCACAACGACACAGTTCAATACTGCTGCTGCTGCTACGAGCTTCAGCGTGGCTATAGTTCTGTCAAAATGGAGGCCGTTATTGGACTAAGTAATGGGCTGTGTCCGAATGTCCACACTATCCCCTATATAGTGACTATATAGTGACTATATAGTGCTCACGCCATTTTGTAGGGGTGTCCGAATGTCCAGAGAGAAAAAAGTAGTCCACTCGAAATTTCCCACAATGCATCTCGTAAAGTAGTGAGCATCGATGGTCACTAAACGGGTCAATATAGACCACAATGCATTGCGAGAGTCCGAGAAGAGCCTGACAGAGACAGGTCTTTGAACTAAACAATACGACTGAAGTAAATCAGCTGTTTCAGTCGTCTGTTTGTATTTCTTATGAATAAACGACCAAAATATAAACGGTTACGGTGAAAAGATGCTAACATTAGCTGCTAACCTTTAGCTGGAGCTGTTAAATGACCGATAGTTTCCTCTTGAATAATCCAAGCCATTCATGTAAAATGGTAAATGGTCTCAACTTATATAGCGCTTTTCCACCTACATTGGGCACTCAAAGCGCTTTACAGCAAGGATCCACTCACCCATTCATGCTCTCATTCATACACCAATGTACGCAGACACTGGGGCAATGTGGGTGAAGTGCCTTGCCCAAGGACACAACGACAACGTGCACTTTCAGGAGGTGGGATTCAAACCCCCGACCTTCCGATCATGAGACGACCTGCTCTACCATCTGTGCCACTGTCGCCCCATGTTAAATATAAAGTATCTGACTCGTATTTATCCGTCAGTCTCATGAGTTTGGTCTTTATCGCAGAAATACTTTATTCCCGGAGTTTAGCGAACTTTTAGCAGATGTCGTCACTCAATCTGCTGACGCTTCGGACACCGGGCTCTGACCTACTTTGAGCTAACGCTGGAGTGATTTTTTTTTTCTTCCTTTTTTTGTGATGATAGTTTTAATTTGAATTTAAATGACAAATAAAACGCCTGTTAAAGTGCCAAAACAGTCGTTCTGTTTCATAAAATAAACGTTTGTAACAATAAATAAATTCAGATAAAACATTTTTAAAAAACATATCGTCACGCAGCGCGGAGAAAGTCGTGGCTTGTGTCCGAATCGCCAACAGAATCAGTGACTATATAGTCGACTTTATAGTGCGGGCCTATGTAGTGAATGAGGGGTTTGGGACTAGTGTGGACATTCGGACACAGCCCTGGTCTTGGAGTCAGATGTGTGTTGTAGTGTTTAAGATATTCCACTTACTTCTGCTGCTGAAACATGAATCTGTCCCGGGATCAACACAGTTTCATCTAATCTAACCTTAATCCGCCGCAGTAGATATATAGAGTATATATAGAGTATATATAGAGTATATATAGAGTATATATAGAGTATATATAGAGTAGACCAGGGTCGTACTGTTGGTTGGGTTGTCCCCGATGACGTGATGGCGTCCGCTCCAGTACCACAGCAGCAGAGTGGCGTCTCTCGACCCCGACGCCACGTAACAGTCTCCCCCGATGTAGGACTCGGAGCGGGACAGACACGTCACCACGTCCCGGTGCCCGAACACCACCTGCCTCAGCTCACCTGCACGGGACGGGACAACTGAGAAAGAGACTGGTACAGAGTGGATCGCTTCAGCAGGAGAGGAACGAGAATCAAGCAATGAGGAAACAAGGTTAGAACATGGTTAACACTTCGATAAAACTGTGAAGGTTCTACTCAAGACATTTAAACATTAAAACCAGGTGCATTTCAATCATGTGAAGTTGTTGATTCAAGCAGACTGAAATGACCTTGGAATTGCAGTGTTTATAATTGTTCACTCATGGCGCCAAACAAGTCAGAACCATCATTGAATATGAAAGTATAACCTTTGTAGGTGAAGGTGAAGAAGAAAAGACAAAAACAAGGCACTCTTCACTCATCAAAAATCCTCATTTAGAACATTTAAAGGAGCTATACCTGATTTTAGTTCTAGAAATGGAATTCAATTCATTGTGTCCTCCTTTAGCATATTGTAAACTCAAATGTTTTGGGGGGAAACAGCATCAAATGATAAAACATTTGTATGAATTTTATGAACTTTCAGGATATTTTTCTAGCATTTTTGTGAAAGTGACCCTGAAAAGTGACCCTGCAAGTTGTGAAATGTGCCTATAAACATGTCCTTGTAAAGAATTTGGATGCTACAACTATATTAGGAAACTTACAAATGAGTTTGGACCACAACTAACATTTAAATTTAGTAGCTTCCCCATATATCAGGGGTGCCCAAACCTTTTGCCTCCACCACCTGTATCTACATCACCTACTGTGACTTTACCTCATTCATTTGTTAACTAAAGAAAATGCCACATTTGATCATGTTGAAAGTGTCAGTTCAGCATCAATTCTTTTATAAGTCAATTTTTAACATGTACCATCGTTGATTTAACGACCGATTGATAAACACCAAGACACCACAACAGCGTTTCCTTAAAGGAGCTATCCTTGATTTTTTGTTATTTTCTGTTATTGGAATAAAATTTGTTTTGTCCTTTAGTATATGGTAAAAGCAGACATTTATCCAAAAAACAGCCTTTCAAACAGTCATAAAATGTCAGGCTTGTAGGCATTTTTTACATTGAAGTGACAGTTTTCCTCCTGAAAGTTGTGAAACCTGATTTGAACTCAGTCCCTGTTTGAGATGAATTTGGACCAGAAAAAAGCAATTTGAAATTTGAGTGACCCTGTTTCTTTGTACAATCAGGTATAGCTCCTTTAAAGAGGGGGTATTATGCTTTTTCCAATCACATAGCACCAGTCTATATCACACTACAATGATGACCAAACCTTCTGTTGGTCTGTAAATGCAGTAAATTAGAATAACTGCCTTGTATAAAATTGTTCTCTCAAAATGGCAGTAGTGAATGTCTTGAAATAGGCCTCTGTCTCTTTAAGAACCTCTGACTCTTTCAGACACGCCCCCTCCACACGCTGTCTGTGGCATCAGTGGGGAGGGGGTTCTGCTGAGGAGCAGTGGTTGGTTACTCGGCTAGTGACGAAAGCTCGGAGGCGTCTCCAGGAGGTGGGGGCGTTCCTAGGAGGACTCAGGCAAACCTATCCCTAAAATGGCTGCCATCAGAGTTTTTAAAAAAAATACGTGAATGTGCCAAGGCAACACTTCAGGCATGTTTTTCATGAGGGAATGACATAATAACATGATGTAAAGCTTGAAAAAGTTGATTTTGCATAATACCCCCCCTTTAACTTTGCAAAAGGAGTGAAACAGCGCCCCCAATTTGACGCTGGTGGCCAAAAAGTGTACTGCATCCATATTTACCATTGAGAATGAATGGGAAAGAGTTGGTATTAATCATACTGGCGCAAAAGGCACCCCTGTTTTGTATGATACAACTTTTAAAACGCCTATTTTAAGTCTTTTCTTACTCCCTTTTCTTTTTTGTTAAAATGCAAAGATTGATTTCATTGTAAAAATATAGTTTCAAGCAGAAAAAAATCTCAACTTTGGGAAAAAAATGGCCGACAGAATCACAAAAATCGCCTGCGAAATCCTGGAGGGATAGACAACAAATTTGATTCCACTACAAGTAAAAAAAAAAAGACTTTAACTTTGTAGCTGCTTTCAGGCTTTATTTTGCTCGCTGCTCCCCCCCCCCCCCGTACCTGTCTCCGTGGCGTACACTCGGAAGCCGCGGTCCCAGAAGCCGCACGCCAGGATGTAGCCGTTGTCAGCTGTCACCAGGAAGCAGCGCGCGCTGGTCCGGACGCCGTGGTCCATCGGCTCCGTGATCTGCCGCTTGTTGCTGCTTCCCGCGTTGTTGGCTGCGGCGGCGGCGGCGGCAGGAATGAAACGAGAAAACAAGGATGTCAGCGCGAACAGAGGACACACGAGCTGAAAGAGATGTTCAAGTCTCACGGAGGAGGAGGAGGAGGAAAACCTGTGTGGGACAAGGCAGATTCTGCAGAGGTGGAAAAGCAGCTGAACCAGTCTGGAGGAAAAACTGCAGTATTTCTGATAAGTCTTACATACAATGCGATTTGGACTTTTTAACAGTTGAATAATGAGTTACAACAAAAATAATAACTGCCATCCAGATTCAATAATATTTCCTACAGTCACTACAGTTTCAAAGACTTGATGATTTTAACTTTTTATTTACTTATTCATCATGAACACTGCGCTCCAAATTATTATGCAAATTGTATTTCAGTGTCAAAAAGGTAAAATAAAAGAACGTTTTTCAATGAAACTCATGGATGGTGTCGTGTCTCGGGGCTCTATGAATCACTGACATTAAGCTCAGAGACCTGGGATGATTAGTTTTCAGGTTAAGCCCAGTTAAGGGAAAAACTACTGAAGAAGGACGTTCCACATTATTAAGCAGATTATCATTTTCAAGCAATATGGGAAAGAAAAAGGATCTCTCTGCTGATGAAAAGCGTGAAATAGTTGAATGTCTTGGTCTAGGTGTGAAAACCTTCGATATTTCATGAAAGATGAAGTGTAATCATCGTACTGATAAGAGATTTGTGGATGATTCAGACACACTCGTGTTTGTGCAGATAAAGGCACAATATGGACGGTTTCTGCCAGACAATCACATCAGATTAAGAGAACAGATGCTACAAAGCAACAAACAGGTATTTGAAGCTGCTGGTCTCCCGAACAGCAAGGTGTAGGACCCTCCAGAGGCTGCAGTTGTGCATAAACCTTCTATCCGGGCCTCCCCTAAACGGTTAATTGAAACTGATGAACAGAAACGGCTGCAGTGGCTCAGAAATACATGAGGACTCATTTTCCAACAGTCTTGTTCACTGATGAGGCCGTGTAACCTTGGATGGTCAAATGGATGGAGTTAGTGGATAGTTGGTGAATGGCCACCATGTCCCAACAAGGCTGTGACGTCAGTAAGGAGGGGGCGGAGTCATGTTTTGGGCCAGAATCATGAGGAGAGAGCTGGTCGGCCCCTTTAGGATCCCTGAAGGTGTGAAAATGACCTTTTTCTGACTGACCACTGTCTTCTTTGCTACAAAAAGAAGAGCTGTGTTTTCCCGAACAAGATCATCTTCATCATGACAACGCACCATGTCCTGCTGTAAAGAATCCCTCTGCATCACTGGCTGCTATGGGCATAAAAGGAGAGAAACTCATGATGTGGACCCCCTCCTCCCCTGACCTCAACCCTATTGAGAACCTTTGGAGCCTCAAGTAAAACTTCTATGAGGGTGGGACGCAGTTTTCATCCAAACAGCAGCTCTGGGAGGCTATTCTGACATCCTGCAAAGAAATCCAAGCAGAAACTCCCCAATTTTTTTTTTCTTCTATCAAAGAAGGGCCCCTATGTTAAAATATGGCTTGAAGATGTTTTCTGCCATTTACCTTGTAGTAAAAGTAATTAGTTCTCAACATAAACACAACTCAAGTAAAGTACAGATCCTCACGTCCCTTATTTATTTTTTGGCCTGTGTCGTCGTCTCCAGTGAGTCTTACCGATGAGCGGGTCCATCTGTATGGGCAGGTGAGCCGCCTGTTCCAGAGAGTATCCAGGAGCTCCTCTCAGACCTAAACACAAAGAAAGAAACTTACAGAGCTCAAATTGTGCCTGAAATGTCACTAGTGACATTTCAGACTGACTAGTGACTGACAAAAATGCGATAAAAAAGAGACAAAAATGTGACAAAAAAGAGACAAAAATGTGACGAAAAATTGACAAAAATGTGACGAAAAATTGACAAAAATGTGGTAAAATAGAGACAAAAATGTGACGAAAAAGAGACAAAAATGTGACGAAAAAATGACAAAAATGTGATGAAAAAATGACAAAAATGTGACGAAAAAATGACAAAAATGTGACGAAAAAATGACAAAAACGTGATAAAAAAATGACAAAAATGTGACGAAAAAATGACAGAAATGTGACGAAAAAATTACAAAAAATTGACGAAAAAATGACAAAAACGTGATAAAAAAATGACAAAAATGTGACGAAAAAATGACAAAAATGTGACGAAAAAATGACAAAAACGTGATGAAAAAGAGACAAAAATGTGACGAAAAAGAGACAAAAATGTGACGAAAAAGAGACAAAAAATTGACGAAAAAAAGACAAAAATGAGACAAAATGTGAAGAAAAAGAACATCTAATAAGTGACAACAACACAGGGAAAAAGATCCATTTACATCAGTGTTGTAGGTCTTAGCTTTCAACTGAGACATTTCATTGGGTAAAGCCAAACTAGAGAAAATGCACTCAGATAAGGCGGGGGGGGGGGGGGGGGAAGGGGTTAAGCTCTACACATTAGGACATGACTGGAACATGGGGAGGAAAATACACTAAAAATATAGCATTTGCTCGATAAATGAAATGAAAAAGGCTTGAATCAGACGTGCAGCTGCCTGTTTGTAAAGTATCCAGTCTGAAGTTCTCCAAATATCCCTGACTTTGACTCTGAGCCCGGGCGTGATGTGAACATTCGTATCCCGCTCACGTGTGCATTCCTCCAGACTGAACCCCACACCTGCTCACTGTCCCGGCCAAACCTCAGCCGCTATCGCTTCCATCTGGCGGCGCTGGCTCGTCCTCGGCCTGTCAGACCCGATGAAGATGTTCCACACACGCGAGCGAGCGTCTGGAGAGAGCGCCGCGTCCCGGAGCATGGACGCCTTATTTTTGTGTCATTAGGAACAGACTTTTGCTCCTCGGTGACAGCGCGGCGGAGCAGGAGCAGCGGCGGCTGTTACCGGCGGCAACCTGCCTGTCCACAAGGCTTCTTTATGACAAAAAACTCTTTAAAACGGACAATAAAAACACTAAAAACTTTACTGCTGTCACACGTGGCTGCCTTTGGTTGTCGCCGTGAACACAGCTGCAAAGTTTGCTCTTTGTCTGTCGCATTTGGGGCGAGACACAGGGAGGAAAAGGATCTGAGGTCGAACTGGGACCAAAACTAAAACATTCTTTCATTTTTGAGACTAAAGGTTCATGTTCACACCTATAGATCATAATCTAAGATGGAGAAATCCCCTCCTCGCCTGTGGGGGCGCTGTCTCAAAACCTTCTACAGGAGACCAGATGAAAAACTGAATAAGGAACGCGCTCTAATTGGTCGATTCCAGCGCAGGGTCGTTGAGACTGAATAACAAAGGTGTTTCCCCACAGGTGAGAGTAGCTGGTAATAGAGGGGCGGGGCTTAGCCAAGTCCACGGTTGAGCTGGAAACCCGTGTTAATTTCGTCGACTATAATATTTAGTCTTAATTTTAGTCAAAGTGATATTTTTGACGACTAAAATTGGACTAAAACTAAATTAAAAGTTTCTCATGAGACTAAAACTATGACTAAAATGTCCAGATATTTTAGTCGACTAAAATAAGACTAAATAAAAATGAAAGGGAGAGACTAAAATCATCCAAACTTCTATTGAGCGTCTGAAAGAGCCTCAGATCATGTAAATTCACTGCCAAAGGATCAGCTCTGAGCTTTGTTCATGTGGAAGCAGCTCCATGAAGCAGAGGAACAAGATTAAACATGATTATAATTAATATTACAAGGCTAAAATTGAACCTTTTTTTTTTTTTACTAAATCTTGACTATAATAAAATTACATTTTAGTCAAAAGACTAAGACTAAACTAAAATAAAATATGTTGAACACTGCTGGAAACTTAAGTGTCGCTGACAAAGCTTTTTGGATGTGAGGTGAAACAAGTTCCAAAAATATTTCACTTTGTCAATAATTAAAGGAACAGGCCACCGTTTTTCCATACTGAGACATGTTCTTCCCTGAGCTTAGACGAGTTCATGTGTACCTGTCTGGTCGTCGTCGTCACACAAAACGACCAAAGATGGTGTTAGCACCCCTCCTGGAACCGCCACCTTAACGTGGTGGAGGGGTTCGAGCCCAAATGATCCTGGAGCTCTGTTGTCGGGGGCTTCGTGCTCCTTTTGAGAGACCAACAGGCCGGATTAATCGTGAGGCCGGCCTGCCGTGGACCCACCACCTGCAGGAGGAGCCATAAGGGGCTGGTGCAGTGTGAGTTGGGCAGATCCAACAGCTACCCCCGCAACAAGGCAGTGATAAAAAAGAGACGAAAATGTGGCGAAAAAGAGACAAAAATGTGACGAAATAAGGACAAAAATGTGACGAAAAAATAACAAAAATGTGACGAAAAAATAACAAAAATGTGACGAAAAAGAGACAAAAATGTGACGAAAAAGAGACAAAAATGTGACGAAAAAATGCCAAAAATGTGACGAAAAAATTACAAGAATGTGACGAAAAAATGACAAAAATGTGACGAAAAAGAGACAAAAATGTGACGAAAAAATGTGACGAAAAAGAGACAAAAATGTGACGAAAAAATGACAAAAGTGTGATGAAAAAATGACAAAAATGTGACGAAAAAATTACAAGAATGTGCCGAAAAATGACAAAAATGTGCCGAAAAAAAACCCAAAATGTGACGAAAAAATGACAAAAATGTGACGAAAAAATGACAAAAATGTGACAAAAAAGAGACAAAAATGTGATGAAAAAATGACAAAAAATGTGATGAAAAAATGACAAAAAATGTGACAAAAATGTGACAAAAAAATGACAAAAATGTGACAAAAAAGAGACAAAAATGTGATGAAAAAATGACAAAAAATGTGATGAAAATGTGACAAAAAAAAGACAAAAATGTGACAAAAATGACAAAAATGTGACAAAAAAGAGACAAAAATGTGATGAAAAAATGACAAAAATGTGATGAAAATGTGACAAAAAAAAGACAAAAATGTGACAAAATGTGAAGAAAAAGAACATCTAATAAGTGACAACAACACAAGGAAAAAGATCGGCAACGGACAAGTGGAAGAAAATGGATGGATGTTGTTAGCATTTGGCCTCTCCCAATGTATTCCTATAGCTCCAAACGGATACCAAGCTCTTCCACTGGCACGAGGACCAGTCAGGTACGGATCAACTCGTCTAAGTTCAGGTAGGAACATATCTCAGTATGGAAAAACCATGGCCTGTTCCTTTAAAGAGTGTAACATATTACTTACACAATGATATATTAGTCATTACAATATAAGTGACTCGTGTTATAAAAGCATGAACATTTGTTTATACATTACAGACGCCCCGTAAACAAATGCAGCCCAATCACGTTGGACACCGGTGAAAAGGATCTGCAGCTCATCATCCAAACAAAACACCAAAACACGAGGGAGAGGAAATCTTTTTATACACTACAGGCCAAGAGTTTGGACACACTTTTTTAATGTTTTTTCCTTTCATTTCAAAACTGTTTCCATGGTCGATTCTCACCAAAGTCGTTCATTTGTGAGTAAAAACATACAGAAATGTGTTTTAAAGACAAAACATTGACATAAATTCTTCCAAATGGCCGCCTTTGATCACTGCTTTACACTTTTAACAAACAAAACTATCTCAGAAGACGACTTTATGAAGCTCATGGAGAAAAGGCCAAGAATGAAGGGCGGCCATTTTGAAGAATTTAGAATATAAAACATATCTGGAGTTATTTCCCCTGTTTTTGTTTCCTTCATAATCCCATGTGTTCATTCAAAGTTTAACGTGAAGTGTGTTAAGACATAAAAGTGTGTCCAAACTTTTGGCCTGTACTGTTTTCTTTTTTATATTTTGTCAAAAGAAACTCAACAGTAATAAAAAAAAAAACAGTAATATGTAGAAATAATACATTTTTAAACTAATATCGAATATATTACAATGTTTAAAGTAACTTCCCCAACACTGACTACACAGCACAGAGGATGACTCCGGTTCTCCTGTACGACTCAGATGATTTGTATTTGTCTGTCTCCTCCCCCGTCTCTGTATCTGGAGTCGGTCTTGGCGACGGCGTGGCCGCGAGCGCTGCAGCTGTTCGTTAGCCGCTCGCCTCCCTCGTTTCCATGGTGACAGACGTGTGAGCTGACTGCGGCGTGGCCCGGGCGGTGCCTACTTTTCCTCCCCAGGAAGCGCCGCGCTGACCCCCCCGACCCCGAGGTGAGGCCTGTGCGGAGGAGGCCTCGCTGTGGTCAATGTTGTTCACACGTGTGGACCGGGGCGGGCACGTGGGAGCAGAGGGGGGGCTTTACCTGTGAGTGATGGAGACTGACCGGGACGCGGCGGGCGGTGTTCATGCGACGTCAGAACCCAGAGTAAAGTGAGGGGATGATGCTTTTTACACCTTTATTTCACTAGGAGATTCCAAGGTAAAATTTGTGTAATACTGTTTCTCAAAATCAAGATGATTTTGAGAAACAGTATTACACAAATCAGAGAGTATTTTTAACATTATTAGAGTTAAGTGGGAGAAAAAAAGGTAGAAATACTGTCAATACACCCGATTAGGTCATATATTATGTACAACACTGGCATTTGAAAGAAGTGCACTGGGACAAGAATAGTTTTAAGGAAGAAATAATAGTAATCTGGCATCCGCACAGTAAAGTGAAGATTACTGCGCGGATTCCGAACTACTCCTGGTATTATTACGCCTTACAATATAGTTCCCCCTTTTATCCACTTAGAAAATCCACATTGTTTAATGTTGTGTAATTATACTTTGTAGTGGAACACTTCACGTAACCATATTTAAATAGGGAAAACGTGGAAGAGCTTGGTAGCTTCTATCTTGACCTGTTTTGGAGCTACAGAGGAGAGAGGGAGAGGCTAAATGCTAACGCCGTCTGTGCTGTGTTTACGTGACTGAAGGCATGAGTGAAGACCAGACAGGTCCTAAAGAACTCGTCAAAGCTAGAAGAAAGAAATGTCTTTAGGCAGAGACTTCCAGGATTTCATTCCTCTGAACAAAACAGCCGTGTGTCCAGTCTGACTGTCACATGATGGAAGAGTAAAATGACTAAAGAGTAAAAAAAGAGTCCCAGGTTACACTGCGTACATTGGTGAATGAATGAGAGTGAATGGGCTGGGCCTAATGAAGGCAGAAAAACACACAGCTCGTCTCATTGATTAGTTCAGGTACTATGATTAAATACACACATTAAAAGTGTTTTGTCTGTTAATAGTCAGGCAGACAGAAAGTTGAACTAATGAATAAGATGGTGCTGCATCGAAACAGGAAGTCACTTCTTTTATGTTGATGTTTTTAGGCAAGGCAAGTTTATTTGTAGAGCACAATTCATACACAAGGCAATTCAAAGTGCTTCACAGTCGCATAAATACAAGAAAGCAAATAGAATCAATAAAAACATCAACATAGAATTAATCGATTACAGAAAAAGGCAAGAGTGTAGATAAAATACTTTGAGCTATATGCATTTTTAAGTCTTGTTTAGATTCGCTCTGTCTTGAGAACTATTTTTAAGTCTTGTTTTGACTCGCTGATTTCGCTTTTATTGATTGTATTTGTTTTCTTGTATTTATGCAACTGTGAAGCACTTTGAATTGTGAATTGCCTTGTGTATGAATTGTGCTCTACAAATAAACTTGCCTTGCCTTGGGCGGTTTTGTTATGATTTGAAGTTTGAAGTCAATTGCAGCCTCCTAACCACAGAAACTTAGCTACAGTATGTCATGGTGCGTTCCAGGTAACTGGTATTTCTGGTTGTTAAGTGGTTTGAGCTGAAACACAGATTATGGGAGCGACTTTCCTAAAACGATGGCCTGAGAACGACCCCGATGAGCCTCACCCAGAGTGTTGCTCCAGCGGTTGAGGGCGAAGAGGCCGCTGCAGGTGACGGTGACCACGGCCGGGGCGCGGAGCTGGGGCAGGGTGTTGGCCGAGACGTGGGTGACCGGGGAGTTGGAGGGAAACTTCAGAACCATCAGCACGTCCTGCTGCAGCTGGTCAGGAAACAGCAGCGCGCTCTGGGAACAACATCAGGTTTGTTTACTACATTCATTATTCAGGGAAAAGGTTCCTTATGACTTTTTCAAGGATGGAGAGGACAATGGGACATGCTTGTCTTCTGTCCCAGCCCATAATGCAGAGCCGTGGGAAGATATTTTAGTTAGGGGGCGCTGAGGGACAAAATTTACCCCCAAAATACTTTTTCTGTGCATAAATCCTATTTATTAACCTCTTAACTCCCGCCTGAACCGAGAGCATTTTCTCCAGTTCAGCTTTACCCAAATCCTGTAGGCCAGTGTAACGCCTCATTTGAAAAACCTACAAAACTAAATGGATCTTTTTCCTCACATCAGATTTTTTTTCATCACTTTTTTTGTTGGGCAGTCGTCTCATTTTTGTCACTTTTTCGTCCATTTTTTCTCAATTTTTTGTCAATTTTTTCTCACTTTTTTGTCCATTTTTTTGTCCATTTTTGTCCATTTTTTGTCAATTTTTCGTCCATTTTTTCGTCATTTTTTTCTAAATTTTTTGTCTAATTTTTTGTCCATTTTTGTCATTTTTTCGTCAAATTTTTCTCACTTTTTTGTGTCAATTGTTTTGTCACTTTTTTGTCCATTTTTTCTCATTTTTTCGTCAAATTTTTCTCACTTTTTTGTCAATTTTTTGTCCATTTTTGTCATTTTTTGTCAAATTTTTTGTCAATTTTTGTCATTTTTTGTCATTTTTTGTCAAATTTTTTGTCACTTTTTCATCCATTTTTTGTCATTTTTTCGTCAAATTTTTCTCACTTTTTTGTAATTTTTTTGTCCATTTTTCGTCCAATTTTTCTCACTTTTTTGTCACATTTTTGTAAATTTTGTGTCACTTTTTTGTCCATTTTTTCTCCATTTCCATCATTGTTTTCGTCTCAGTTTTGTTGCTATTTTCACACCTTTTTTCCCGAAGATTTTGGATTGGGGTAAAGCTGGAGACAATGTGCTCGGTTCAGGTGGGAGTTAAGGGGTTGATATTGCCTGCAGTTCACAAACTATCCACCAGGGGGTGCTGCAGCGCCCTCAGCACCCTGGGTTCCCACAGCCTTGCCATGATGTGTGTTCTTTTTTTTTCTTTTTACAATGGCCGGATATGCACATTTAAATTGTGTTTTCATCTCTGATTCAACAGTTGCCCAGATTCACACCCAGCCCAAACGCAGCCGTTTTGATTGAAACATTATAAATATGTAAATGTCTCAGAGGATAAGGCCGCGTCCTGCATGGGGGGGTGGGGTGGGAGGTGGGGGGGGGGTGAGAGCCACTCCAGCCGCCGGGATAATGAGGTGTAGTCCGGCTATTTACAAGGATTAGGGGAGAGCGGCTTAAAGAGAGAGGAGGCTGTGCGATACCATGGGCGGCCAGGAGGAGGTGCTGTTCACTTTACGCTGCACGACTGAGGCCTGCAGGCGCTTAACACACACACACACACACACACACACACACACACACACACACACACACACACACACACACACACACACACACACACGCACTGCTGCTACCGCTGTGGGAGGAAAGCAACAAAAGAGCTGGATGTCTTTTTTGTGTTTCTTATCAAGGCTATAGTTTAACCACAAGGGCTGCACAATAATAACTGTATCGCCAGTTATTATATATTATTAACACTTTATTTTACACTACCCTTCATACATTGAACTAAATTTAGTGCAGTGTAATGTGCTCTGTAAGAATGTGTAATAACGTGTACCTATGGGTTAGAGACACAATGGAATAATATGTAGTTTGTAGGTACATAATGTAATAAGACAAAACTAACTCTAAGGGTCTCGTGTCCTGTTACATTATGTACTTACAAAGTGCTAATACAAGTTATTCCATTCTGTTCATACTATATAGGTACAAGTTATTACAGATTGTTACAGAGCACGTTGCATTGCACTGAATTTATTTAGGTACAATGCAGGGGCGGACTGGAAGAGCACAGAAGGGCCACTGGCTCGAGGGCCACCAGTCCCGCCTCAACCGAGCTTTACCCAAATCTAAAAGCTAAAAAGGAAAGCATCAAAATAGCGAGAAAAAGAGGATGAAAACGCGAGAAAAACACGGACAAAAAAACACAACGAAAAATGATAGAAAAAATGATTTAAAAAACAACAAAAATATGACAAAAATGTGGCGACGTGACGAAAAGTTTCCATCACTTTCGTAGGTCTTAGCTTTCAAATGAGGCGTCGCATTGTGGATCTCCAGTCGAGAAGCTTTTAGATTTGGGTAAAGCCCAGTATAAAAAAACATGAATCTAAAAGGAATTCCGTGGAGCATGGTGTGCCACAAGGTTCAATTTTGGGACCATTATTATTTATTATTTATATTAATGATTTTGCTTCTGTTTCTGTGACCACCTTTCCCGTTCTTTTTGCTGATGATGCCAATCAAAAAAATAATAATAAAAAGCCGAACTGGGGAAAATGCACTCGTTAGTGTTAAGGCGGGTGGTAAGAGGTTGAAATATGTGTTTGTGGAAGTGTCACAATTACGCTAATTTGGGCCAGGCTGGTCAGAGTCCAGGGCTGTTTTTCAGTCCCAGTCCGCCCCTGGTACAATGTATCAAGGTATATTATATTCCTAAATCAGTTCCATCTTAGTCTCGTTTTGGTCATTTTTTTGTATTGATACAATTTGCTGATTTTCTTTTGTGTGTGTTTGCATTGTAATAAAATGGTTGAGTAAAACATTGATCTTGTTATCTCATTATCAGTGATCAAACGTTGCCCTCTGACTCCTACATTATGGCTACAAAATATTGTGACCCTCAAACTAGGGAAGCTCACAGTGATCTGAACATAGTATTTGTACATATTTGTACATATTTCAATCCTATTTATTTTAGTTGTTTACATTGCTCCTGGATGTCATTTATTTTGACAGGTTGTCTTAAAATTGCAAAAAAAACATTAGTACATTTTTATAAGCTCCTTTTAATACACATCATTTAAATTTAAATCTGGTTACCATGGGCATCAATCAATCAATGAATCAATCTGTTATTATGATACTTCTCAGGAATAGATGTGGGCTATGTTATATATCAGAATATCACCTATATACAAAACAAACACTGTGTGGGTTGTGATGATGATGATTTGATAATAACAGTAATACTAACATGCTCATATATTAGATGTAGGAATTAATAATTATACACCTGTTATGAAGTGCAGCATTTTGTGAATGTTGGTTAAGTTTAAAACAAATGCATTATTATCCACAAATAATGTAGCGTTTTCGAGTGTCTGTGCCGTCTAGTGATCGACAGAGTAACCATATTATACTCTTCCATATCAGGTAGTTAATTTCTTAGAGACAAGAGAATTAGTGATGTATTGAGGCATTGTGGCTAGTGAGACTATACGGTGTTCCTAGCCAAGACACTTTGATGAGAACATTTTCTGCTGGTGGTGCCTCGTGATTATTTCAATGAAAAAAATGTGCCTTGGCTCAAAAAAGGTTGAAAAACACTGATGTAATGTATTGTTGCATCTCATGTAAACATGTAACTAACTTGATTATTTCATTACTACAAGCTACCAAGGGCTAAACGAAGTTAGTTTAATAACCACATTATTTAAATTACTTAGAATATAATGAATAGGGGGTGGGAGTAAATAAGTTTGTCTTCTTCTCCTTTTCGAGCTAAAATGTTACTCACCTCTTATATGGCATGAACCCTTATCTCTGTATTTGTTCATAAACAATGTTTGTATAGTTTTGTTTATAGCTCGAAATAAAATGTTCAATTCAGTTCAATTACTTTTGAAAATTACATCTGGAAAAACTCCAAAACCCCACATTGGGAACCCCTGTGCTAGTTGTATAATCTGCAAAACATCTGGGAGCATCTGCATAAAAAGGGTAACTATAGTTGATCTGCATGTGCCAAATGAGCTGCTCTGTAAGATATTTTCAGGAAATGCCACATACCACTATACAGAACAAAGCCAAAACATGTACAATAGGATACTCCTGACCATAGGCCTGGCTCCAGATGCGATGCTGCTGCTCCAAAGACGGAACGAGCTAAACCTGAAAACAACACTGCTCGGAAATGTTTTTATTTTTGCCAGATCACTGTCGCTGGGATTTCCATTGAGCCTAAACAGTGGATGAAAGTGTAGCCAGCGAGTGCAGCAACTCATACACGGCACATAAGCGCAGTGTGATTACCCAGCATGCTCTCTGTTCTCACCAGGTGCGAGGCGGAGCTGCGCGGAGGATGTGGCTCGATAAGCAACTGAGATGGCGTCTGTCCAAGGCTCTGGATGTGCGCCTCCGTGGCCTGAGGGGAGAGAGAGGGGGGGGGGGGGAGAGAGAGGGGGGGGCAGGGGGGGGGGGAGGGAGAGAGAGGGGGAGAGGGAAGGAAGAGAGGAAGAGAGAGAGGGGGGGTGGAGACAGGGAGGGGAGGAGAAAAAGGAAGAGAGGGAGAGAGTCGAAGAGTAAGAGAGAGAGAGGACAACCCTGTCACGTTCAATATGCCTCAAAGAGATGGGTCAAAGCACGACTTGACAATGCAAGCAAATCCTGGGCAGAGAGTGTGTGTGTGAGCATCTGGGGGTGGGTGAAGACGGGGTTTAGCTTTGGGAATGATGCAACAAAAGATCTGGGTATATTCTTTTTTTTAATCAAGACTCGGATATAGCTGTGAATGTGTGGACGATTGGGCTGCACAATCAAAATCTTCGTCACCACAGACAAGATGTCTTTATCCAGGTCACAACAAACAACAATGTTTCCCCAGATCTTCCATCTACACAATTATTTGAACACTTTAGTTTTATTATTATTGTTATTATTATTATTATTATTTAAGTTTTAGTCATGATTTGTCTGATTTTGTTGTATTTTTGCTTCGTTTTGGTCCAATTTGAGTCTTTTTAAAAAAAAGTTTTTATAGGAATTTGCTTATTTTGTTTAACCCCTTAACTCCCACCTGAACCGAGCACATTTTCTCCAGTTTGGCTTTACCCCAGTCCAAAAGCTTCTGGAAAAAAGCTGTGAAAATAGCAACACAACTGAGACGAAAACAATGATGGAAATGTGACAAAAAAGTGAGAAAACATTGACAAAAAAGTGACGAAAAATCGATGAAAAAGTGGCAAAAATGTCACAAGAAATTGACAAAAAATTTACGAAAAAAAGGACAAAAATGTAACAAAAAAAGACAAAAATGTACTAAAAAATTAAAAGAAAATTGACAAAAAAATTACAAAAAAATGACAAAAATGTGATAAAAATTGACGAAAAAAATGACAAAAATGTTACAAAAATTAGTTGAACACCCAACAAAAAATGATGGGAAAAAATTTGATGACGTGAGGAAAAAGATCCTCTCGGTTCAGGCGGGAGTTAAGAGGTTAATATAAAAGGATAGATTGATAGATAGATAAATAAATACTTATAAGAAATGTCATGTTTAACTTACAGACACTCAATAGCAATGGACTGAGGGCGCCCCATAGCGTTAAGCACAACGGCTAACAAGGCTTGTTCATGCTAGCATGTTCGTGGGTTTTTGGAGCCGGTTCCTTTATATAGATTAAGGCAAAAATAAAAACAACAAAAGGAAAGATAAAGGACGATGTTGCGCATGTTAAGACAAACACGAAGCTTATTAGAGGAACTCCTGGTCCGTGCCCGACTTCCTAATGGTTTATGGAAACATGAGGCCATAATCAGTCCATCACTATTAACGGTTTAATGTTACAGCAGAAGCAGAAACTCATCATCACACTTGAGGTTTGATTAAACACGATTAATCGCAGTTCAATTTAAAGTAATTATTATACTCAAATAACTATTAACACTGGTCCTACACAAAATGCTCTAATTCAAAGCATTTGCTCTCGTTTCATTTACACAGAACGGGCTGGGACATAATGTTGTTTTGCGATATATGCAATACTTTTGATTTTTAACTCAGTTCTAGAAAAAGAAGAATATTGATCAGTCAGACGTTGAGTAAAAGATTTTGAAAACTGCAAGTGACATATTTTAAAGTGTCCTCTTTATTTTATCCAATCAGCCCCAAAGCAGATATCAACCTTTAGCCGGCTGCATATATGGTTTGACCCCAAAAAAATTGCTACAAAAGGTTTTTCAATGGTTTTCTGTAGTATCAGGTGTGCTTATTAACATACTAAAAGTCTACCAAAATCTGACCACTGGAAAGGTCTAATTTTCAAGATGGCGTCCAAGAGGGTGGCGAGATCCTTAAAATGCCCATTACTCCTTTATTATTCATCCTAGACAAGTCATTTTGGTTCTAACCCCATGTTTTGGGTGTCTAGGAATCCAATGGGCTTGTTCAAATTGTAGTCACATGATCACATAATTATGATATACAAATCATGGACAAAGACTCTATATATTAACATTAGCGAGTTGTCATGGCAACGGCACACATTTTCAATGCAACCTTTGCTTCCTAGAGGCTTAGAGGGGCATGGATGGGCTCATTTTAAAGCCCTAACCCTCTTCTTCCCAACGCAATAAAAGGTACGTCATTTACTCACGGAGATATTCACTAAAGTCTGCGAGGTGAGCGACCACGTCGGCCCTGACATGGTAGATCTGGAAGGTTAAAACCCTTCCAGGTCCACCATGTCAGGGCCGACGTGGCCTCTCTGTTATCTTAGCATTTTATAAGTTAGCATATTTACATTATAGTGAAAGGATTACAATTACAAAGTGATTACAAATCTTAATTATTTTTGAAGAAATACCTTTGATTTGCACCAGATTTACAGATAGTCATTGTCACACTGTTCCTCCCATAAAGGTGGATTATGTGGATTGGCACAATTTTCCACTTGACGTGGTCCACACGCAGGTGTGCGTGGTCGTCCACATCCTCTGCAACTACACCGTGGTGGTCGGCAGGTAGTTGTGCAATTACAGTGGACCATCTACAGGAGACTTTTCAGGGCAGCAGTTTTAACAGTCAGAACTGGCCTGACCTTATGCATCCGTAAACTCCAGTTAATTATAATTTCCCTACATGTACGTCTGGGTCTGATCTCAGTGGCTGCGTTGCATCGGTTAAATTTCAACCTACCATTCAGCGGGCGGGGGAGGCAGATGTTGTAGGTGACGTCAAGCATTTGATAGCTTTGCTTCACTCATTACTTCACGACTAAACGCTAGCGATTGGGTAAAATCAGATCCAATCGTTTCAAACTTTAAAAGGAGTTCACCCCTCCCTCCTGAAAACGGAGCACAATTGGGAAAATCCACAAGAAGAAGACTCTCTCTATGAAGTGAGTATGAGGGTATGGTGAGACCAGGTTTCCATCCCCATCCACCACATTGATGTCACTCACTTTTCTGATCCACACCATAATCTGGTAACACACTCTGAGCAAATGACATTTATGACATTCTTTGCTTGATACGTCATTATGGTAAAGCAACTGTAGTTTGTGATGGCTACAGTGAAGATCCTTCAGTGCAAAATTGAGTTTGTGGGAAAAGAAGATTTTCTTTGCAGACCATGTAACAAACAAGAACTTATTGGTCTTGTGACTGAGGAACTGCAGAAGAACAGCTGTAATGTTATCAGCACAGGAGATGCAGACATGGACGTTGTGAAGGCTGCAATCAAGGTGTCCCAACATCAGCCCAGGATCTTGATAGACCAAGATACAGACTTACATATTCTTCTTCTCTACTAGGCTGAGATGAAAAACGGGGACTTCTATTTTCATTTGGACAAATCCACACTTCCTAAAGTATAAAATATCAACGAGATGAAACAAGTCTTGGAGGGTGACTTGTGTTCTCAGTTACTGTTTATTCAAGCTTTCACAGGTTGTGACATAACTTCCCGGAGTTATAGAGTTCCAGAAGAATGAGATATTTATGCACAACTGCCTGCCGAACACCACGGTGTAGTTGCAGAGGATATGGACGACCATGCACACCTGCTTGTGGACCACGTCAAGTGGAAAATTGTGCCAATCCACATAATCCACCTTTATGGGAGGAACAGTGTGACAATGACTATTTGTAAATCTGGTGCAAATCAAAGGTATTTCTTCAAAAAATAATTAATATTTGTTATCACTTTGTAATCCTTTCACTATAATGTAAATATGCTAACTGATAAAATGCTATGATAACAGAGAGGCCACGTCAGCCCTGACATGGTGGACCTGGAAGGGTTTTAACCTTCCAGATCTACCATGTCAGGGCCGACGTGGCCGCTCAACTCGCAGACTTTAGTGAATATCTCCGCGAGTAAATGACGTACCTTTTGTTGCGTTGGGAAGAAGAGGGTTAGGGCTTTAAAATGAGCCCATCCCTGCCCCTCTAAGCCTCTAGGAAGCAAAGGTTGCATTGAAAATGTGTGCCGTTGCCATGACAACTCACTAATGAGTCTTTGTCCACGATTTGTATTTCATAATTATGTGATCATGTCACTACAATTTGAACAAGCCCATTGGATTCCTAGACACCCAAAACATGGGGTTAGAACCAAAATGACTTGTCTAGGATGAATAATAAAGGAGTAATGGGCATTTTAAGGATCTCGCCACCCTCTTGGACGCCATCTTGAAAATTAGACATTTCCAGTGGTCAGATTTTGGTAGACTTTTAGTATGTTAATAAGCACACCTGATACTACAGAAAACCATTGAAAAACCTTTTGTAGCAATTTTTTTGGGGTTAGGTGTTTTTTTTTCATATATGCAGCCGCCTACTAATCAACCATAAGTTTAAAGCAAAAAAATGAAAAGCTTAGACAGATAACTGATGTAGTTTAAGCTAAAAAAAAAAAAAGAAAAAAGGATAAATACACTTGTTAAAGCAGTACTAAGTAACTCTTCCCCCTAGAGGCCATAAGCGCAACTGCAGGTGTCGCAGCAAGTTACGATTTTTTAACTTATTAATTGTCTTGGAGAGTAAATACTACACTGACAGGAAAGGCGAAGGGAGAGAGGGTCACTGTGCATCCAATTATACAATAGAATTTTTTTTTCACTCAAACTTGGCTGTAAATAGTGTTTAAAGTGACATTAGCCCACAGTTAGCTTTGCCCGTTAGCATGCTAGCTTCTTCTTCATGATTCCATTAGTGTGTATTGCTTTCTCCGGACCGGTGACAGTCAAGTTGCAAACATGGTTTTCTGTCCAGAGACACCAGGGGGAGATGAAAGACCCTCCAATCATCCCATAAACACTTGCATTACCCCCACAGGGACTACGGAGAGGATGTATTAAGGTAAACACGTTACATAGTACTGCTTTAAACTTATCAATGTGAGCACACACACAAAAAAATCACAAAATCAAAATCAATTTATAGGTTTTATGAGTTTGACTGAACTAATCTAAATGTATAGTGTGCTAAACTTAAACCCAAAAAAAATAATAATAATGTGTCTATGTGCAGATATACTGTACCTGTGTTTCTTGTACAAAACCAATGTAAATGTAAATGTATATGTATAGAGAGGTGTATATGTATATATGTGCAATTCACTACAAATACTGCAATACTAAAATTGACACTGACAACCTAAATGAAGAAGCAGTAGACCTGTACAAATTATTTATTTATAATTACTTGCTGTTGTTGTTGTTTTTAGTTTACTGTCAAGTTAAAAAAAGAAAGAAATTGAAAAGAAATAGTAAAAAAATAAAAAAAAATCCTAAATTTTCACAAAGGCTTATTGGCTGCACACTCAACAGGAATAAATGTAATGCAAGCAATAATTAAAAAACTAAAAAATAATAATAATGACATGTATCCTAATATGGTGTTGGGCCTCTGCATCTATATCGCAGCAAAAGTGGAGTATGTATGGATAATCTTAACATCCACCACAATGATCTGTATTATGACCAGCCCAGCAGCTAAAGGAGGGAGGGGGGGGGAGTGTGTGTCTCCCAATAGCTGCAGCCCCCTCCTCACCCCCACTGTCCCGCTCTGCTCCCCAACTCCCCACTCCGGCCCTGCAGAGTCATCCAAGTGTTAGCCTGGAAGAGACAAGCCTTTTCCTATTAACATGCTTCAGTTAACCATTCCCCCCCCCCCTCGGTATCGAGCAGAGGTTGGTGGTGCGGTCGTGCGGGGCGGGGGGGGGGGAGCGAGAGGCAGGAGACGCTAACCCGGAGTGACACCCGGCGAGGACTGCGGCAGAGCGGGGCCCGTTTGCCGAGGACAAAAGGGGGGAGCACGTGAGCGCCGCGGAATGTAGGGAAGATCCACTGGAGCTGATTCATGGAGCCGAGAGTTTGATTCGGTGGATCAAACTGTGCCCAAAGCAGAAACGCAAAAGGGAAACACGAGCAGCTTCCTGGGAATGTGAGGAATGGTAGAAACAGGAAGGTAGAGATGTGGGTTGTACGTGGCCCTGGTGAATACGTCTGGAAATGAAATGTATGATGTGTTCCTAAATGCCTTTAAAGGGAAGGTATGTATGGGCTTAAAATGGCAGTGCAAAAATAAAGGAGCTGCCTTAAAGCTGTTGAATCTGGCAACCCAAAGCATGAGGTTCTGTGGGCTTTCTGATTGGATGTTTGGGAGTGGGTGGGATTCAAAACCAACACAAAAACAACTTCAGCAGCATATAAACAGGAAATGACAACAATCTTAAAGATGGTATTATGATCCATCCATCCATCCATCCATCCATCCATCCATCCATCCATCCATCCATCCATCCATCCATCCATCCATCCATCCATCCATCTTCTTCCACTTCACACTGCACCAGCCCCTTATGGCGCCTCCTGCAGGTGGTGGGTCCACAGAAGGACGGCCTCATGGTTCTAACCGGGCCTGTTGGTCTCTCATAAGGAGCTTCTGACCCGTCACCTTGGACCTGTTTGCCCTGGGAGACCCTACCAGGGGCACCCGACAACAGAGCTCCAGGATCATTCAGGTGCTCAAACCCCTCCACCACGTTAAGGTGGTGGTTCAAGGAGGGGGGTGTTATGATATAATAATCTCAAATACATTGTTACTCTTTTTAACACTTTGTTAAAACAGCTGAAACTAAACATCCAGTTGTTTAACTTCTTGACTTTTGTGTGGTCCCTCCCACCTCTTGCTCCCCTTCACTGTGCAACTGTTTCAATAAAGAGAATTTTTTTTTTTTTAAGTACTTCAAGCTGCTGGTGCAGCTGTAGTGAAGCTGTCGAGCATTTCCATTTTGCAATGAAAACATTAAGCTCAGTTTAAGTGTGAGAGAAGCGAGGAAAGCACCGCGCTGCGAAGATCAGCCACTGAGGAAGATCCAAAGAATAGTTAGAAGAACAGGCCACCGTTTTTACACACTGAGATATGTTCTTACCTGAGCTTAGACGAGTTGATGTGTACCTGTCTGGTCGTTGTGCGTGTGCTCAATCACGCAAAGCGACCAAAGATGCATTCCTATAGCTCCAAACGGGAGTGAAGTTAGAACCGACCAAGTTCTTCCACGGACACAAAGACCAGACAGGTACAACTCGTCTAAGCTCAGGTAAGAACATATCACAGAATGGGAAAAACGGTGGCCCATTCCTTACGTATAGAAGCTGCAGTTACTCGTAAGACCTGAAGAATAATTTTAACCATTTTGCATTTAAAATAACTTATATTTGTGCAGCATCTGCTTCGTGGTTGTATAAGCTACGCAGCGGCGGAGTGATCTGCTAGAAAATAGTCCCTCAAAATGCGATCGTTCATGTGATGCAAGGTCCGTTATTATTATTAAATTATTCTATGGACACAGACATTTATATGGTTAGTCTGTGGAGCGGGTCACACTGTTTTTAATGCAGGCTAGCTGATACCATACACATGCACTAGCCTAGCGCCACGAAACTCTTCAAATATAAGAACCCTATGTTAAAAATCCTGAAATATCCCTTTAACCATTTGAAACCATCGTCCAAATTGAACTATCTCCAGCTGATGTTTTACATAGAACAAGCGGAAGTGTTTCTTCAGGACACGACAGCATATCCTGCAGTGGCCTCTCGTGTACCCGCTCACACACACACACACACACACACACACACACACACACACACACACACGCTCGGCTTTAGCACAGAGCGGGGCTGACGGTGATTGAAAGTGGGCCACTGGTCTCTGGGAGTGATTGATGTGACGCAGCCCCTCGCACCGTCACGGGGAGCTTGTACATGTCTGTCACTGCCAGCGCACAATGGAGCCCCTGCAGCCCCCGCAGCCCTCAGCCTTTCCCCTGCCCCGCGACTGCCTCTCTCCGCGCGGGACGTTTGGAGGTGATTCCAAACCCCACCCTCCCCTCTCCTTATACCTCCACCGCCGGGTCACTTCCTGTCCCACACATCAGCGCCGCAGCCTCCAGTGAAAGTCTCCCCCCCCCCCGTACACATTTGGCAACCATTAGGCGTCAGGGCGACTTTACTTTAGGGGGCGAGCGCCTGACACTGCGCCGATTAGGGGTCAGCTTTGGGGTGTGCGGGTCAGAGGAGTCTGTTCGGATTCAGAAACGTGAAACGCAGATTAGAAGGCCATGTGGAAAACATCAGGAGGTTCTTGTGACGATTCCATTAGCCACATTTTTCTCTTTTTTTCATGGCTGCCCAGCTGTTTTTGACGACATGTACTTTTATTGAGCAGTATTTTGTTTTACTTCACTACATTTGAAAGTTAAATGTAGCACTTTCTACTCTACTACATTTCTATAAAAGCTCCAAAGTGAAATATAAGTTGGTCCATGTGTTTGGTTCATTTTAAAAGCCTAATATTGCACACTCTATGAACACTAGGTGGCCATTTTTGTACGACTGAGATTGATAAATACTTTACGACATTTTTGCACGATCATAAACAATTTATATTAATACACAAGCGTAGACTCAGACATCGGTTTCTTGCATGACTGAAAGTTTATGTGATGTTACTTCAATGAGAGATAAGGGGTAGGTTTGTTATAAGATATTTGAACTTCTTCCTACGCCTTTTGAGCACAAGTTTTGATTTCTTTCTTCTGTGGGAATGTTTTAAATGCTATTCTGCTCAAATGAATAAATAAATGGGGAAAAAATGAATTTTCTTAAAACTGTGTATGATTATGTTCAAATTATTATTATTTTTTTTACCTGATACTATAAAAGCAGTCTGTGTTTACATTTTTTGTTTTGGTTTTTAAGCCAATTGTTCAGACAGAAAACCTACAGAGCTCCATGCTTGGTTTGCAGGACCACAGTAGAGCTTAAACGTACCTATACTATACTCTTTGACCCACATCAGAAGTCGGAAATTATCTGTTAGTTTGTTAGTTTCAAGAAACAAAACTTTGAGGAATACCAACTGCACATTGTAACTTACCGGACTATAAGACTATAAGGCTGTGTTTAAGAAATCTTTTGTCCCCTGTACTGTGGGAATTCTGAATGAAGCAGTGACCTGAACATAATCGCCACAGAAATGAACTTTTCTTATATGTGTTTTTGTTTTATTTTTTCCTATTGGGCATGTTTGTATTGTCCATGGTCTTGTACTTCTGTGTGTCGGTGAGCCAAAGATGAATTTCTACCTCGGTAGACAATAAAATTCTATTCTATTCTATTCTTTTTTGTTTGGCAGGGGTGCGACTTATATGTGATTTTTTTCCTTCTTTATTTGAATTCAAATATATACTTTGACATGCCGCTAGAGGGCACTGCAGGCTAATCGAGCAGCAGAAAGAAAGTTTGGAGTGAGCCGGAAGCAGAGGTTACACTTAGAGAAGAAAATAAACCAAAGCTAATCCTGGGCTAAAAGCTCGATGTCCACAAAGGAACGAGTTCGCAAATGAGAGCTTGAAAAACGTGCTGCCGGGAGAGGCTTGTCAACGGTGCAGTTACGCCTCCATGCCCAGGTTGTTGCCACAGCGACTGTTCAGAAGTGACACCGAGGATGAAAATCTCAATGGATTTAGTGATTTGGAGTGAGATGGAGAGTTTGGTTTGTTCTTTATGATATAGTTATCTGAAACGCGGCGCGGTAGCGCAGCGGTTAGCGCCTCCACTTCACAGCTAGAAGGTCCCAGGTTCAATTCCCACCAGGACGGGGCCTTTCTGTGGAGTTTGCATGTTCTCCCCGTGTCTGCGTAGGTTTCCTCCGGGTACTCCGGTTTCCCCTACCACTAAAAACATGTGCAATAGGTGAATCCTCCAGCCAGGTGATTCTGACCATCAGCCTGGCTCCACATCATGGACATGGGTCCCCGGGCGCGGCACTGCCGTCGACCACTGCTCCTTACGGGTTGCCCCAGCGGCATCGAAGGATGGTTAAATGCAGAGGACAAATTTCCCTACGGGGACAATAAAGTATATAAACAACTACAACTATGTTTACATTCGTACTTTGTAAAGCAAAAAATAAATCGGACACAGACTCTTTAAAAATATAATAAAATCCGATGTAGATTAAACATGTTAGACTCTGATAAAATTCCTGCACTATCTTTAAAGTCATGCCAGTGAAACCTTGATCACAGCTTTCCCAATAAGGTCACACTCAGAACACATACACCGGCGTGAGTGTGAGTGTGTGTGTGTGCGTGCTTGTTTGTGTGTGTGTCTGAGGGAGCGTCTTTGAAGGTGAAACTCTTGTTCTGGTCACAGGCGATCAAAACATGTCAATACTTCACAGGCTGCGACGCTAATCCCGTCTGAGCCGCGTCAAAAGAAAACTCATCTGCTCCTCTCCAGCAGACGAGAGCACTTAACAGGTTTTTGATTAGCAAACGTCACTCCGGGCGCCGCTTTCCGCCTGACGCTTATTGCCAAAGCCTCGCGGCGAAGGGCTCCACCGCCTTGGCGAGCACAACAGCATTCGTCAGAGGGCGGATGTGAGGCGAGGCGAGCGGGCGGGGGCCCCTGGGTGCTACCTGGTGGTTAACGGGTGACTGGGCGCAAAAGATCCAGCGATTTGGAAAAACATTTTAGTTGAGATCTGAGTAAGAGGAGAGTAAATGACTTATTATTTTCTAGTAAAAATATGTATGTTCCCATGCAGCACGCTTCAACCCAACACAGTTTAGGACTTTACTCGTCCTGGAGGTGGCCAATAACAAAGTACTGTACTTTTTTTTGAGGATCTGTAATTTACTTGGCAATAACTTTCAACTTTTACTCCCATTACTTCTGAAAAATAAATACAGTGGTATGCATAAGTACGGGCCCCCCTTTAACTGTTTGCCTCCATGTGGCCTCCATGTGGCTTCTGGTTTTCTTTTAAAATGCCACTCTGCCATAAAGGGCAGATTTGTACAGTGTACGACTCATAGTTGTTCTGTGGACAGTTTCCCCCACCTGAGCTGTGTCTCTCTGCAGTTCATCCAGGGTCATCACAGGCTTCTTGGTAACAGCTCTGGTCAGTGCTGTCCTTGTTCGGTCAGTAAGTTTAGTAGGACGGCCGGTTCTTGGTTGGTTTGCAGTGATGCCAGACTCTTTCCATTCCTGGATGGTGGATCTGACTGTACTTTGAGAGATGTTCAAAGCTTTGGAAATCTTTTTATAACCTAACCCAGATTTATACTTCTCAATAACTTGATCCTGGACATGTCTGGTGTGTTCTTGGACTTTATGATGCCTTTGCTCCACAATAGTCTCTAACAGACCTCTGAGACCATCACAGATCACAAGGTAGACTCTATCTAGTCATTGGGTCAACATGTGATCATTCAGAAATCATCAGGCAACTTTTGAAGGCACTAAAAGTAAAGGGGGGCTTATACTTTTGCACATCACACTTTTCAGTTGTATATTTATATTTAAAAAAGAATATATATAAATCATGAATACATTTCATTTCACTTCGTGTGTGTCTTTCACATAAAATTTCAATTACATATATTTATGTTTACTCTCCATAGTATAGCACAGTGTCGAAAAGGTCCTACTCCACCACATTTTTACAAAAAAAGCTCCAAAGTAAAACGTGGTCCATGCGTTTGGTTCATTTTAAAAGCCTAATACTGCACACTCTATGAACAGTAGGTGGCGCTGTGCAGCTGTACAGTCAATTGCCACTGACTCACAACAAGAGGAAGAGGAAGAAGCTTTGTCCCAGAAGGTAAATTCGAGTTCACTCTTTGTGTTTTTGAAGCAGGAAAGGTATTATTCATTCATTTTATGCACGTGTACTTTCAACTTTAAATATTTATGCAACTATTAGTGGAGTAATATTTCACTTTTACTCAAGGAACGAAGTAAAGCGCTTGGACCAACACTGCGTTTTGACAGAGTTTATGAAATTATGCAGACTGGGTTAAAAGTCGAGGAAAGAAGCTACTAAAAGACAACAATGAAGGTAAGCTAATGTGGCTAATGTTTTGCTAACAGCAGCTAAGGCTTTCGATCGGCAAAGTAAACTTTAATAACTGCAGTGATGTTGTAAAATGTTAAACCATGTGTGACATGCCTGTTTCATGGGGGATGTTCTCAATCTGTTTACGTGACATTAGCATTACTGCTAATGTCCGCTACGCTAGCACCAAGTCGCCAAAACAAGGGAACATGGGCCGTTCGGATTGTGCTGTTTGGAGCCAAATATAGCAAGTTTTTATCAATCACTAATGCTTTTTAACTTCTTAACTCCCACCTGAACGAATCCCATTTTCTCCAGTTTGGCTTTAGCCTAATCAAAAAGCTTCTTGGGACAAAAGCACCAAAACAGCCACAAAAAATTAGAAGAAAAGAAGGACGTAAACGCAACAAAAATGTGACAAAAATTCAACAAAAAATGTGACAAAAATTCAACAAAAATGTGACAAAAATTCAACAAAAATGTGACAAAAATTCAACAAAAAAGTGACAAAAAATCAACAAAAATGTGACAAAAATTCAACAAAATTCAAGAAAAAGTGACAAAAATTCAACAAAAATGTGACAAAAATTCAACACAAAATGACAAAATTTCAACAAAAATGTGACAAAAATTAAACAACAACTCAACAAAAGTTACCAAAAAAAAAACACAAAAAAAGGTGACACAACACAGCAACAACGCGAGGAAAAAGATCAGTTTTGTGGGTCTTAGCTTTCAAATGAGGTGTTACACAGGCCTATATAACAGCCAAAGAGGACAGAATCCATTTGGTTCAGGCGGGTGGTAAGAGGTTAATGCAACATCCATGCCCACTGACTATATTTCAATGCCACAAACTAAAAAAAAAATCAAATGCAGGATAAAACGGGCAATTTTTTAGCAAAAATAGTGGTCAATTTCAGCCAAAATAAATGTAGCTAAAGCTCTAGTTATAATCCAATTAAAAGCTTGTTAATGACACTTCAGGCTTTGAATTTAGCACAATTCTTTTAATGTTTTGTAAAATGTTAACTTGTGGAGATGCTGGCGACAGTGTAGGGGCGGAGTCTGGCTGGTCTTGGCCCCGCCCCCTCAGCGCGGTCATGCGGAGCAGCGTCAGACAGAATGTGCTCATGCCCCGGCGCTGACCCGCAGAGCGGCGTGGGAGACTCACATGTGAAGCTCAGACTTTCTCTGAAACCGCAGACAGGACTTAACGGGGCTCAGGTCAGCGCTGATAACAGTGTGTTTCTGAAATCAGAAGTGCAGGACCAGGACTGCAAGACTTCACTGTCCTAAAGGTTATGACAAATGAATGAATATCGGGAATTTTGACCTAGTTAAATTGAGTTTTAGTCAGATTTAGTCAAACAGTTACCTCTATTCTCGTATTCAGACATGTCTAAGCAGATTGCACAGCCTCTTGGACTTTCTCCCACAAGAACAAAGCACAACCTGTTCCTTTGGCAGTGAATTTTAGTCCTTTCTTTTCATATTTATTACAATTTTTATGAAGTTGACTTATGGCTGGACAGTGGTTGAGCACCTCACAGAAAGGCGGGACTTCCTGTGTGGCGTTTACATGTTCCTCTCCCCGTGTCTTTGTGGGTTTCCTCTCGACGCTCCAGTTTCCCCCATCAACAAAAAACATGCATAACAGGTTAATCCTCCAGCGATGTGATTCTGACCATCAGCCTGGCTCTACATCTGGAGAAGGTTCCCTGGGCGCTGCCCTGCGATCGCCCACTGCTCCTGACGGGTCGCCCCAGCGGCATCGAAGGGTCAGATGCAGAGGACAAATTTCCCTACAGGGACAATAAAGCACACCTCACTCTTAACCTCTTAACTCCCGCCTGAACCGAGAGAATCTTTTTCCTCACGTCATCAGATTTTTTCCATCATTTTTTTATTCGGTTTTTCGACTCATTTTTGTAACTTTTTTGTCATTTTTTCATCAATTTTTTCATCAAATTTTTGTCACATTTTGTCACATTTTTGTCATTTTTTGGGTCATTTTTTGGTCAATTTTTTGTCTTTTTTTTCGTCATTTTTTGTCAATTTCTTGTGACATTTTTTGCCACTTTTTCATCAATTTTTCGTCACTTTTTTGTCAATGTTTTCTCACTTTTTTGTCACATTTCTATCACTGTTTTCATCTCAGTTCTGTCGCTATTTTCACACCTTTTTTTCCAGAAGCTTTTGGATTGGGGTAAAGCCAAATTGGAGAAAATGTGCTCGGTTCAGGTGGGAGTTAAGGGGTTAAAGGAAATCCAACAAACCTGTTCCCTCCTCAAAAACGGACTTTTTCACACATGTTTCAGCAATCCTGCACATTCAGTCAGTGTGTCCCTGTTCCTCACCCAAAACACAAACCCACACTCAGATACACATCACACGGAGAATCTATGAAGCTCCTTTATCGTTTCCAAACACTTTCATCAAACTCATTCTTTGTGCTCTAACCCTCTAAACGTTTCATTTCTGTTCTGCCTCTGCTCTTGTATAACCAGGGACATTTAAACTCCACGCTTGGTTTAAATCCGTTGATACGGCTACAGATCTTTCACACATCCGTCCCGTTTCTGGATGACTGCAGCCCACAGCGAAACCAAACATCATCTACATGTTTAAAATAAAGATGACGTCTCCGGCTTCTCGCGTGACCACAGCGCCTCCGTTCCTCGCACGTTTGTCGCAGATAAGCCCGGTGGATTCATCTCAATTCTGAAAGTCTCTCAAAGAATCGTCCCGAGGCTCTTTGTGACTGACGGCTCCACTGTTCCTGCCGTGTGTGGGAGCGGAAACACCAGACTCTCCAACAACCTGCGCCTACACCGCTGCGCTGGAAATTAAAGGCTCTTTCAACGGTCGCTCGCACCTGCTGATGTCACAAAGTGGTGCCCTCTTTGTCCCGTTCACTAGAATAGATTTTATATAACAGCCACAAGTAACAAAAGACTGAAATATGAACTGCTGTATATGATTGTAGAGGTCTTAAAGGGATATTTCAGGATTTTTGACATAGGGCCTCATTTTCTAGTTATCCAGAGTGTTGCTGATTTCTGGAGATATTCTTTTTGTACTTCATGCAGTTCTTATATTTGAAGAGTTACGTGGTGCTAGGCTAGTGCAAGGCTAGTGCATTTCTATGGTATCAGTTAGCCTGCATTAAAAACAGTCTGACCTGCTCCACAGAGCACCTGAGGCAAATCACTTATAACACCAGACTAACCATATAAATGTCTGTGTCCATAGAATCATTTTAACCATTTTGCATTTAAAAGACCTTATATTTGAGCAGCATCAGCTTCGTGGTTGTATAAGCTACGCAGCGGCGGAGTGATCTGCTCGAAAATAGTCCCTCAAAACGCGATCATTCATGTGATGCAAGGTCAGTTATATTCCAAACATGACTCTATGGACACAGACATTTATATGGTTAGTCTGGTGTTATAAGTGATTTGCCTCAGGTGCTCTGTGGAGCGGGTCACACTGTTTTTAATGCAGGCTAGCTGATACCATAGAAATCCACTAGCCTTGCACTAGCCTAGCGCCACGAAACTCTTCAAACATAAGAACTGCATGAACTATGAAAAAAAGTATCTCCAGAAATCAACAACACTCTGGATAACTAGGGAATGAGGCCCTATGTCAAAAATCCTGAAACATCCCTTAAAGGCCCTACATTAATACATTAGTAAATTCAATATTTTGTTGTTTCATTCATAACTTTTCTTCTTAGTGGGCACTTTTCACCACATGTGGGGTCACTTTTCAGGGTCACTGTCAAAGAAATGCGAGGAAAAAAAACCTGCAACCTCCTGAAAGCGATCGGTCAACACAATATGGTAAAGGTCTTTTAACCTCCTACCCTTGACTGAGCACATTTTCTCCAGTTCGGCTTTACCCAAATCTAAAAGCTTCTCGACTGGTGTTTACAGTCTAAAGCAGGGGTAGGCAACGTCAGAGAGATGATTTACCTGTTAAAGTAAGTCTAATAATGTGAGAAATAGTGTCAGTATTTTAAAAATGTCTCGCTTGGTCACATATAATGTTAAACAGTGATTCTCAGCTGGTGGGTCGGGACCCTAAAGTGGGTCACGGAACCATTTTCTGTGGGTCGCGAGTCTATAGGGAACTTTTATTCAATATTTTCCATCTGAAACTGCTGCACAGGAAATGTCTCTGTATTACCTTTATGTTTTGGGTCTTGAAGCAAAGATGAAAAACAAATAAAAGGTCTAGACATGACTTTATTTCTTTGTAGATCGGTTCAGATTGCTTTATGAACCATCTTACTGATTATCTACTACTAACCTGCTACTATTCTCTAATCTTATGTAATATCTGTGTGAGTTGATCCCCGTCTGAACAGAATGTGGAGATGAAGCTCTGGTTTCCACGTTCGGGGCAGCAGAAGTCGCTCACTGTTCTGTGCGATGAGCTGGTTTAACGCTGGTGCGACTTTGTTGTTGTAAACAGACGCGGGTCGCGAGCGCGGTGGACACGGGTGAACGCCGGCCCCGATGATGAAGCATTTGTCTGCTGCTGCTGTGAGTGGCGGAGGGGGGAGTGTGGGGGGGGGACAGAGGGGAGGCTGGTTGTCATGTCTCTCCCCACAGCAGCAGCAGCAGCACTGAGGCGGGCGCGGTGCCCAGAGGAGCTGTCAAACGTCCCGACTCTCTGCTGCCCCGGACGTCCGGGCAGAGGAGAGGGCATCGCCGGCTTCATCCACGCGCTTGTCCAGAGCGACGCCCCAGAGGTCGCGTCTTGTTGAACATTCACCAGGCGCCGGAGGACGGATCAATATCCCAACAGGCCTCTATGCGTTCTACACTAAAAACTAACTTCTTACAGGTCTGGGATGCACTGACTTTCATTCGATCCAATAACAACTAACATATAGTAATTATACAGGCTGTGCATAATTATTGCGGAAGTTACTTTGTGTGTGTGTTTTTCTTGCGACCTCAATGACTAGAACAAAACCTTTGATTGTTCTGTGGTTCCATTCCAATATTTTTTGTAATTTTAAGTGGGCTGCATCCCTCTGTGACTTTTCAGTGACTGAAAGCTTCTCTTTGGTCCTCATTAGCCTGGCATAAAGCTAGACTGACTTTATTTATGCATTTGTCAATACACATAAAGACAGTCTGGAATTGTGGTAATAGGACGCAATTTCCAAATCGAGACTGGAGGCGGCGCTTACGATCGCAGTTTGAACGAGAGAGAACCAATCAAACACAACGACCTACACTTTGTGTTTGATTGGTTCGTAGTCGACAAACAATCATGGCATGAAGTCGAATAAATGTTCTGGTGAAAGTCCTCAGAGCAGCTTCTGCTGTGGCCTTAAGGACAAGTCCAGCTCATTTAAAAGAAGAAGAAGGGACACTGATAAAAGATTGTTCCGTCATCACTGTTTTGATTACAGGAGGAGCACTGGTTGATGGGAAATCCTAGCGTGGAAGATGACGCACCGTTAACTCCCGCCTCCTGTGCTATGATTGGCTCGTCTTGGTTTTGCCGGAGTCAGCGAGATCCAAATCGCACAGTTCCAGACTGTATCCACATGTCTCTCTGAACATGGAGGATCAGTCTGGCTCGTGCCGGGCTTGGTCCTCATGGCGGAGATCTGACATTACAGCAACGTGACTCCAAAAGACACTTTGTAAAACGGATTCCAATCGAGTCTTTACACCTCCCTATCTTAAAATTCCTGTGACCCTTGTGACAACGCTGGGAAAGGTGTCATATTTCTAACCAGCTTGAAGTCAATCTGCCCTGTGCTGGAGGAGACTGGGCAGCCATCATGGATTCTCTCTCGAATGGAGTAATTCATGTAAATAGGGAGTGAGCACAAGTCCATATTATGTCTATGTTTGGAACAGGATTTCAATTTGACCAGAGTTTGAAAATGTGAAGAAAAATGAACGCTAATGTTAATGTATAATTGTATAACATTTCTGTGACTGTACCGGAGTTAGCCATGTGTATTTATTTATACAAAGTCGCTCAACAAATGTAAATATTCATCTTAAAAGACAAGGACCAGTGCTATTAAACTGATAAAAAGTGAGTAAAAGCATGTAAGTATTGATATTTCTTCATGAGTGTTGACACTTTTGACATTGACTCCGGTATTGAAATATTGATATTTTGTATTGATCCGTCCATCACTTGTTTATGCAATTAAATGTATTCATAGAGCACTTTGCAACGACACAAGCAGAAGAAAAAACTACACAAATGTAGTTAAAGCTAATATCACAGCCCGACTCTCCATCAGCCTCTTCAGAAGCTCATAGAGTTCATAGATTTTCACTGTGGATGAAGAGCACAGGGACATGAGTGTGACCTCCGCACATCGATCACAAAGAACTCACACAGACATCGATCTGGTTTCAGACAAGTCACTGGTTTAACTGGATGAACTGTATAATCGCTTGCATAGATTATATTGCAGAAATACCCTGGTTTCTCAAGTTTAAGTCTGAAAATATCACACGTTTATGAAAAATGACATTTCCAAAGTTCGTCTTGAAAAAGTGGCGTCATCACCAAAGCTTCAGGGTCAATGCTTTGTTCCATTGTCTCTCTTTATCCCTTTAATGGTTGGTTCAACCGTTTGGTAGAGCAAACTTTATTGAATCATGTGTTGTTTCTAATTCTGCCTATGCTTCCATTCTCTACCAAGTGTGTATTACTCAAAATATTCAGTTTAGATAAGGATTGGACTAGTTTGGACTGGTTGATGCTGGTTTGGACTGGTTTAGATCAAGTTTAGACTGGTTAAGATCAAGTTTGGACTGGTTTAGATCAAGTTTAGACTGGTTAAGATCAAGTTTGGACTGGTTTAGATCAAGTTTAGACTGGTTTAGATCAAGTTTAGACTGGTTTAGATCAAGTTTGGACTGGTTTAGATCAAGTTTGGACTGGTTTAGATCAAGTTTAGACTGGTTTAGATCAAGTTTGGACTGGTTTAGATCAAGTTTGGACTGGTTTAGATCAAGTTTGGACTGGTTTAGATCAAGTTTAGACTGGTTTAGATCAGGTTTGGACTGGTTTAGATCAAGTTTGGACTGGTTTAGATCAGGTTTGGACTGGTTTAGATCAACTTTAGACTGGTTTAGATCAGGTTTGGACTGGTTTAGATCAGGTTTGGACTGGTTTAGATCAGGTTTGGACTGGTTTAGATCAAGTTTAGACTGGTTTATGCTTCTTTTGACAACTTTCAGACTGGTTTAGACAAGGTATACATGGGTTTATACTAGTTTAGACCAGCTTTAGACTAATTTAGTGGTAATTTAGTGGTTATTGAAGACTGGTTTAGATCAATTTTGGACTGGTTTATGCTGGTTTAGATCAAGTATAGATCAAGTTTAGACTGGTTTAGATCAGGTTTGGACTGGTTTAGATCAAGTTTAGACTGGTTTAGATCAAGTTTGGACTGGTTTAGATCAAGTTTGGACTGGTTTAGATCAAGTTTAGACTGGTTTAGATCCAGTTTAGACTGGTTTATGCTTCTTTTGACAACTTATAGACTGGTTTAGACCAGGAATAGATGGGTTTACACTAGTTTAGACCAGCTTTAGACTAATTTAGTCAGTTTTGGACCGGTAAAAAAAAAACATGTTGCTTGCCTCCAAAATGTTTTGTTTTTTTGTAACGCTGTGGGAGTAATACTAAATGGTTATTGAAGCAGCTGCGCAGCAAAGGCGAGCAAGGGGACAGGAGTGGGAGGGGCTTACTGTGAGACTGAGTGGAAAGGAAGCTACTGGATATTTTTCTAACCAACAAAGTGTAAGACAGCGATAAAGATGTGTTTCAGATTGTTACCAAATACCTGCAAAAGTACATAACACCGGCTCATTAATAATTTTTCAGAGTGTGACATCGTCCCCATCGTTCAGCCCTGTTGGAGCGGCTGTTTGATGAAGAGGCTGATGAAGAGGCTGACGGAGTGCGGAGCTAAAGGGGAGCGCGGTGTTTCGGCAGCTGGCTCGCATCCTGCCCGCTCCTCCCTGTGATATCCACCATCTGCTGTCTGCACAACAACTCATTTATATCCTGTCACTTCCAGCGCTGCCTTTATCTATCAAGTGACCACTATGCAAATCTCCCTTTCATCTAATTACCGAACGCACTGTCCGAGAAAAACATCGCTTTCATCGACTACGGGTTCTTTAAAGATACACTTTAGAGATTTGTCAAAGACTGGTTTGACTTAAAGCAAAAGTGATGTGGATATATTCGCAGCTGGAAAAACATTCTGTGTGATGTGAGAGGAGTTCATAGTCAGATTTCAACCGGAGCGGGACGGAGCTTTTTGTGGGTGTTTCGAGAGCCAAAAGTCGACCGCTCCGTTCCTAAATGAGGGTCCAAAGCTCTTAACCTCTTAACTCCCACCTGTTTTCTCCAAATTCTCCAAATCTAAAAGCTTCTTCAAAACAGAGGCAAAAAACGAAAAGAAAATTAGGATGTGAAGGCAACCAAAAAAAGCTAAAAAGTGACCAAAAGAAGCGACAAAAATGACAAAAACTCAACAAAAAAGTGACCAAAATCCAGCAAAAATTATGAAAATCCAGCAAAGAAAGTGACAAAAATCTGGCAAATAAGTGACAAAAACCCAGCAAAAAAATGACAAAAATCCATCAGAAAAAATGACAAAAATCCAGCAAAAAAAGTGACAATAATCCAGCATAAAAATGAAAAAACAAAAAACAAAAAATGACACAAATCCAACAAAAAAATGACAAAAATCCAGCAAAAAAGTGACAAAATTCCAGCAGAAAAAAGACAAAAATCCAGCACAAAAAAGAAAAAAATCCAGCACAAAAAATGACAAAAATCCAGCAAAAAAAAGACAATAATCCAGCAGAAAAAAGACAAAAATCCAGCAAAAAACGTCACGTCATCAGATTATAATTTTTTTTTTTGGGGGGGTGGGGGGTATTCAACTCATTTTTGTCATTTTTTGTTATTTCTTTGTCTTTTATGTCATTTTTTGTCACATTTTTTGTCAAATTTTTTCGTCACATTTTTGTCATTTTATCGTCACTTTTTTTGTCAACGTTTTCTCACTTTTTTGCCACATCATCATTGTTTTCGGCTCAGTTCTGTCTCTATTTTCACAAATTTTTTTCCAGAAGCTTTTGGATTGGGGTAAAGCCAAACTGGAGAAAATGTGCTCGGTTCTGTAAAGGGGTTAAAGTGAGCAAATTCAATAAAATGTTAACTATGCATTTTTATTAAATATGCTTAAAGTAAAAAACAGCCTTCATCACAGCTTTCTATTAATAGGTTTTCATTTATTTTATATATATATTCAATTATTTAAGAAAAAAAAAAATCTATGATATTTTTAGAATTTGCAGCAGGCCAATTAAAAGTGGGCAAAAGTGGGCCACGGGCCGCAGTTGGCCCGCAGGCCATAGTTTGGACACCCGTGTTCTAAAGGCACTTGTTCCACTCCTGTCGAAATGGGGCTGATGTTTACTTTTCCCAATCAGAAACGCCACAGAGCTCTTTGCTTTGGGTTGCCAGATCCAGAGGTTTAAACCAATAAAAAATGAACATACTGGCTTTTTCAGAAGTCATAGTTTGTTAGATTTGTTGTGGCGTAGCTGGAAACAGAATCAGATTCACTTCACTTTGATTCCTGAATATCCAGGTTTCCTCCTCAGCAAGTGAAGGGGAGGTGGGAGGAGTTAAAAGCCAGGAAGTAAAACTGAATATTTTGCTTCTGTTCTAGATCAATATTGCATCTTCTAACCATCAAAGTTTGCATCCTGTTTCCCTGTGAAGTTTTTTCTCCCAAAAGCCGCAGGATGAAGTCATTACCGAGACGTTCACACTTTTCAAAACGCGGCGTTGTTTGGCGCGAGGTCACGGCCGCATCAGAGCGATCCATCTGTGCTGCTCTGAAAGCTCGTCTTCATTAGCTCGCCGCGCATCAGCCTCGCATCGGGCGCAATTAGCCGCGGCGTCTCTGGCCTCCCACACGGGCGCCGCACGTCCACAACATGTGACAACGGAGAGCGCGGAGAGAGGGAACAATTAGCTCTGCACCAGAATCAAACACTGTCGCAGGAAACCGATCGACGCCACAGGAGGAGGACACGGAGGATCGTCCCATTTCTGAGGAGAATAAGGACATTTCCTCGTTTTCTATAAACCTATGGGCACCGGAGCACAGTCTACAACCTGCTCACACATGTACACTACAAAAATGGACATGCAAAACTTCTGTCTAATCTGTGAGTGAGCCCTTCTCCTTCTCCAGATGCTGACTAGACCACATGAATACAGCACCAGCGCCTCAGGCTGTCTACAATAAAAGGACACTCTGAAATGTGTTGCTTTATTGTGGCTCAGAAAACCAGTTGGTGTGGTCTGGATGGAGGAACTCAACAATAAAATGTTCCATTAACTCAAGACATAGGTTAATTCAAGTGAAAGGGGCGAGATGCTAGTTCGCCATTTTATATTCACTACTGCCACCTCAGGTCATACGTGTAACTGCAGCTTCTATATTAAGGTCCCGAAGCAACACCTTTCTGAATGACAGTGCAGGAGTTTAGAGGCAGTTGTGGTGAACAGGTCTGAGCTCATTCTACACATTAGGACATGCATGGCTGGAACATGAAGGGGGAGGAAAATACTTAATTTTAACATTTTTAAACTCTGTATAGTCCATTTAACCTCTTAACCCCCACCTGGACCGAGCACATTGTCCCCAGTTTGTCATTACCCAAATCTAAAAGCTTCTTGAAAAAAGGGAAGTGACAAAAACATGCCGGAAAAGCAACAAGAACGCAATAAACAAGTGACAAAAACACAACTAAAAAGTGATGAAAACATGACCAAAAAAGCGTTGAAAAGCAACGAGAAAAAACAATGAAAAAGGAGCAAAAAAAACAACCAAAAGAGATTAAAACACGACAAAAGAAACAACAAGAAAGAGACAAAAACACAACGAAAATAATGAAAAAACTGCAAAAAACAAGACAACAACGCGCCAAAATGTCACATCCAGTTTTGAAGGCTTTCAAATGAGGCGTCGCACTGGCCAAGCTCTCCTGTCGAGAAGCTTTTAGATTTGGGTAAAGCCGAACTGTAGAAAATGCAATCTGTCGGTTACATTATTCAATTTTGAATGACGTGTCCCATGGGATCCTCTGGATTGGCGTTTACAGCACAACAACAGGATGTGCTGCGCTGCGTGACAAATGGAGCCACTCGAGACACAATAAAGAAAAACTGAACATTTCCGAGTGGACTTTTATTGTAGACAGCCTCAGGCACTCACTCCGGTGCAGTATTCATGCTGTCTAATCCTCATCAGGATCGGCCACAACTGTGAGGAGGGATGGATTCTCTGAAAGTGCAAGACCAGAGGCACGGAGCCCCAGACAACAGAGCCCCCAGGACCACTCGGGCGCTCAAACCCCTCCACCACACCCCCTCCTGGAACCGCCACTTGAGAACAATATTTGGGAGAAATGGGTCTATTACAGGGGTGGACAATTCATTTTCATAAGGGGCCACATGAGAAGCCTGAGTTGAGTCGGAGCCGCACCAACAATAACTCAAACTTATATCGGGATATAAGTTTAACATATTAGGAGTGCATCGCCGGGTCCATAAACAAAAGCGCCAAAATAAAAAAATGTTTCATTTCAATAAATGAATAATAATGAGCCCGACAGGACTGTAGCCTCATAAAAACGGCTCACACTTATTGCACTTTACAAGCCTGTGTCACAAGTCTCAGCTGCATTGTGTCAATATTCATTCACTCCACACTTACTTTTTTTTTTTGACATACTTATGAATTTATGCTCTACAAGTTATGGGCCGGTCTGAATCATCTCACGGGCCAGATGTGGCCCGCGGGCCGGATGTTGCCCAGGTCTGGTCTATTGTGTACGTATATAAAAAATGAATGAATAATAAGAGCAAAACAAAAGTGTTGTTTTATAGTTTTTGTTGAGTGTGATACAAATGTTCTGATGAAGGTTTACTAGTTTACTGATTGGTTGATTCCAAAGTCATAAAAACAAACACAATAACGGTCTCATAGTTCAGATTTGTATCGTGACCTATGACTCGTGATACAAATCGTATCATCAGACATTAGGCAAAGCACAGCCCTAATTTTAGCTTTGTTCGGTCCAAATTGAGTATTTTTAAGTCTTGTTTTAACTTAGGATCCAAATCTTAGGCCAGGGGTAGGCAACGTCAGGCCCGGGGGCCAAAACCGGCCCCCCATCATCAAACTCTGGTCCTCGAGATGATTTTGAGAAATATTGTGACCCAAATCAGAGATCGAATGTCTATTAAAGTACTCTAGAAATGTGAAAAATACTGTCAATTCCTTCAAATGTCTTAACAGAGCGTCCTTTTAGGCCATGATCCTAAAAGAATACTCATCTATAGGTAGAAATGACTTAAATCTAATTGAATTTAGAGATTAAATCTAAAGTTGGAGCAGATTTGGTCAGGCCTTAGAGCAGATAAAACCTATTCTTGCCAATGGAACGAGCACAAGTGTTTTTCTTAATTCAGATTATTCTGCATAATTTCAAGTGAAAAATACATATTTTTTACAGTAAAAGTGAATTTTCCTGATTTCCAGTGGGATTTTTATTTGTTCCATTGGCATTAGAGTTTTTATCTGATCTTAGATTAGTTCAAACCGACATAAATTTAACATAAAAAAAACTTTATTCAAGTGATTTTAAGTAATTTATCTAATTTAAATGGACATGTTTACAGTGTACTTGATGTACAACACTGGCATAATAGAAAGTGATGCTTTACTTCAAATCCTTCAATTGGAGGGTCCGGCCCTTGGTCTTTTGACAATGAAGAAAACCGACCCTCCACCGAGCAAACTTGCCGACCCCTGTCTTAGGCCATCCCTCCAGAGTATTTGACTTTTAGGATTCGTTTGTAGGATTCTCGTGGCGTTTGTGCTTCTATGTCCGGTCTGCTCTAATGTCAGACAGTGCTCGTTTGGTTCTATACTTCCCAAACGATGAACAAACGTCTCCTGAAAGCGGACGGTCGCTGATCCTCAGACGGCGTGCGGATGTGAGTGGGTTCCTGTAGCGCTCTCTCTCCTCTCAGCGCCGCCATTTGCATTCGTGCGGCGGCGTGACTGACAGCTCTGTGCTCCGCAGGCGCCCGGTGCTGCTGCCTCCGCACGGCCCAAAGGAAGAGCTGTCTCCGGCTGACATTTATGACTTTATATCCACACGACGGGGCCTGATCACTCCACTTACTCCGCACTTCGAAAGGGAAATCACGGGGATGATTGTTTTTCGGCGAATGCGAGGGCGTTTCTGTCCGATCCTGATTTGTTATTTTTGTCACGGCGAGATGATTTGCAATCTCCCCCTGGATTCAAAAAACGTAAACTGTCTGATGATATTGGAGGATGTTGTTGAGGATGTGTACTTTACCTGAGCAGTGTTTGTGTTGAGAACTTTCTACTTTCACTTCATTTGACAGCAGGGGCGGACTGGGACTGAAAAACGGCCCTGGACTCGGACGAGCCAGGCCCAAATGAGCGTAAATAAGACACTTCTTGACCAAAGAGCAACAGTGTAAGGCCTGATTTGAAAGCTAAGACGTACAAAAGTGATTGAAAGTGATTGTCACGTCGCCGCACTTTTGTCACATTTTTGTCATGTTTTTTGTTGCTTTTTCCTAACTTTTTTAGTGGGTTTTCGTCACTTTTGTGTGTGTTTTTTGCTGTGTATTCGACGTCACTGTCTTGTGTTTTTGTTATGTTTTTATGGCTATTTTGTTGGTTTTTCATTGCTTTTCTTCATTGCTTTGTTGTGTTTTCGTCTCTTTTTCGTCATTTTGTTATTGGTTTTTCATTGCTTTTTTTCGTTGCTTTGTTATGTTTTTTTATTTTCATTTTTTGTGTTTTTTTGTTGCTTTGTAATTGTGTTTTCGTCACATTTTTGAGGATTTTTTGTTGGTTTTTCATTGCTTTTCTTCATTGCTTTGTTGTGTTTTCGTCTCTTTTGTGTCATGTTTTTATTGGTTTTTCATTGCTTTTTTTCGTTGCTTTGTTATATTTTTGTCATGTTTTTTTTTCTTCACTTTTTGTGTTTTTGTTGCTCTGTAGTTGTGTTTTCGTCACATTTTTGTGGATTTTTTGTTGGTTTTTCATAGTTTTTCTTCATTGCTTTGTTGTGTTTTCGTCTCTTTTTTGTCACGTTTTTATTGGTTTTTCATTGCTTTTTTTTCGTTGCTTTGTTGTGTTTTTGTCATGTTTTTTTTCCACTTTTTGTGTTTTTTATGTTGCTTTGTAGTTGTGTTTTCGTCACATTTTTGTGGATTTTTTGTTGCTTTTCTTCATTGCTTTGTTATGTTTTTGTCATGGTTTCTTTTCCCACTATTTGTGTTTTTTTTTATGTTGTTTTGTAGTTGTGTTTTCGTCACCTTTTTGTGGATTTTTTTGTTTTTTCATAGCTTTTTTTCGTGGCTTTTTTGACACGTTTCTGTTGGTTTTTCATTGCTTTTTTTTGTTGCTTTATGTTTTTGTCATGTTTTTTTTTTCCACTTTTTGTGTTTTATTGTTGCTTTGTAGTTGTGTTTTCGTCACATTTTTGTGGATTTTTCGTTGGTTTTTCATTGCTTTTAATCGTTGCTTTTTTGTCACGTTTTTATTGTTTTTTCATAGCTTTTCTTCGTTGCTTTGTGGTTGTGTTTTCGTCTCTTTTTTGTCATGTTTTTATTGGTTTTTCATTGCTTTTTTTCGTTGCTTTGTTATGTTTTTGTCATGGTTTCTTTTTTTCACTTTTTGTGTTTTTTTTTGTTGCTTTGTAGTTGTGTTTTCGTCACATTTTTGTGGATTTTTTGTTGGTTTTTATTGGTTTTTCATTGCTTTTCTTCATTGCTTTGTTGTGTTTTCGTCTCTTTTTTGTCTTGTTTTTATTGTTTTTTCATTGCTTTTTTTCGTTGCTTTGTTGTGTTTTTGTCATGTTTTTTTTTCCCACTATTTGTGTTTTTTTGTTGCTTTGTAGTTGTGTTTTCGTCACATTTTTGAGGATTTTTTGTTGGTTTTTCATTGCTTTTTTTCATTGCTTTGTTGTGTTTTCGTCTCTTTCTTGTCATGTTTTTATTGTTTTTTCATTGCTTTTTTTTGTTGCTTTGTTGTGTTTTTGTCATGTTTTTTCCACTTTTTGTGTTTTTTATGTTGCTTTGTAGTTGTGTTTTCGTCACATTTTTGTGGATTTTTCATTGCTTTTCTTCATTGCTTTGTTATGTTTTTGTCATGGTTTCTTTTCCCACTATTTGTGTTTTTTTATGTTGTTTTGTAGTTGTGTTTTTGTCACCTTTTTGTGGATTTTTTTGTTTTTTCATAGCTTTTTTTCGTGGCTTTTTTGACACGTTTCTGTTGGTTTTTCATTGCTTTTTTTTGTTGCTTTATGTTTTTGTCATGTTTTTTTTTTCCACTTTTTGTGTTTTATTGTTGCTTTGTAGTTGTGTTTTCGTCACATTTTTGTGGATTTTTCGTTGGTTTTTCATTGCTTTTAATCGTTGCTTTTTTGTCACGTTTTTATTGTTTTTTCATTGCTTTTCTTCGTTGCTTTGTAGTTGTGTTTTCGTCTCTTTTTTGTCATGTTTTTATTGGTTTTTCATTGCTTTTTTTCGTTGCTTTGTTATGTTTTTGTCATGGTTTCTTTTTTTCACTTTTTGTGTTTTTTTTTGTTGCTTTGTAGTTGTGTTTTCGTCACATTTTTGTGGATTTTTTGTTGGTTTTTATTGGTTTTTCATTGCTTTTCTTCATTGCTTTGTTGTGTTTTCGTCTCTTTTTTGTCTTGTTTTTATTGTTTTTTCATTGCTTTTTTTCGTTGCTTTGTTGTGTTTTTGTCATGGTTTTTTTTCCCACTATTTGTGTTTTTTTGTTGCTTTGTAGTTGTGTTTTCGTCACATTTTTGAGGATTTTTTGTTGGTTTTTCATTGCTTTTTTTCATTGCTTTGTTGTGTTTTCGTCTCTTTCTTGTCATGTTTTTATTGGTTTTTCATTGCTTTTTTTTGTTGCTTTGTTGTGTTTTTGTCATGTTTTTTCCACTTTTTGTGTTTTTTTTGTTGCTTTGTAGTTGTGTTTTCGTCACATTTTTGTGGATTTTTCATTGCTTTTCTTCATTGCTTTGTTATGTTTTTGTCATGGTTTCTTTTCCCACTATTTGTGTTTTTTTATGTTGTTTTGTAGTTGTGTTTTTGTCACCTTTTTGTGGATTTTTTTGTTTTTTCATAGCTTTTTTTCGTGGCTTTTTTGACACGTTTCTGTTGGTTTTTCATTGCTTTTTTTTGTTGCTTTATGTTTTTGTCATGTTTTTTTTTTCCACTTTTTGTGTTTTATTGTTGCTTTGTAGTTGTGTTTTCGTCACAATTTTGTGGATTTTTCGTTGGTTTTTCATTGCTTTTAATCGTTGCTTTTTTGTCACGTTTTTATTGTTTTTTCATAGCTTTTCTTCGTTGCTTTGTAGTTGTGTTTTCGTCTCTTTTTTGTCATGTTTTTATTGGTTTTTCATTGCTTTTTTTCGTTGCTTTGTTGTGTTTTTGTCATGTTTTTTTTTTTATGTTGCTTTGTAGTTGTGTTTTCGTCACATTTTTGTGGATTTTTTGTTGGTTTTTATTGGTTTTTCATTGCTTTTCTTCATTGCTTTGTTGTGTTTTCGTCTCTTTTTTGTTATGTCTTTATTGGTTTTTCATTGCTTTTCTTCATTGCTTTGTTATGTTTTTGTCATGTTTTTTTTTTCCACTATTTGTGTTTTTTTGTTGCTTTGTAGTTGTGTTTTCGTCACATTTTTGTGGATTTTTTGTTGGTTTTTCATTGCTTTTAATCGTTGCTTTTTTGTCACGTTTTTATTGTTTTTTCATAGCTTTTCTTCATTGCTTTGTTGTGTTTTCGTCTCTTTCTTGTCATATTTTTATTGGTTTTTCGTTGCTTTTTTTTGTTGCTTTGTTGTGTTTTTGTCATGTTTTTTTTCCACTTTGTGTTTTTTTATGTTGCTTTGTAGTTGTGTTTTCGTCACATTTTTGTGTTTTTTTGTTGGTTTTTCATAGCTTTTAATTGTTGCTTTTTTGTCACGTTTTTGTTGGTTTTTCATTGCTTTTTTTTCCGTTGCTTTGTTATATTTTTGTCATTTTTTTTTTAGTTTTTGTGTTTTTTTGTTGCTTTGAAGTTGTGTTTTCGTCACATTTTTGTGGATTTTTTGTTGCTTTTCTTCATTGCTTTGTTATGTTTTTGTCATGTTTTTTTCGTGTTTTTTTGTTGCTTTGTAGTTGTGTTTTCGTCACATTTTTGTGGATTTTTTGTTGGTTTTTCATAGCTTTTTATCGTTGCTTTTTTGTCACGTTTCTTTTTTTGCTTTTCCAGCACATTTTTGCTCCATTTTCATAACCAACACCTGAACGCAATATCAATGTACAATTATATAATGACAAATAAAGCAGTTTCTCACTTACTTCAAAGTAGGGCCTGAATATTTGCTCAAGTAAGAGTAAAAAAAAAGTACATTTTACGAGAGTACTTTGAGTAACTAAGCGAAAAAGTCTGATTCATACTTCAGTAGTGACGTAAATCATGAAAAACAAAACTATAAATAATTAGGAAAAATTAAGATTTGAAGATTTGCCACTTTATTCACTGTGGCACGAGTTGCTACATATTTGTATTATTTCTACTAAAAAGAAGTAAAATGTACTGTATGGAAAAAAATAAGTAGTGGCAGAAGTATGATGAGCCATGGCAAGTTTATTTACAATCACTTCAAAAAGTTACTTAAAGGAATTAGTTTGTCCTCCTTTAGCGTATTGATAACTTTAACATTTGTGGGAAAACGCTGTGCATCTTATTATAAAACATTTTTATCAATTGCATGAACTTTCAGGCTATTTTTTTTAATCATTTTTGTGAAAGTTACCCTAAAAAGTGACCCTGCAAGTTACAAAATCTGCCAATAAACTTGTCCCCATGCTACAAATATAATAAGAAAGTTAGGAATGAGTTTGGACTAAAAGTAACATTTTCATTTTGTGGTTTATTCTTTCATTGTTTGTAATTAAAAAGGAATAGGGCCTTTAAGTGCTTGTACTTGAGTAAATGTAACTGAGTACTACCTCTGCAGACTTTATACCTATTGTCTTTTGAGAGAAAATACTAAACTAATACCAATCTCTTTAGGCGCTTCTCAGACTTTTCATGAAACATTGACTTTCCAAATACCAGCGGGCCGAGCTCAAGCTCAAATCAGGACTAAACTGGGACAAAAAAGGCTCTAAAAAACACCTAACTAACTGAATAATGTCTGAACTGTAAACCATGTCAAAACACCAGTGCAAACAGGCTCATTATGAATCCTTTTTTTTCTTTTCAGCTCCGATTGTGTGTCTTTCGGAGAGTTTTCAGAGTTATCACCCCAGGAAAGGACATTTCTTTCCCCCGAACCTCACACAGTCTTGATTAACATTTGTTGATTTTACAAATTGGGCCTGAAACTAGCTTCCTGGTTTGGCGGCTCTGTTGGAACATGGCCGTACAGTGCGTCACCTGATCGGATTACGAATAACACTGAGAAAGCCCTGATTCATTTCTGTTGTAGAAGTGTCAGAACATGAACATTTCAGACAGTGAGTGACCTTCCTTTGTGGATGTTAGTGTCTCGAATGTACGTGCTATAGGCAAACTGTTCTCACTGCTCCCCTTACCTGTCTGGTGGGCGTGTGGCCGATGCTCTCCAGGCAGACGGAGCCCTGGTAGCTGAGGTGGGGGAACAGGTTTAGGGCGTGGGCCGCCTCCGGGCCGCGCTGCCTGTAGCCCCAGATCAGGTCGATCCACTGGTGCAGCTGGCAGGACACGAACTCGCTCTCCAGGGCCTGAGGAGCAAAGAGAAGAGAGATCCTTAAACATTTACAAAGCTTCAGTTTCATGTCAACAAAGCAGTGAAGGCAGGTGTGCGCCCTCTGCAGGCGTTTTGTACAACTACAGTTAATAACATGTCAAGAAGGCAAATATGTTCCAATGTTCATTTGCACCAACATGTCAACACTAAAATTCTATTCTATTCTGCCAGACAAATACATCAGATTAAGAGAACAGCTGCTACAAAACAGCAGACAGATATTTGAAGCTGCTGGTGCCTCTGGAGTCTCCTGAACATCAAGGTGTAGGACCCTCCAGAGGCTGCAGTTGTGCATAAACCTTCTGTCTGACCTCCCTAAAATGCTCACGAGCAGAAACAGCTTTTTTTTTTACCTTAATGACACTGAAATACAATCTGCATAATAATTCTTTAAAGAGGGGGTGTTATGCTTTTTTCAATCACATAGCACTAGTCTATATCACACTACAATGATGACAAAACCTTCTGTTGGTCTGTAAATGCAGTAAATTAGAATAACTGCCTTGTATAAAATTGCTCTCTCAAAATGGCTGTAGTGAATGTCTTGAAATAGGCCTCTGTCTCTTTAAGAACCTCTGACTCTTTCAGACACGCCCCCTCCACACGCTGTCTGTGGCATCAGTGGGGAGGGGGTTCTGCTGAGGAGCAGTGGTTGGTTACTCGGCTGGTGACGAAAGCTCGGAGGCGTCTCCAGGAGGTGGGGGCGTTCCTAGGAGGACTCAGGCAAACCTATCCCTAAAATGGCCGCCATCAGAGTTTTTACAGATTACTCAAAATATGTGAACGTGCCAAGGCAACACTTCAGGCATGTTTTTAATGAGGGAATGATGTAAAGCTTGAAAAAGTCGATTTTGCATAATACACCCCCTTTGACATAGTGTAAGAACAAAGGTCATTACATGGTTATAGTGATAATTTTTCTTTCTGTTCTTTTTCTGGATTGGACTTTGTTTAGACACATAATTTTGCACTCCAGTCGTTACATAAACCTCTCTGTTTCCAATGTCCACACATCCAGCCACAGAAGAAGGTGGACAGGGTCGTCACATGATCGGAAGGTCGGGTGTTCGGTCGGGGGTGAGTGGTTCCTTGCTTTTTAATGTCATAATGTTTTCAGAGCACATCGTGTTACATAAACAACTGCAGCCTTTGCTATTTCAGTCGCGATTAACTCGGCAAACAAGTCCGAAATCAACGCTGCCCATTGCACAACGAGCCTGGAGTCCATGGCCGCGAACCATCCCCACTCTGCAGAAAAGCAGCCTGATTTCGTTGCGTTTTCAGTGGTGTGATTCCCATGCAAGGAGCGACCCGCACCCCTCCCCAGGCTGCCGGAATAACAACCACTCCAGCCGCGGCCCACGGGAGGGAGCGCACGGCCACGGGGCACATCAGCCAAATCCAAAGTGGCACATGCAAAGACGGGAGGTGGGAGGCAGAGGGAGGAGAGAGAGGAGAGAGGAGGGAGAGAACACATCATAAACAATAGGACAGAGACAAAGGCAAAATGGAGGTTTTAGACGGCAACACTGTTTTGGAAACGGAGGAAAATGAGAAATGGCAAGAATGGGGTTTCCACATGCAGCTCCATATTTAAAGGTCCTACTGATCATTTTTGTGACCCAATCATAGTGCCTTTACTTTCAGTCACAGCAGCCCCTACAACGCTCCAGGATCAACTGTTTTGTTCCTAATTAAAGCGTGAGAAACTTGCCCCCCCATGGACAGATTTCTACAAATATAAAAAAATAGTGCTCAAGAGAGAGTGAAATAGTGCTCAAGACAGAGCGAGTCCAAACAAGACTTAAAAATAGTACTCAAGACAGAGCGAAATAGTGCTCAAGACAGAGCGAGTCAAAACAAGACTTAAAAATAGTGCTCAAGACAGAGTGAGTCAAAACAAGACTTAAAAATAGTGCTCAAGACAGAGTGAGTCAAAACAAGACTTAAAAATAGTGCTCAAGACAGAGTGAGTCAAAACAAGACTTAAAAATAGTACTCAAGACAGAGCGAGTCAAAACAAGACTTAAAAATAGTGCTCAAGACAGAGCGAATCTAAACAAGACTTAAAAATGCATATAACTGAAAGTATTTTATCTTTTATTTATTATTTATTAATTCTATTGATGTTTTTATTGATTGTATTTGTTTTCTTATATTTATGCAACTGTGAAGCACTTTGAATTGCCTTGTGTATGAATTGTGCTCTACAAATAAACGTGCCTTGCCTTACAAATGATTGACTCAAATCAAGAACAAATGTACATATTTGTAGACAGGGCTGGACTGTCAGAAAAAAATCGACCCCACTTTTGGGTCCTCTATAAAAGCAGTCATACCATAGACGCTGATTTATGTTCTTCCCAATGGGTGGGGGTCAGGATTGATCTTACAAACTCGTGGTTATGAGCCCGGCGCTCTACCCATGGAGCTAAACAAGTGCAGTGCAATTGTCGAGGCCATTAGCAAAACAATAAGCCCTTGAACTAAACCAGTATAAGCTACAAAACCGAGGACAATAGCTGCATGTTGTCCATCCATCCATCCATCCATCCAAATGATCACACTGTAGATTTAGGTATTGATATGGTGAAACTCACCACGGAGTTAGGGAGGTGTGGAGTGAAAATAGAAGTCCCCAAAAAGGCCAAAACATTGTAAATCCTTTCAATGGAAACCAGAAGCCTTTTCCAAACTGAGGTTCTGTGTTACAATAACCTATTTTCACTTATAATGACAAATATGATGTGAAGGGAAGGGGTAATGTTATATCCGAGAGGCCCATTGCTCGTTATCATTCATTATCTGGGATCCATGACTCAAGAAAGCGCCAACGGAGGGGTATAAAAAGCATCAGATACCCCTAGTGGACATATCATGAAATTGGACCCATTATAGTGAGGAGCACGTCAATAGAATATGTAGAATATGTATGTACTAATGAAGTGAGGCTGCCAGTCTGCGCCATTGGCCGCTCCCAGTACCAACCCCTCACTCACACACTACATTCACACAGGAGAGGAAGGTGAGGTGTCTTGCCCAACGACCAGGGCATCAGAGCATCTTGGTCAGGTTTACCTCGGGGTTGGTAATGTTAAACAATACCAGTCTGGTATCGGAGTTTAGGTACTACCGATATCGGAAAAATAAAAGTATCGAAAACAGTTTTGATGCTGTTGGGTCCAGTAACAACATTAAGCGAGTTTGAGCTCAAATAAATGATTCCCCAACATTTTTTCCCCATTTATTTTAATGTTTGGTCCATTTCCCCTCAAATGTTAGCTCCATAATTCACGTTTTCCTTATTTTTGATCCAGTTTTTCCCTCATGTTTGCCAATTTTTTTATTACAAATTTTTTCCTTATATATATTCTCCCCATTTTTTCCGAATGTCCCCAATTTTTTTCAGAATTTTTGCCCCAATTTTTCACCCACTATTCCTCCCTGCAAAAAGTAATTAACTAGATTAGTATAAACATCTCAATTTGAGCATAATAATCCAAATTTCAGTTGTTTTGACTGGGTAAATTGTTCTTGGGCATTTGTCCTAGATTATTTAACTTGTTCTGAGATGTTTCCGACTCATTTCGATACATTTCGTCCTTATTTCAGGTCATTTTCTTTGCCAATGGGGTAAGAAAATTGGTCTTATCTCATTGGCAATTTCACTTTCTTATTTCAAGCGAGATTTACCTTAGAACCGGTCTGAAATGTCCTCAAACTAGCAAAGTAAACTTGGTCCGATCAGGAAAAACGTCTAAATTAGCGAAAAACGCTCAAAACACGATATATTTCCTCAATTCAAGCCATTTAAGACAATGCTTGATATTCACTTTTTGCAGTGTATTAGTCCCCATTTCTTAACATTGGAGATAAACCCGATGTTTTCTGGTTCTAGATGACAAATATTTTAGTACAGGCATCAGTATCGTGAACCAAGTATCGTTAAAGTTCTGGTACCCACGGAGGCGTAAGCTATTGTGCATGTTTTGGATGGCAGCAGTGGTTTAACACACAGTAACGCCTCAAACATGGAGGATTCAGACAGAAACATCACATAACGTTACATTTTTGTGAGAGGATGCTCGCTGAGTGTCTTTCCCGCTGATGCTCCGGTGTTGTATGTGAGTGAGGGGGGAGGGCGTGGGGGGGGAAGGACGGCGGGAGGGGAGAGGAGAGAGGAGAAAGGTCGCCTCGGCACTAGCAGCCTGCCTCTGTCAGAGCGAGTGAAAAGGTCGCGAGTGTTCGTCTGGCCTGTTTTTAGCTCAGAAAACGCGGCGCTTCTCAGGTTCACGTTTCACCGCTGGTTGGTTTAACGACGTGGGAATCGAAACGAAACAGAAAATAATTAACACGCGATGACAGATGCGACGGTGGGAATCAGTGTTAATGACGACAACGTTCTTGATTCAGTTTAACTCCTGATCTTTAGACTAAAATAAGAATGGTTTTATTTGTACCTTTGTTCAACCCCTTAACTCCCACCTGAACCGAGCACATTTTCTCCAGTTTGGCTTTACCCCAGTCCAAAGCTTCTGGAAAAAAGCTGTGAAAATAGCGACAGAACTGAGACGAAAAAAATTATGGAAATGTGACAAAATGGTGACGAAAAATTAATGAAAAAGTGGCAAAAATGTCAAAAGAAATTGACAAGAAATTGACAAAAATGTGACAAAAAAATGTTGAAGAATGTGACAAAAAAATGACGAAAAATGTGACAAAAAATGACAAAAATGTGACAAAAATGTGACAAAATGTGACAAAAAAAATGACACAAATTTGATTTAAAAAAAGACGAAAAAAGCGATACAAAATATGACAAAAAATATGACAAAAAGACAAAAATGTGACAAAAAAATTACAAAAATGTGACAAAAAATTTATAAAAAATTGACCAAAAAAAAGACAAAAATGTGACAAAAAATATGACAAAAAATATGACAAAAAATATGACAAAAAATATGACAAAAATGTGACAAAAAATGACAAAAATGTGACAAAAATGTGACAAAAAAATGACACAAATTTGATTTAAAAAAAGACAAAAAAAGCGACACAAAATATGACACAAAATATGACACAAAATATGACAAAAATTACAAAAATGTGACAAAAATTTTATAAAAAATGGACAAAAAAAAGACAAAAATGTGACAAAAAATAACAAAAATGTGATAAGAAAAAAGTAAAAAAAAAAAGGGTTGAATACCCCAAAAAAAATAAAATCTGATGACGTGAGGAAAAAGGTCCTCTCGGTTCAGGCGGGAGTTAAGAGGTTAATCAGGAAAGTCTCTATTTCAGTGGAGCAAGAGGAGAGGGAGGGGGAGGAGCTTAGAATTTAGATCGATAATGCATAGATGGTGATGAAGATGTGTAGTAAAAAGCACATATAGTTTGTGGAACGCCCTGATTCTTGCTGGTGCGTAAAGACGTACAGTAATATGTTTTGGATACAGCACTTACCATGCGGTGGATCCTGACGAAGTCCTCCGGCGTCTTGGCCCAGGCCGGCAGCTCCACGTCACACACCAGGGCCCCGTCCTCCCTCAGCCCCAGCGGGTAATCGTTACTGTTCACCAACATCTCCGGGAGGTAGAAGAACTCGGGGATCAGCTCCTGCGGAAAACAACACACAGACACTTGTGAAATACTTAAGTTCATGTGTTAATAGTCCAAGTCGTGAAGGTCCAAGAACTAAGCAAGTCCAAGTCAATTGGTCATGGGGTCAAGTCAAGTCTTTCTTTAGCCGGCAAGTCGCCTGAGGTCGCAAACGTCAGTGTTAAGCCTCTTCTTTTCAATATGTGTTTAATCTACTTGAAAATATAAAGTGCTTTCTCAAGATTTAACGATTATGAAAATTTAGGCTAAAATCAAACTTTTAAAAATGTAATGGATTTGGATTTAAAGGAACAGGCCACCATTTTTCCATACTGAGAAATGTTCTTACCTGAGCTCAGACGATTTGTACCTGTCTGGTCTTTGTGTGTCAGTCACGCAAAAAGACCAAAGATGTTGTTAGCATTTAGCCTCTCCCAATGTATTCCTATCGCTGCGAACAGGGTGAAGTACGGGTACGTATCAACTCGTCTAAGCACAGGTAAGAACATATCACAGTATGGAAAAACGGGGGCCTGTTCCTTTAAGTCTAATTAATTTTTAAATCACCAAAAAATTTTAAATATATATATTTCAAATGCTCCAGTCTATGTACAAAATTACAAGGACGGCATTTTAAGGAAGGGGGCCTGGGGGGCCAACTTCCAAAAAATGGAAACAGATTCTTTTAAACATGAGCTGCTTTTCCCTGCAGTCAGAAAGATAAATATCAAACAATATTTTCATTTTAGTTAGTTTCTGGTAGTTTTTTCTGTCAGTGGTTCCCCTGTAATGCTCCAGCCCCTGTATACTTGGATTCACCCCTGCTCAAAGTAGATTCTGGGCAGCCTTCAGTCCCGCTGTCACTGGGCTCAGTGTGGCTGCGGGAAAGTCTTTTTAGAGCTTTGGTCAAGTAAGTCTCGAAAATGTATTTGACTCAAGTCTCCCACCTCTTGTTAATAGTTAAACCTGCCTCTCTTCAAAACCATTTCATTCACAGCAGCACATATGATGCAAAAGGTGAAAATATCTTTATTTGCCGCTGCAGTTTGACATCAAAAACACATGATTGAACAGTAGATGCACAAATAAGTGATGCTTCCTATTACATTACACTTGGTTCAAAAGGACAATCACAAGCCTCCAGAACTGCCATTTGTTCCAATGTGTGCCCTCTAGAGTGTTATTAACCTCTTAACTCCCGCCTGAACCGAGAGGACCTTTATCCTCACGTCATCAGATTTTTTTCCCATCATTTTTTTGTTGGGTGTTAGTTTTTTTTGTCAAATTTTTAGCACAATTTTGTAATTTCTTTTGTCACATTTCTGTCATTTTTTCGTCCATTTTTTTTAAATCACATTTTGTAATTTTTTGTAATTTTTTTCCACATTTTTGTCATTTTTTTGTCACATTTTTTTTGTCACATTTTTTTTGTCATTTTTTGTCAATTTCTTGTGACATTTTTGTCACATTTTTTTAAATTTTTTCCATCAAATTTTTGTATTTTTTTGTCAAATTTTTATCACATTTTTGTATTTTTTTTTAATCACATTTTTGTAATTTCTTTTGTCACTTTTCTGTCATTTTTTTGTCCATTTAAAAAAAAAATCAAATTATGTCATTTTTTTGTCAATTTTTTTCCACATTTTTGTCACATTTTTGTCATTTTTTTGTCACATTTTGTCAATTTTTTTTTGTCATTTTTTGTCAATTTCTTGTGACATTTTTTTTCATTTTTTTTCATTTTTTCATCAAATTTTTGTATTTTTTTGGTCAAATTTTTATCACATTTTTGTCATTTTTTCGTCCATTTTTTATCAATTTTTTGTCATTTTTTGTCAAATTTTTTTTGTGACCATTTCTTGTCCATTTCTTGTGATATTTTTGCTACTTTTTCATCAATATTTCGTCACTTATTTGTCAATGTTTTCCCACTTTTTTGTCACATTTCCATCATTGTTTTCGTCTCAGTTTTGTTGCTATTTTAACCTCTTTTTTCCAGAAGCTTTTGGCCTGGGGTAAAGCCAAACTGGAGAGAATCTGCTCGGTTCAGGTGGGAGGTCGCTTTATCCTCTTCCATCCAGCCGCCATTCTCCCCGTGAATACCTCGCATTCCTATGACACCATTTTACTCATGAATTCATCCTCGCTTTGCTTTTTTCCCAGCCAAAACCTCCTCCAGGAAGTGCGCTGTTGCCCCACACTCACTCGCCTGTGACACGCGTGTGATTTCTGACCGAGCGCCAGACGAACACGTGTGGAAGGAGCCTGTTCATCTGAGAGAGAGGCCGTGTGGCGGTGAGAGACGTGCGAATGAAGGGGAGAGGTGACAAAAACACAGCCCACAGCGGGACCCTGTGCAGCCAGAGGTGATAGTTTGGTTTATCCACACGCAAGGGCTGACGTGTGTGAATCAGAGGGCGGGGTCAGCAGACGGGATCCCGGTGTTTGCCCATGAAAAACGAGCCTAGAGGATGAGTGAGCGATGATGTGGCGTCTTCCTTCTCTCCCCCTGTGTTTTTACAACTTCAGTAGACTTTTTTTGTAAATCTTTCATCCACACAGCCTGGTCATCTGCATTACAAAGCCGTGCAGATTCCATGTGTTTTTGGAGGAGGTCACTTTGCAGGTCGTGAGCCTTCAGTTTAGTCAGAAGCGATGATGACACACGTGTGCTAAGCTGGATGTGTGTGTAGTGAGGTGGGGTAGGTGTCCCTGCGTTAAGCCAATAGAATGAAGCGGGCGCACTATAAAAGGGGCATCTTCCCCATCACCTGCCCTCTCACCTCTCTGACGTCACACCTGCTGCGAGGCTTCGGTAGCGGCTAGTCTGGGGTTGTCTGGTTGTGCGTCGTGTCGGGAGCGTCGAGCCGGCGACGTAGGCTTAAGGCCGTCAACTTTGTATGCAACTTCCATGCCTCGATGGTAAGCGTGTTCTTCGCAGCTTGTGTCTTGTCATGCGGGTGCATTTTCTAAGTTCCTGCTGTTCACATAGCGCTGCTGATGCCGGTCCGAGTGGTGCCGTATAGCTGGACGTGGTCCGGGGTCTGCGGGCTCGTAGGGTGTCTCGCTTCGCTTTCGCTACCTGGTAGGATCTTTTTTGTTTCTGGCACCTGTAAAATGTATTGTTCTGTACTCATGTTAAATGTAATTGCAGGGTCTTGGCAGCACCATCATGCCTCCCCTGCCTGTATGTCTGTCAACTTGTTCTCTTCTGTACGTCCTGGATCCAGCTTTTAAAGGAATAGGCCACCGTTTTTACATACTAAGATATGTTCTTACCTCACTTTAGTCGTGTTATTATATCCCCGTCTGGTCTTTGTCCGCACGCTCTGTCGCGCAAACGGAGCACATACGCAGCCTCTCCCACATGTCACATAGCTCCGAAAAAGCTCACGATAGAAGCTACCAAGCTCTTCCACGTGTTCCCTATTTAAATAAAGTTACGTGAAGTGTTTTCATGCGAAGTATATTTACACAGAAATGTAACGTGTCGATTTCATAAGCAAATAAAAAGGGGGACTATATTGTGAGGCGTAATGATACGAGGAGCAAAACGTCCGCGCAGTAACTCCTAAAGACTTCCCCCGCTCACTTCCGTCAATAACCTTTAGGAGTTACTGCGCAGACGTTTTACTCCTCGTATCATTACGCCTCACAATATAGTCCCCCTTTTTATCTGCTTATAAAATCGACATGCTACATTTCTGTGTAAATATACTTCGCATGAAAACACTTCACGTAACTTTATTTAAATATTTAAACACGTGGAAGAGCTTGGTAGCTTCTATCGTGAGCTTTTTCGGAGCTATATGACATGTGGGAGAGGCTCCGTTTGCCTGACAGAGCGCACGGACAAAGACCAGACGGGGATATATTAACTCGACTAAAGTGAGGTAAGAACATATTTTAGTATGTAAAAACGGTGGCCTATTCCTTTAAAGAACAAAACGTCCAAAATGAACTTTTTAAGAAACCAAACTTAATTTGTGTAATCTGCTACATGTGACCCTCACAAAGGCGCTCATTGGCGGGAGGTGACGCTGAAGTTCCCTAAAATGGCTGCAGACACTGTCAATTACCGCCAAGTTTCGTCACCAGCCCCTCGATATTAGGACTTTGGGCCTTTTCATAAGAAGGGAAATCGCCTACCCCTGTTTTATAGCTTGGTTAAAAGTTCAAAAAAGTCAATCCAGCGTAATACAGGTCCTTGAATCAGTGTCTGTAATTGCAGTGACCCTGAAGCGAACAGCGAACACAGTGAGGCATGTGCACACAGGAATGTTGATGCTCTCGCTCTCTGTCTCGCTCTCTCTCTCCTCAAACCGTCTTGATCCGAGAACCCTTTTTATCGCCGACTTTTACCGAGCTCGTATTTGTCAAACTGAGAGGCACCGCGCCGCTTTTACGCAACCTATGGGAAACATAACAGGCCAAAGCTTTTAGGCCCCTATAAATCAACTTTAGCATGACACGCTACACCGCTCTGCTACCGGTCACACATCACCTCCACAGACAGTCGCCCATTCTCTCCCCCTGTTCTCCAACACACCAGGAGATTTTCTGGCACTTTTTCGAGGAACTTCCTGCCGTAACTCAGCGCGGGGCCGGTAACAAAAAAAAAAAAAAAGTGCCAGCTCGGTTTTCAAGCCGCTCTCCCCTGGCAGCCATTAATTCTGCAACAGCGCAGTAATGGGCTAACAAGTCAATCACGCCGGGCCGGGCGGCTTTACACAGTGTCACCCCCATGACAAGTTCGTCAGCCGCTGTCAGCGCAGAGAAGAGGAGGCTGGCGGCGCGGGTACAGGCAGGGACGGCGGTGTTTTTCGGTGCCAGGGGGGACGGCGCGCCAGTCCGAGCGCAGATCTGAAATGTGGCGGATGATGACGGCTTTAAACTGGACACATCCTGCGAAACACCGCGGCTTTACGGCCAAACGCTGCGGGTGGAGAGGAGGAAATGATAATGTGGAGATACCAGTTTGAAACTTTTGCTGTAGATTACTGACATAAATATGAGGAAAAACGTGATTCAAGTTTTCTGTCATTTTATGTTTTCAGTCAAGAACAAGGCGCTACACATGAAAATCCATAATCTGAAACCTAAATAAATACAAAGTCACTGTATTATTTTGTTGATATATTACAGGGTTGCTACAGGTGGCAGCAGGCCAAATCTAATGCTTTTTAACACTTTACTCAGTTTACGGCCGGTAAGTCCGTGGTACTTATAGTGGTAATTACAGGATAATGACAAGGTTATTATTGTGGTACTAAAAGTCATAATTACTGGTCATTAGGGTTAGGGGTTAGGGAGACACAGAGTTGCCACTGTATCTCTCATTACTAAGAGATACAGTGGCAACTCTTAGTAATGAAGGTCATACTTCTATGTACTTTGATACTTTAAATGATAGTTTCTAGTAGTTTCAGTGATACATCTATGGTACTTATTGGTAATTCAAGGACACTACAGCAGCAATTCATAAGTGGTAAATGTAGTACTTCTACAAACAGAAGTAATTTCTAAGATTGTGTGACTGTAAAACAACATAAATCAGCATTGGGGAAAATAAGCACAACCTTCATTACCACTGTATCTAGAAGTACATACCTTGTAATTCACTACAGTATCCTTTAAGTACCACAATAAGTACCTAGAATTACCACTGTAATTACCACCATAAGAACCACTGTAAGTACCATTGTAAGTACCGAGAATTACCAGTGTAAATGCCACCATAAGTACCATTGTAAGTACCACTGTAAGAACCACTATAAGTACCTAGAATTACCAGTGTAATTACCACCATAAGTACCACTGTAAGTACCACTGTAAGTACCATTGTAAGTACCACTGTAAGTACCACTATAAGTACCGAGAATTACCAGTGTAAATGCCACCATAAGTACCATTGTAAGTACCACTGTAAGTACCACTATAAGTACCGAGAATTACCAGTGTAAATGCCACCATAAGTACCACTGTAATTACCAGTTTAATTACCACCATAAGTACCACTGTAATTACCAAGGACTTACCGGCCCGTAATGTAAAGTGTTACCGCCATGGGTAATAATTACGATATGTTTAATGCAAAAAAATCTCGGTATATTGTATTCCATAAGACTTGTAAACATTCATTCAGAGGAATGAACAAATTGGGCACAACCTCAAAGGAACAGGCCACCGTTTTTACATACTGACATATGTTCTCACCTGAGCTTAGACGAGTTCATGTGTACCTGTCTGGTCTTCACGCGTGCCCTCAGTCACGTAAACACAGCACATCAAAGTGAAGTTATTATTGTGCAGACGCCGAACTACTCCTGGTATTATTACGCCTTACAATATAGTTCCAGGTGTTAATGACTTTTAAGGCCTTAATTTTGGCACAATTCATTTTATGATTTTTAACGCCCAGCGGAAACCCTGTGTTAGTTACAAAGAATACTTCATAGGGGATTTTAGATCTTGTTTAGCGAATAAGCCAAGTAGAAGTGAGTAAATCTGGTCAAAACCCAAATGTTGCCTTGTTATTTTGCGGTTCAATAAATCAGGCAGGAATTAAATAATAAAACATAATAAAACACGAAAACTATTCTAATTTGTTAAACTTTACACAGGAAGGAGAGTCTAAAGAGAGGGTTTTAAGCTTTTTGCGGGTATTTGGTAATAATAGATGGAAAAAAGGGTTTGGGAATGAGAATTTTTCCCTCTTTTGAATCATTTCTGGCGGACTACAAACATATTTATCACTCACAAATAAAGTCAAGTCATAATCAGGCCCACATGGATGTTTTATCACAGCAGATTGTCCAGTAGAGGCGAAAAACGTCACTTGCAGCTAGCGTTAGCATATGTAGCATGAAGCTAATATTTGGATCCTGTTCAGTTTCATGAGCTGTTGAACCACTTTGCTCCTGCTAGTCTCTGTTTTTATATTTGGTAGAAAACTATATTCATAATTCAGCCTTTATTAAAATAGTTTTGGAGTACTGGGAGAAAGTTTAGCTTGTTTTCCCCCTCCGGCAGCTTCGAACATGCCCGGGCGACACACATTAAGATAAATGTGCCCGTCCAGCCGGGTCGATGCTAATGAGCGACGTGCCAGCGCCGGTGTGGACTGATTTCTGGTTCCGTCTCTGATGCCGCTTGTTTCCGTGTGACTCGCTCGGCGCAGAGGTCAGGCCCATCAGAGCGGGGGGTCGTTACCGCTGAAGAGGCCGGCTTAATGAAGCGGCAGCGCGGTGAAAACAGGCTGCTGACGGAGGAGGGGGGGGAAGGGGGGTGACCTTAGACTCACACTGTTCCCTTTCGGCTCGGACGTGGAAAGACTCCTGCACATGTTTAGTCTGAAATCTTTGATCATTTCGAAGTTGCAGGCGAGTTTTCTCTTATTTCTGTGACAGTGACCCTAAAAAGTGAAATGTGCCTAAACTTGTCCCTGTGAACAACTGGGATGTTATAAAAAAATAGGAATGAATTTGGACAACACATTATATTTTAGTGTCTTCCTCTTTCATTGTTTGTAAGGGGGAAAAATAAATCAGGTATAGGGCCTTTAAGTGAAAGTGTAGAAAATACACAAAGTATTCAAAGCATGAAGTACAAATCAGTTGAAATAAGTAGCTTTGTGGCTTCAAAAACATGTTTAAGTGGCGGTAGACGGCAGTTAGCTTGGCCCGTTAGCCTGTTAGCTTCCACTTCCATTTGTGTGTGTTGGTGACTCTGACCCGGTGGCAGCGAAGTTGCAATTGTGGTTTACTGGCCAAAGACACCGGGGGGAGATGAAGAGATGAAACTAGTTTTTGTGGTGTTGTTTTTGATTCGAGCCGTTCGCTCTGAGACATGTAGCCAGTGACTTCACATCAGAGTCTCCGCTTTGTTTTCTTGACCTATTCATTGATTTGTGCGAGACATCGCTAAAAATAGTGAGAGAGGAAGAACAGTGACCTCTGGAGCTCAGACTCAGAGTCACCTGCGTGCACTATTGGAAATCTCACGTCTATAATGTCTCAGTCAGGAAAAAATACTATATCTGGTATTGGCTACAAATATCCGATACTGAACCGATACCTGTTACCGATACTCTCAATGTTTTAAGAATACCATTTTCACCAACTAAACCTCAGTGAATACGGATGTGCTGTATCTCAATGTGAGGCTTAGAATCTGTAGAATTCAATCTCTGAGTTAGTTTTAATATTCGCAAACATAATTTTGATCACTGAGCAAAATGCTGTGGCTGGCAACATGCTATTGCTAACGTTAACTAATCAAGGCTGGGACAGATATTACGATTGGATCATTTACTAAAATATCCACTACTGGAGAGGCAGGTGTTTGTATTTCAGTTTGTGAAATGTTGTTAAAACTGATGTAACACATTTAGCTTTCAAGTGTTGTAGGAACTCTGATCACTTAGAGTTCATTAAACAGTAATAATAATGCCACATTTACATAAAAGTAGAAATTAAATAAAGGCCATATAAGTGCCATAAAACAGCACCTTTAAGTGTTTAACAACTGCTGTAAACAGAAATCAAAGTGACATTTCTGATCCTGACCAGGGTTAGGGTTATTGTGGCTCAGAGTGGGCTGGAGCGATTGTTTGAGGCTAACGCTAACATTAGCATCGAGGACGTCCCTGTTTATATCTAACATGTTTTACATTGAGATGTATTTTAGACTTGAGTAACTACAGTGGAAGGAGAACTCTTTTTAACACGATCTGCACTCAGCAGTACAGCGTCTATCGTCCCATCAGGATGTTTTTAAAACGGGCCGAGAGAAGCGTCTCTGTCCATCGCTGTTGTGGGCAGATGTGCGTCAGATATACGGGCGCACCAGAAACACACAGATAGAAAGGTTCCGACTTGGAGGGGAAATCAGGGGAAATACGATTGGTAAAATCTTTGTAATTATAATGTAATTATACAGTATATAGATATACATATATATAATTGCTTATGTAACATGTTGTTTGCACAAAAAGATTATTGATCTCACACTGTAGAACAAAGGAACATTCACGTTTTTCACTCACATGAGCCACTTTTCAGAAAGTCTCTTGGATGTGACAAAAAAAGTGAGAAAACTTAGACAAAAACTGACAAAAAAATTATGAAAAAATGACAAAAAATGTGACAAAAAGTGAGAAAACTTGAAACAAAAAATTGACGAAAAATGTAGAAAAAATGAGGAAAAAGTGGCAAAAAATGTCACAAAAAATGTACAAAAAAAGGACTAAAAAATGATTAAAAAAAATTACAAAAAATGATGAAAAAGTGGCAAAAAATTGACAAAAAATTGACAAAAAATTGACAACAAAAGGACAAATGTGACAAAAAGTGGCAAAAAAATTACTATTTGACAAAAAATATACAAAAAAGTTAATGATGGGAAAAAAAATCTGATGACGTGAGGAAAAAGATCCATTTAGATGAGTTTTGTAGATCTTAGCTTTCAAATGAGGCGTTACACTGGCCTACAGGATTTGGGTAAAGCTGACCTGGAGAAAATGCTCTCGGTTCAGGCGGGGGTTAAGAGGTTAATATCGGATATCGGCAGATACTCAAACCCCAGTATCGGAAACAAAAAAGCTGGACCAGTGTCTCTCTAAACTCAGTGCTCAATGCTGCATATCTTTACACATTCAGCTTTAGAAAAACCCCGTTGGTAAATCTGGTCCCCCTCCATGTTTAGTCCGTTTCTCTGGTTTGAGCTCAGGAGCTGCGTTCAGGAGCTGGAGAGCTTCTAAAGCAGCAGGTGCACCTCCACATGAACACTCCCTCTAAATTGTTAATGTCTATTGTTCCAACCACGGCCCGACATTTTCTTTACTCCGCCATCATTTACATCTGGCAGCACCGCACTTTCCCCCCACAAACGCTAGCGCCGCCGCGTTAGCAATGCCCCCGCGCGCCGCCCTCGCTCCCCCAGCTCCGCTCGCCGCAGCCGCCGCCGCTATGTAAAAACAGATGCGTTTGGACGTACAAGTGCTCCGGACTGCGCCGCATTTGTTAACAGTCCGCTCCCTCGGAAAACAGCGCTGCCGCCCGGAAAGAGCCTGTCGCTACATCGCTACACGCGCCCGCGCCGCAAATAGCTTTTGTCATTAATGCTTTATTAATTGCCGCGGGGCAGAGCTCTCGCCGATGCGGGGTGCGCTGGATTTCTCTGACACTTTGAGGTCAGCGTGCCGGGCGGGTGGAGAGGAGGAGGAGGAGGCGGAGGAGGAGGGAGGGGCTTGTCTGTTCCTTTGTTTCAGGGTTTGTGCACAGGAGAGACTGAGCTGCTGGTTTTGTGTCTGAGTTTATTCTCTCTCATTCAGAGAAAACATCTATAATTAATGGGATTTACTCTTACACGGGAGGAGAGAGCCGAGGAGGAGACGATTGTTATGATGGAACACGGTTTTAACATTTATCAGGCAAAACACTGCAGGGGAAAAGGGGATAAAAAATCATTCAGAGATATTCATTTGAAACTGTAGATGTGGTTCACTGGTGTTGAGTTTCCTGTCATTTTATGTTTTCAAAAAAAGCCAAAATTTTAAAATAAGTAAATGCTGATACTGGATCAAGCCTGGTTATTTTATATAATGTCTTCAAAGGCCTCGTCTACTTGAGCCGCAGAACTGAACCCCAAACATGGGACGTCGAAAGGTGGAAGAAAATTTATGATGACAACTGGAGCTGCATGATTAACACACTAAATAGAAAATGAAATGGCAATTAGTGAGTCACAAAGACAACAGTTTTTAAGGTAAGATAAACTACAAAATGTCTTTTCTTAAGGACTTAAGAAACAAAAGTGAAAGACAAGATGAAAAATGTGGGTACATTTGGGAAAATAACATAGATCAAAATTGGGGAAAATGTGAACATTTGGGGAAAATTAGGGAAATACATGCAAAAAATCACTATGGAAAATTTAAAAAAGGAAAATCTTGGAAAAAATTGAAAAAAATTATGGAAAATTTGGGAAATAAGATGAAAAAAATTAGAAATATATATGGAAAATTTGGGGGGAAAACAGAAAAAAATATGGGAATAATATGGTAAAAATGAGAAAAAAAAGATGGAAAATTTGAGGAAAATATGAAACAAATTGTAAAAAAAAAAACAGATGGAAAATGATGGAAAAAATATGAAAAAAATAAAAAAAAATTGGAGAAAAAATATGAAAAAAAAAATGTTTTGTTTTTATTTTATTTGGGGGAAAAACTTCATTTCCCACCAAGATCTTGTATTGATGATGGGAGAGTGTGACCACTGTGCGTTAGTTTAAATGTCTCAATTTGAGCACTGTTTTTGATGAGAAAAAATGTGAACTTATGGTCCTGATGGTTTCCAACCTTACTGGCAAGCAGAGATGTTTTCTACCAGTGTTGATTTCGTCTTAATTTTAGTCAAAGTAATATTTTTGCTGACTAAAATTGGACTAAAACTAAGTTAAAAAAAATCATGACACTAAAGCTATGACTAAAATGTCCAGATGGTTTAGTGGACGAAAATAAGACAAAATCAAAATGAAAAGGAGAGACTACAATCATCCAAACTTCTATTGACCGTCTGAAAGAGCCTCAGGTCATGTAAATCCTCTGCTAAAGGAGCAGCTCTGAGCTTTGTTCATGTGGAGAAGCTCCATGAAGCAGAGGAACAAGATTAAATGTGATTATAAAAAATATTATAAATGCAACATCGACTAAATTTGCCTTAGTCCCGACTAAAATTAAAGAGGGGGTATTATGCAAAATCGACTTTTTCAAGCTTTACATCATGTTATTATGTCATTCCCTCATTAAAAACATGCCTGAAGTGTTGCCTTGGCACATTCACGTATTTTTGAGTAATCTGTAAAAACTCTGATGGCAGCCATTTTAGGGATAGGTTTGCCTGAGTCCTCCTAGGAACGCCCCCACCTCCTGGAGACGCCTCCGAGCTTTCGTCAACCACTGCTCCTCAGCAGAACTCCCTCCCCACTGATGCCACAGACAGCGTGTGGAGGGGGCGTGTCGGAAAGGCTCAGAGGTTCTTAAAGAGACAGAGGCCTATTTCAAGACATTCACTACAGCCATTTTGAGAGAGACATTTTATACAAGGCAGTTATTCTAATTTACTGCATTTACAGACCAACAGAAGGTTTGGTCATCATTGTAGTGTGATATAGACTGGTGCTATGTGACTGAAAAAAGCATAAAACCCCCTCTTTAAATTACCTTTTGGACTAAAACTAAATTAAAATAATGTTGTCAAAATTAACACTGTTTTCTACGAGCCACAGAGAGGGGGCGCCATAACGATCTTTTTCCTTCAGGGGAACAATGGAGCTTCAGGTAGTGCAGGGTGACTCTGTGCAGATGTTACAGAGTGACACCCTCAGACTGATGCCCTGACTGAGGCTCAGGGAACGGCTTCATTTGGGTCCAGGATCGTCCAACCAATCAGATCCTCCGGCTCAGAGCTGGGGACATTGTTTTGGGTCTTCCATTTGACTTTTTTGTTCCATAACCCTCAGGATCTTTTAAGGGAACAGGCCACATGAGATATAGGGAACATGAGATATGTTCTTACCTGAGCTTACCTGAGGCCTCAACTCTGACAATGTTCAAATCCAGGCTGAAAACAGTTCTTTTTGCCCGTGCATATGACTGAATGTATTTTATCTACACTCTTGCCTTTTACTGTAATTGATTAATTTTATGTTGATGTCCAGAGGAGAAGGAGCAACAAAACAGAGGTTAGGTAACTTTGTGTGAACGAGCAAGAAAAAATAGTGCTCAAGACAGAGCGAATCAACAAGACTTAAAAATGCATATAACTGAAAGTATTTTATCTGCACTCTTGCCTCTTACTGTAATTGATTATGTTGATGTTTTTATTGATTGTATTTGTTTTCTTATATTTATGCAACTGCGAAGCACTTTGAATTGCCTTGTGTATGAATTGTGCTCTACAAATAAACTTGCCTTGCTTAGACGAGTTGATGTGTACCTGTCTGGTCTTTGTGTGTGCGCTCAGTCACGCAAAACGACCAAAGATGTTGTTAGCATTTGGCCTCTCCCAGTATATTCCTATGGCTCCAATGGGGGGTGAAGTACTCGTCTAAACTCAGGTAAGAACATATCTCAGTATGGAAAAACGTGGCCTGTTCCTTTAAGAGAGGCTTTTCTAAGGTCATACAGAATGATTTGGTGATTCGGTGCTATGTAGATACAGTATTTGTACCTTCACGTCTGCCGGGTCCCTCAGACAGAGCCTCCAGGAGCGGCCGATCCCCGAGAAGGTCCGGTCCGGATGTGGAAACCTCTGTCCGTTTGTGCTCAGGAAGAACGTGGTGAACGGCTCCTGGAAAGACCAGAAGAGCAACACTTTTACATTCACAACAGATCTTCAGGCACGAAACACAAACCTTTAACAATCCGCCGTTTTCCTGGTGTAGTAAATAAAGACTGTGGCAGTGCTTTGTGAAAGTCTCAACATCTCCGTTCTCTAACATTGTGCTGAGCAGGGGTATTATGACTTCAGGTTTTTGTAAACTTTGGCAGGTTTTTAACAAGTGTGTTCTTGTTTCAACATTTCCCGATGCAGTAAAAAGTCTCTCTGGAGGTGAGCAGCTTTCTGAAGTACTTTCTTACCAACAGCTCTGGTTTCACCGTCCTTTCCTCGTTCATTAAAGTGTCGACGAGTCTGTTCTTTTGTTAGTCGGCCTCGTGGCTTGACTGTTGTGGGAATTTAGACTTAAAGACACTGCACAGTCAGTGTTTTTCTTCTACGCAACTTTAAGCTTATGGGCAAAACACCGGACAAATATTGTGCACTGCAAAAAGCATTTAGCTAGATCAGTATAAACATCTCAATTTGAGCATAATAATCCAAATTTGAGTTGTTTTGACTAATTAAGAAGTTCTTGGGCATTTGTCCTAGATTATTTCACTTGTTCTGAGATGTTTCTGACTTGTTTCGATACATTTCGTCCTTATTTCAGGTCATTTTCTTTGCCAATGGGGAAAGAAAATTGGTCTTATCTCATTGGCAATTTTACTTTTTTTATTTCAAGCGAGATTTCCCTTAGAACTGGTCTGAAATGTCCTCAAACAAGCAAAGTAAACTTGGTCCGATCAGGAAAAGTGTCTAAATGAGTGAAAACCGCTCAAAACAAGAAACATTTCCTCAATTTAAGTCATTTAAGCCAATGCTTGATATTTACTTTTTGTAGTGTGACTGCGATTTTTATATTACTATGTTACTTTTAGACTTTAGTCAAACAACACATTCTTGCTCAAACTGCCCCACATTAGAACAACACGCAATAATCTACTTACTAAAACATTTTGGTTTTATGTGGACAGCGTCCTCTTCTGGAGGAGATCGGCTTCTACCGTTTCCCCGACATCCAGAGAGTACCACTGGGGGACAGCCACGTGACCAGGGGCGGACTGGGACAGAAAAACAGCCCTGGACTCTGACCAGCCGGGCCCAGATTACCGTAAATGCGACACTTTCACAAAGACGTCTCTTACCACCCGCCTTAACCGAGTGCAGTTTCTCCAGTTTGGCTTTGCCCAAATCTAAAAGCTTCTTGACCGAAGAGCAACAGTGTAATGCCTGATTTGAAAGCTAAGACCTACAAAATTTGATTGAAACTTTTTGTCATGTTGTCGCTGCATTTTTGTCATGTTTTTTGTTGCTTTTTCATTACTTTTTTGAGGCTTTTTAGTGTGTTTTCATCAGATGTTTTTTTTTGGCACTTTTTGTGTTTTTTGTTGCTTTATCATTGCTTTTTTCTATACTTTGCCGTTGTCTTTTGGTCAATTTTTATTTTACTTTTTTGTTGTGTTTTTGCTATGTTTTTATGGGTTTTTTGTTGGTTTTTCATTGCTTTTTTTCCCATTACTTTGTTGTTGTTTTTGTCTCTTTTTTGTTGCTTTTCCGGCAACATTTTTTTCCATGTTCAAACTCGTTTTCGTCAATATTTTTATGCTTTTCTTTTAAGCTTTTAGATTTAGGTAAAGCTTAGTTAAGGCGGGGAATAAGAGGAGAACATTGAGAGGCCAGACCGGTGGCCCTTGAGCCAGTGGCCCTTCTATGCTCCTCCAGAGTGGACATATGGCCAGTCCGCCCCTGCACGTGACTATAATAAGTCCAGGATAAGTCCAAAGCGACAGTGGTTCGGGCATCTGTTTCAGCTGCCTCCTGTTCCAGGCATGTCCTAGTGAGAGGAGGCCTCGTGGAAGACCCAGGACACGCTGATGGGACTATGTCTCCGAGCTGGCCTGGTGTGGCCTCGGGGTCAGAACAGCTGGAGGAGGTGTGTGTGGATCGGGAAGTCTGAGCATCTCTGCTGAGACTGCTGCCCCCGCGACCCGGCCCCGGATAAAGCGGAAGAAAATGGATGGACTTTTGTTTGTCTGTGAGTCGCTCAGCTGTGAAGCGGAAGCGCTAACTGTTGCGCTACCGTGCTGAACCTGAGCTCAGAGGCTCCACAATTCTTATCGGTGAACATCCATCACTCAAACGCCAGAGACAGAGGAAGAAAAAAGCCTCAGCCTCTTGAGGTTCGGTTACTGCAATATTCAAAACCTCCAGTGTCAATAATCCTTGTTCAATCAGCTGTTGTTACGAAGAGACTCAAACTGACCCTGTGATCATGTGACAAAATGCTATCAATCAATCTTTATTTATAGAGCGCTTTTCATACACAGGTGCATCGCAAAGTGCTTTGACATTTAAAAAAGACATTAAAAACATTATCGCCCGTCAAACCCTCCCAATATATACAGTTACCACGATACACACACACACACACCTACACTCCCACCCTTTACTCTACACTCACACTCACACACAGAATCAAAATCAAGTACATGAGGCTGGTACAGATGACCAAGGTGAGGAAACACCATCAGAGGAGCCGTCCTCCCCGGGAGCAGCAGACGCCGACACAAGGGTCCCCATAGGAGGCGCGGCAGAGACACCACACCTCCACCTGGGCACCCACAGGACAGCACCCACACAGCCACACCTCCACCTGGGCACCCACAGGACAGAGAACCACACCTCCACTTGGGCACCCACAGGACAGCACCCACACAGCCACACCTCCACCTGGGCACCCACAGGACAGCACCCACACAGCCACACCTCCACCTGGGCACCCACAGGACAGCACCCACACAGCCACACCTCCACCTGGGCACCCACAGGACAGCACCCACACAGCCACACCTCCACCTGGGCACCCACAGGACAGAGACACCACACCTCCACCTGGGCACCCACAGGACAGAGACACCACACCTCCACCTGGGCACCCACAGGACAGCACCCACACAGCCACACCTCCACCTGGGCACCCACAGGACAGAGACACCACACCTCCACCTGGGCACCCACAGGACAGCACCCACACAGCCACAGCCGGTCACCGCTCCCGAGGCAGAGGGCTCCTTCAGAGGAAACACTGGAGATTCTAAAAATATAAGAAGCAGTATAAACACATTGATAAAAAGCTTAAAAACAAAGTGAAGATCAGTAAGAAACTAAAAATAAATATCGATATATCAATACATATCAAGTTATCAAAATTAATAAATAGATGAATAAATATCAGCTAAAGGCTAAGCTAAAAAGGTGGGTCTTGAGCCTGCTCTTAAAAACATTTTCGTTCTCTGCAGCCCTGAGCTCCTCCTCAGGTGGTTCCAGAGGCGAGGGCCGTAATATTGGAAAGACGCCTCGCCGTGAGCCTTTTTGTTGTGCTGCAAAGTCTTCAACTGTGCAACACAATCTAAAACCTTACACTGAATCACCTTCTCAACAACATGCCAGCGCTTGAACACATTCTCATGGTTTGCTGCAGCTCCCAGGAACAGCGTCCTTTCAATTGTGGAAAAAATAAAACCTGTCAATCTCTCACTCCCGATCCTCCCGCCAGAGTAAACTTCTGGAACAGTTGGCGCTCTTTTGGAAGCGGTGGCCTCCTCAGCCTGCCCCCTCTCCCCCGTCATTATTTCTGCGCCCGAGGAAAAATTAATTAGCGTCCTTCCGGAGAGCGCGGCGCGCGGCGTAATGATAATTGGTTCAAATGTAGTTTTTGTCAGAATGATCGGGCGCCGGCTGCTCGGGCGGACGCGTCAGTCAGCGGAGGACGAAGAAAAACAAAGCTGTCAGACACTCCTGTTCATCACGTCGGTTCAAAGTAACGCCAGCCTGAAATAATCACTGTAAAATCACTGGCGTTTCCGAAGCGAGAGGAGAGGCTCGTTATGGAGAACGTGCAGCTTGTCATTTCCGCCCGGGGTGATTTCAGAGCCCAAATTCAGAGGTGGTGATGATTAGTTACAGTAGATGCACTTGAGCAACTTTCTCAAGATATTGTACTTTTGGAAAAGATCTTTAGACGACTTTATTAGCGATGTTGTAATGTTATGTCCTCATCAAAAACACAGACTGGTTTAATCCTGTTCACAAAAGGACAAAATATTCTTGTTCGGCAGCAGAAAGAGTTTGATTTGGATGCATTTGATCCATTCTTTATTCTTGTTGTCAACAATGATGAAAAGTGCACCAAGCCGACTGTGAAACATGGAGCTGGTTCACTGATGTGGCTCCAGCACAGGGGTGCCCAAAGTGGGGCCCGCGGGCCAAATTTGGCCCGCCGAAACAATTCTGTTGGCCGCCAGAGAGTGACCTACTTTTGCGCTCCGTGTGGTTAACACTAACTCTCTTCCATTCATTCTCAATGGTAAATATGGATGCAGTACACTTTTTGACCACCAGGGTCAAATTGGGGGCGCTGTTTCACTCCTTTCGCAAAGTTAAGGAAACACTGTTGTGGTGTCTTAGTGTTTATCACAGAGCGTTGTAGCAGCAACTTTCACAGTTTTCCAACTTTTATTGCAAAGGTTGTTGACGTCAACAACAGTATATGGTAAAAATTGACTCATAAAAGAATTGATGCTGAACTGACATTTCAAAATAATCTAATGTGGCATTTTCTTTGAGTGAACGAATGAGGTAAAGTTACTGTAGGTGCTGTAGATACAGGTGCTTTTTTTGCACTAAATTGCTACAGATGTTGATTTTGTTTTACTGAAATTAGGCTTTTGCCATAATTACCATTTGTTTTAATACAGCATGTTATTTGCACAGATAGATTCAAATGCAAATGTAGGCTATCAAAAAAATAAACTGTAAATAAAATTAAGTGACTTTATAATTTGCAGTTTTATGTGTTTTTCGCCGTGTTTGGCCCACGACTCACAGGCACTTTTTCATTTTGGCCCTCGGAGACAAAAATTTGGGCCCCCCTGCTCCAGCAGAAAAAAGTTAGCATGTGTGTTAGCATGTGTGTTAGCATGTGTGTTAGCATGTGTGTTAGTGCGTGTGTTAGTGCGTGTGTTAGCGTGTGTGTTAGCGTGTGTGTTAGCATGTGTGTTAGCATGTGTGTTAGCGTGTGTGTTAGCGTGTGTGTTAGCGTGTGTGTTAGCATGTGTGTTAGTGCGTGTGTGTTAGCATGTGTATTAGCATGTGTGTTAGCCATTTTTGAAGCTGTGTTGCAGATGTCAACTCCTTATAACTGCACTGTGAAGTAACGTCACTTATTGCTGTGATATTCATATTTCTTTTACTGCTAATGTTGCATGGGCGAATTAGCTCGGACAGAGGGGGAGGAGTTAACTTAATCGAAGTGTCTTGTCTTCCGGGTTTGCAAAACACCCCCAGAAAATACTTAGATTCCCCACAAATAAACAGTACTCCATAGTGGTAGAGGTGCAATATATCATATACATGCCTACTGTTTATTTTGGAATGGCTGAAATAGCAGGATACAGATTATTTAGCTAATGGAACAGCCCTTTGTCAATGGAACTTAGCTTTGTTTCCTAAAGGCTGAAAACCTCAGAGGACAGTCAGAAAATTATTTGAAAAAGTAACAGTGAACATTATAAAGACCCATGACGACTTTATTTAAATTTTCAGTAATTTCCCAACTCTTCCAACAGGTGACAAACAGCAGAGTTAGGAGCCGTTTTCATCGTGGTACGTTTCCTCACGGACTTGCAAAGGCACCTCCCTTCCCGATTGGAGACATTTAGGCGGCGGCTCGCCCAGCTCAGACCGGAGCAGCATGTGTTCAGTAAATGAGGACAGTGGTAAGTAACTCTGATGGACACTCTCCCTCTCGCTCTCTCTGCTGCTGTCAGTTCGGCCCGTGTAAATCATTACCAGCCACTCTTGATTTATCCGCCCCTCTCGCGCCGGGTACTGGCCTGTGAAATGTGTTTTTGGTGATCCGTGGTCCACGCCCCCGCATCGCCGCCCCCCCCAAGCCCCGTCAAATGGAGACGTTACAGCGCGAAGAAGTGACGGCGCTCAGAGAAACGGCCTCATCGAGTTTGAAATGCTGACAGTCGGTAATGTCAACAGAGAAATGAGGGAAAGACTCGCCGAGGCAACAATGAGGTTCAGATCTTCATTCATCCATTCAACCACCAATAATGCCGGACTGCCCAACATTTCCTTCATGAGAAAAACAAAAAAAGAGAGTTTTTTTTGGGAAAAGATTATCCCCCATGATCGAGCATTAGTTTTTAAATCAAACAACTTCACATCTTTGGCCCTGATACACATTTTGGATGATTATCGAAACGTTGTCCGTCTTAGTCAGAAAAAAGGTTCAGCTGCATCTGTTAAAGTGGACTTGGCTGCATTTTATTTCACACTTCATTATACAATAGAGGTGGGCAATATATCAAGATAATGCTGTTTGGAAGAGATGGAAATGTACAATATCAAGCCTCCAATGTTGGGATATGGGAAACAAAGTGGCACAAAGGGACTATACGGGGTTTAAAAATGTTAAAATTATGTATTTTCCTCCCCCTACATGTTCCAGCCATGTCCTCATGTGCAGAACAGGGTTAGGCAAGTTTTCTTAACGGAGGGCCAATTTTTTTCATTGTAAAAAGACAGAGGGCCGAAGTCGCCATTTTTAGGCCAAAGTAAAGCACTACACTGGAAAAAATACCTTCTTAAATGAGATAAATGACTTAAAATTGCTTGAATAAAGGTTCTTTATGTTGAATTTGAGTCTGTTTGGACTAATCTGAGATAAAGATACAAATGCTAATCCCATGGAACAAACATAAAACCCATAAATGAACTTTTACTTTTAAAAAGATTTGTTTTTCACTTTTTCACTTTCAAATTATACAGTATAATCTGAGTTAAGAGGATAATGACTTCTTCCATTGGTGATAAGATGCCTTATCTGATCTAAGACCAGAACAAATCTACTCAAACTTTAGTTTCAATCTCTTAATTCAAGTAGGTTTCTGTCATTTCTACCTTCAAATTATTATTATTTTCTCAGTAAACTTTCTACAAATGCCTGAGTTGTTCATAATATGACCTCATTGGGTGTATTAACAGTATTTCCTCCCATTTAACCCTAAGAATGTTAAAGTACTTTCTGATTTGTGTCATAAAGTTTCTCAAAATTATCTTGAGGGCCAGAGGTTCTGTGCTGGAGGGCCGGATTTGGCCCCCAGGCCTGACGCTGCCTACCCCTGGTGTAGAATGAGCTCAGACGTGTTCACCACAACTGCCTCTAAAATCCTGCACTGTCACTCAGAAAGGTGTTAATTCGGGTCTGAAGTGTTGTCATGCAGGAGCTTAATATAGAAGCTGCAGTTACACGTGTGACCTGAGGTGGCAGTAGTGAGTATACAATGGCCAACTTGCATCTAGCCCCTTTTAGATAAAAAATGTGCAAAAAGTGTTTATTTTCCTGCCCTTTTGTCGACTGAACAGGACAATTATCTTTGTGAGCAACAAAGCAATGTACATTTTTAAAAATCTGATTGAAATTTGACAGAAATTGACAGAAATATTGATTCATGGTCATTATTGAGAAAGTCGCCAAAATATTGAGATGTAATATGACCCAGCACTATGGGCCATATGCACAGTGACCCCATGTGGTTTCCGCCTGGACAGCAAACCAGACACTGTCCTTCCCATTAAAAATTATCAGGCCCCAGATTTGGCAAAGGACAGCGAGTTAAAGTTCAGATGTGACTGGAGCAGGTTTAAAATATTATGTGAGACGTAGCGACTTCACTGGAGGAAACTTCTGTGTTTATAATGATGGATGTTTTTGTTTTGGGCCTCACCGTGTTTATTATTGACTCTGGGAACCACCAGGAGGCCCCTCCCTGAAGTTCTCAGGGCCCGAGATGGTTCATAAGGCTGTAACATGACAGAGATGGACTTTGGTGCCAAACCATGAAAAGAGCTGTTTTAAAGTCTATTCTCTGAGTGAGAGGAAGTCAGTGCAGAGACCCGAGCACTGGACTAATCCCAAACATATCAAAGCAAAATGACCTGCCTGACCGGCCTGATGTACAATATTGCACTTTATTTGCCGAGTAAAATGAAAGTACACACAGAAAACAAGTGATCTGAGAGAACTCACGGTGCGGATGAGCCAGTGCAGGGCGGCGCTGGCGGGGGAGTAGTGCGAGCTGTAGTGACACGGCGGCGTCTGCTCGTCGCTCCAGTCGTCGTAGCGCTCGGCGTAGAAAGCGGCGCGAGCCGGGTTCAGGGCGCCGACCGGCTGGAAACACAGGAAACAGAAACATCATGGAGGTCCAGTCAGTGAATGTATCTTTCACTGGACTTTCACTGGACTTTAGCTGGACTTTCACTTGACTTTCACTGGACTTTCACTGGACTTTTACTGGACTTTCACTGGACTTTCACTGGACTTTCACTGGACTTTCACTGGACTTTAACTGGACTTTAACTGAACTTTAACTGAACTTTTACTGGACTTTTACTGGACTTTTACTGGACTTTTACTGGACTTTTACTGGACTTTTACTGGACTTTCACTGGTCTTTCACTGGACTTTCACTGGACTTTCACTGGTCTTTCACTGGTCTTTCACTGGTCTTTCACTGGACTTTCACTGGACTTTCACTGGACTTTCACTGGACTTTTACTGGACTTTCACTGGTCTTTAACTGGACTTTAACTGGACTTTCACTGGACTTTCACTGGACTTTCACTGGACTTTCACTGGACTTTCACTGGACTTTCACTGGTCTTTCACTGGACTTTTACTGGACTTTTACTGGACTTTTACTGGACTTTTACTGGACTTTCACTGGACTTTCACTGGACTTTCACTGGACTTTCACTGGACTTTAACTGGACTTTCACTGGACTTTTACTGGACTTTCACAGGACTTTCACTGGACTTTAACTGGACTTTAACTGGACTTTTACTGGACTTTTACTGGACCTTTACTGGACTTTCACTGGACTTTCACTGGACTTTCACTGGACTTTTACTGGACTTTTACTGGACTTTTACTGGACTTTCACTGGACTTTCACTGGACTTTCACTGGACTTTAACTTGTCTTTCACTGGACTTTCACTGGACTTTAACTTGTCTTTCACTGGACTTTCACTGGACTTTCACTGGACTTTTACTGTACTTTAACTTGTCTTTCACTGGACTTTAACTGGACTTTCACTGGACTTTTACTGGACTTTTACTAGACTTTTACTGGACTTGCACTGGACTTTCACTGGACTTTTACCTGACTTTCACTGGACTTTTACTGGACTTTTACTGGACTTTCACTGGACTTTTACTGGACTTTCACTGGACTTTCACTGGACTTTCACTGGACTTTTACTGGACTTTCACTGGACTTTTACTGGACTTTTACTGGACTTTCACTGGACTTTCACTGGACTTTCACTGGACTTTCACTGGACTTTCACTGGACTTTAACTTGTCTTTCACTGGACTTTCACTGGACTTTCACTGGACTTTCACTGGACTTTTACTGGACTTTAACTGGACTTTAACTGGACTTTCATTGGATTTTAACTGAACTTTAACTGGACTTTCATTGGATTTTAACTGAACTTTAACTGGACTTTTACTGGACTTTAACTGGACTTTAACTGGACTTCCAATGGACATTTACTGGACTTTTCCTGGACTTTTACTGGACTTTAACTGGACTTTCATTGGATTTTAACTGAACTTTTACTGGACTGTAACTGGACTTTTACTGGTCTTTAACAGGTCTTTAAATGGACTTTCATTGGATTTTAACTGAACTTTAACTGGACTTTTACTGGATTTTAACTGAACTTTAACTGGACTTTTACTGGACTTTAACTGGACTTTAACTGGACTTCCACTGGACATTTACTGGACTTTTCCTGGACTTTTACTGGACTTTAACTGGACTTTCATTGGATTTTAACTGGACATTTACTGGACTTTAACTGGACTTTAACTGGTCTTTCACAGGACTTTTACTGGACTTTAACTGGACTTTAACAGGACTTTAACTGGACTTTAACTGGACTTTTACTGGTCTTTAACTGGACTTTAACTGGACTTTTACTGGACTTTTACTGCTCTTTTACTGGACTTTAACTGGACTTTTACTGGACTTTTACTGGACTTTAACTGGACTTTAACTAGACTTTAACTGGACTTCCTCTGCAGCGATGTGGTGTTCGTGGCAGTTACGTGGTCTGGGATTCATTTCATTTTTGCCAAGCAGACGACAGTTGGATGATTTATTTGTTTCTCCTTTATTTTCCCCCAAACCTGTTTTTAAAGCATGTTCTCTGTCAGCAGTGACTCAGAGATGGCAGACTCAGGCTGTGGAGCAGATACGAGCGTCTCCTGCTAAACGCCGAGGCTGATCCCGGCGGATTAACCCCCTCTGACCCCGTGTACGCACAGTCCACTGCCCCGGTCCAGACGACTCACTCAGGCCTACGATTATCAACATCGCAGCTACTGGAGAGCGCAGGGAGGGAACAAGACGGATGAAGAAGCATTAACCAAACCCCGACATAAGCCTCGTCATCCATCAGGAGATTAACCCCATACATTAACAGACATGATTACTGACATATGACACTTTCTTTATATTGTTTTTATATTGTGTGATTCTCATTGAAGGCCTAAAACTATGAATGAACACATGGGATTATGTAGGAAACAAAAAGGGGTGAAATAACTCAAAATATCTTAATTTCTTCAAAATTGCCGCCCTCAATTCTTGGTTTGTGAAGTGAAAAACATTTCTGTGACGATGTGAAGCTCATGGAGAAAATGTCCAAACGTGCAAAGCAGTAATCGAAGCAAAAGGAGGATATTACTAAAGTAACTCATGCCCCTAGAGGCCATTCAGATTCAGATTCATTTTATTGGCCATTTGCCGTTTGAAAACCCACATTGGAAAAAATGTGTAAAGAGCTCAAGGTGCAATATGTAAACAGACACAATATAAAAAACAAACAAACAATGCCACATTAAAAGCCTATGGGCAAAATACTGTACAATAAAATTCCACACAGATAAATAAATAGAAGTGCCTTGTTTAAAGTGCCTTGTTTAAAGTGATCACAGCTTGAGGAAATAAACTGTTAATATGTCGATCAGTAGAACATATGATGGAGTGATACCTTCTCCCTGATGGAAGCATCTCAAAAAAGGCCTTAGCCGGGCGGCCTGAGGCATCATTTGCAAGTTGTAAAGCTCGATTCAGTAGTCGAGCTTTATATGTTGGCTCCAGGAGCGGCAAAGTGCAGCCAATGGTAACCATAAGCGTAACTGCAGGTGTCGTCAAGTTGCAATTTTTTCACTCATTAATCGTCCGTGAGAGTAAATACTGCGCTGACAGAAAAGACAAAGGGACAGAGGGATATTGTACATCCTATTACACAATGGAGATATTTTTTTTCACTCAAACTTGGCTGTAAATACAGTTAAAGCAGCGCTAGCCCACAGTTAGCTTGTTAGCTTCTTCTTTGTGATTCCATTAGTGTGTATTGGTAACTCCGGTCCGGTGGCAGCAAAGTTTCAATTGTGGTTTTCTGGCCAGAGACACCAGGGGGAGATGAAACACTTGTTTTACCCCCAGAGGGACAACGAAGAGGATTTATGAAGCAGGTCATTTTGATTCACTCGCCTGTAAAATTACGCCTCCAAATTAAAATCATTGCTGTTAATGTCTCTTATGGACTTTACATAATATTCTTGCATGTGAGTCTCTTGTTGTAGCCACAACAATCAGTATGACGATCAGATCCACTATTGGCAAGTTATCAACTACAGCACTGAATAAAATAATAATTGTCTTTATTCTCGCCAACATTTTTTTGATGAAAATAAAGTTCCACAGTACAGCTCAAAGATACATTTAACCCTGCAATAGATAGGTGGAACCAAAACACACTCTGAGTCTATAGAAATACTACCACTTGAACATATATGTCAAACAAGTCAACAATATCTGTAAAAATTAACATTGTACATCAATTTTTAAATGGCTATGTCCAATACGTTTTATAGGACCTTTGTCTTACCCAAATCTATCATTTTGACTGGTAACATGTGGGGCAATGTGACTGTGGTGCGTATAGGAATGCATTTAATGGTGCACTTCATCAGGGGGTTAAGGTAGACAAGTTACTTAGCACTGCTTTAACATTTTTTGGTTCAAAACATGATTCCATATGTTCATTCGTAAATGAATGCCTTCAGTGACGGGTATTTCTTTTTTGTCATTGGTTTATTTTCATGGGGAAATGTCCAACATTGTAGATTAATATAGGACAGAGCGCCAGGGTTAAGTTCATGGTTTTAATTTGTTGATGCATTACAGTTTCAAAGGTATTTCAATATGGGATTTTGGATAAGCTGGTTATCAGTGGGAAAAAATCTGGAAAATTTCTAAATGTGGCTTTAGACAGGGGGAAAAAAATCACTCTGTTTACAGTGAACGCGGCGCTAGGATTAAGTGGAGTCCAGGAGTCCAACACTGGGGAAGAAAGGACCCAGATCATCTGAATGTGGAGCTGCTCATGTCTGTCTCTGCTGGCCTCGCCTGCTTCATCTCCCAGAAAGGAAACAACCATATTTGGATTGTGGGGTCAGCTCGGTTGAAACTAAGATGTTCAGGGAGAAAACCAGCTAATCTCTCTCTCATAACTGACCACTGTGTGAAAAATGCATGTTTTCAATTCTTCTTTAAGGCCCCAGGTTCAATTCCCAAATCCAAAAGTAAAAGACGTCTCTCGACACTCACCTCTGCTTGTGTTCAATCAAAAACCTTTTCTCTATGTACAATAGTCGTTACAAAGCAAGTATCGTATTAGAGATTGACTGACTGGGTTCATCTAGCCTATGATGGATATTACCTGGACGTCTAGACGAGCATATGAAGCATTTTATACCAAATATCAGATCCAAAAGTCAACAAAATAGCCTCAATAAAGCAGAACACTGAAAAACATGTCTGCTACATGTATCGAACTTCACATTCTTCATATTGAGGAACCTGCTAGAACGATCGTCTCCATAACATCCACATAATCGCAGCACTGACCTCAAACAGTTACTTCCCCACAGTAATAACCTCGCGTCTAATGCCTCTCCACGTCTGCTCAGCCCAGTAACTGCTTTAATCACGAATCCACGCGTTTAACGATGAACAAACCACTTTCTCACGCCTTTTCGACCCCCCCGTCCCGCCCTGCGTCCCGTCGGCGGTCCATGTTAATGTACAAAGACACACCGACGGGACGGGGATATAATCAGTGGCAGATTTTCAACACGACCGCAGCGCTTTGAGGCAGAAGGTGATAAAAAGGATAAAAAAGTAAGCAGCTGTTGGCTAAGGCGAACATTATTGAAACGACTAATTCATTTTCCATTCATGCTGTAACATTGGCTTCTGACATTTCAGATGGAACTATGAACTTTGATGACTTTGCATGGATGCTACACTGTCAATGTTACTGTGAGAGTTTCTCCAGCTTTAACACTTGCGGTTTAGTGTGGATACGAGTTTCCTCTGGACACTGCTCCTGCCGGTCATATCAAGTGTGACTGACAGGTGACAAACTTCATAGATTTCATACTGTATAATTGGCCGGTACAATGCAGTATGTGCCACAGCAGTTCACAGGTTCACAAAGATCAAGTTTATTTCTATAGCACAAATACAAGAACCACAGCTTAGGGCTGAACGATATATCGCTATCGTATTGATATCAAGATATGAACATTCAAAACATTATAATTAAAAAAAAGCAAGATATAAACGATATAGATTTTCATCAATAAAACCGCACTCTTTATTATTATGTTTTACTTTTCACCTTCCCCTCTACAGGTCGGTGGGGAGCAGTGTTAATTTTGACAATGTATTTTAGTTTAGTTTTAGTCTTCGTCTTTTGACTAAAATGTAATTTCATTTTAGTCAAGATTTAGTCAAAAAAAACCTTTTCAATTTTAGTCTAGTTTTAGTCGACTAAAATTGCATGTCAATTTAGTCAACTAAATGAAGACTAATTTAGTCGACTTATATTTATAATATTCATTATAATCATATTTAATTGTGGTCCTCGACTTCATGGAGCTGCTCCACATGAACAAAGCTCAGACCTTTGGCAGTGAATTTAAATGATCTGAGGCTCGTTTAGACGGTCAATAGAAGTTTGGATGATTTTAGTCTCTCCTTTTCATTTTTATTTAGTCTTATTTTAGTCGACTAAAATATCTGGACATTTTAGTCATAGTTTTAGTCTCATGGGAAACTTTTGATTTAGTTTTCGTCCTATTTTAGTCGGCAAAAACATCACTTTGACTAAAATTAAGACTAAATATTTTAGTCGATGAAATTAAAACTAGTGGGGAGTCCTCGCCTCAAGTGGAGGAGTTCAAGTATCTCGGGGTCTTGTTCACAGTGAGGGACGGATGGAGCGTGAGATCGATAGACGGATCGGTGCGGCGTCAGCAGTGATGCGGTCGCTGTATCGGTCTGTTGTGGTGAAGAGGGAGCTGAGTCGATCTACGTTCCCACCCTCACCTATGGTCATGAGATTTGGGTCATGACCGAAAGGACAAGATCACGAATACAAGCGGCTGAAATGAGTTTCCTTCGCAGGGTGTCTGGGCGCACCCTTCGAGATCGGGTGAGGAGCTCAGTTACCCGGGAGGAACTCGGAGTTGAGTCGCTGCTCCTTCACGTCGAAAGGAGCAGCTGAGGTGGCTCGGGCATCTGTTCCGGATGCCTCCTGGTCGCCTCCCGCGGGAGGTGTTCCAGGCATGTCCTAGTGGGACAAGGCCTCGTGGAAGACCCAGGACACGGTGGTGGGACTATGTCTCCGAGCTGGCCTGGTGTCGCCTCGGGGTCAGAACAGCTGGAGGAGGTGTGTGTGGATCGGGAAGTTTGGGCATCTCTGCTGAGACTGCTGCCCCCGCGACCCGGCCCCGGATAAAGCGGAAGAAAATGGATGGATGGATTTCACCTAACCCATAATTATGTCGTATCGCATCAATATTGAGATTTTTTGTCCACATCGTTCAGCCCGACCACAGCCGCCCAAATGCTCTAATAAAAAATTACATCACAACAACAAAATCACAGGATACAACAAAGGTTCAGCGAGACCGAATAAAAACACAAGCTCTTGGTTTGCCGACCTGAGGGCATTAATCTAAAACATGAGGATGTGCTTCTGATCTGACCAGCCTTTTTAATGACCCGACTCTTCCAGAGCCAGGTCAGATCTCTCTGTTGGACGTTGCTGAACAGTTTACACGTCCTCCCTGTGTCTGTGTAGGTTTCCTCTACTTTTTACTGCTATGATTAACAGTGTAATTTAAAGGTTCTCAGCTGACGGAGCGGCTCCACATACGGACCTGTCCAGGCTTTAGTCCATTAGTCTCTCAATCCATACATTGGGCGGAGAGTTGGAGAGGCCCTGGTGTAATAGTGTTTTAACATTAACATTCCTCACTACAAATGAACTCGTCCCGCCCCAGCCCGGTCCATGCGGTTCCACTTGTTGGCCCGAGTGAAGCTGTGGTTCCCTGATCCGTCCTCAGAGCTCGGTGTTAGCGCGGCCTGTGCGGCGCGGCGGACGTTTATGGGCATGTGTGCGGATTTACGGGCTGATAATGGACTCTGGTGTGACGTGTGGGTCCAGCTGGAGCGCGACACTCTGTAAAAGTGCCAACCGTGACCAAAGCCAGACCCAACCAGGCTGAGAAGGGCCCGACAACGCAACCATTTCATTCCAAGGGTGGCACCGTGACACGTCCAACAATGGCTTAGTCTGCACTGTCTGGACGGAAACAGCTGGAACAGGAAGGAAGAAAACTCGGTGAGTAGCTGGATGTTGCTGCCACATTACAGAGCGATGGCAGAAATACTCAAGATTATGTGGAAAGTCTGACCCAATCACAGTTTGTAAGTTTTGTCTTTGGTGTTGTCCGTATTTTAGTGTGAAGTACATGGTTGTAAAGTGTAAACTCTTTCTGTCAATCCTGGTGCTTTCATCACATCGACAGTGGAAAAAGTGTGTGAACGCTTTGGAATTTCTCACATTTCTGCCTAAATCAGTCACTAAATGTGGTCTGACCTTCATCAAAATCATAAGAATGATTAAACAGTGTCTGCTTAACCCCTTAACTCCCACCTGAACCGGGCACATTTTCTCCAGTTTAGCTTTACCCCCAGTCCAAAAGCTTCTGGAAAAAAGCTGTGAAAATAGCAACAAAACTGAGACGAAAACAATGATGGAAATGTGACAAAAAAGTGACGAAAAAGTGGCAAAAATGTCACAAAAATGTGACAAAAAAATGACAAAATGTGACAAAAAAATGACAAAAATGTCACAAAAATGTCACAAAAATTGGATAAAAAATTGACCAAAAAAAATACAAAAATGTGACAAAAAAATGAAAAAAATGTGACAAAAAAATGACAAAAATTGATAAAAAATGGACGAAAAAATGACAGAAATATGACAAAAAAAATACAAAAATTGGACGAAAAAAATGACAGAAATGTAAAAAAAATTACAAAAATGTGATAAAAAAAATTATACAAAAATGTGATAAAAATTTGACTAAAAAATACAAAAAATTGACGAAAAAAATGACAAAAATGTGACAAAAAAATGACTAAAAAAGTTACAAAAATGAGTTAAACACCCGACAAAAAAATGATGGCAAAATAATCTGATGACGTAAGGAAAAAGATCCTCTCGGTTCAGGCGGGAGTTAAGAGGTTAAACTGTGTCATATTTAATAAAATGAAAGAAAAGCATCATGAGAGAACCAGAAAAAAATGCGCCAAAATTCATTCCTAGGATATGTGAGACTTCTCTGGTTCAGGCTCAGTGACGAAAGCAATGATGAATTTAAATATGAGGCTCTTTCAGACGGTCAATAGAAGTTAGGATGATTTTCGTCTCTCCTTTTCATTTTTATTTTGTCTTATTTTAGTCGACTAAAATATCTGGACATTTTAGTCATAGTTTTAGTCTCATGAGAAACGTTTAATTTAGTTTTAGTCCAATTTTAGTCGTCAATAATATCACTTTGACTAAAATTAAGACAAAATATTTTAGTCGACGAAATTAACACTGCTGTAAAGTGGTAAAAAAAATCTCCACAGGTCAATTCTATTCAAGTTTAGCTCAACATTCGAGCACAGCAACACAGATAAATAGCCTTTTGCTTCTGTGTTGTCTCTGTTCCTGCAAATGAAAACCTTGAATGTGGAGAAGACGTGCTAGACCATTAATCTGTTATTAATCCCACATAGCTGAGTCTGCTGTGACTCACATATCTCGCTCCGGGGGCATCTCTGTGCTTCAGGATCGACGTCCAGAGGGGTCTCATCTCATGGCTGTCTTTGCCCCTGATTCATCTGCACTTCTTCAGGCCTCTCCTCCTGGTCGGGTTTAGTTTACGTTCTTCTTCACTGGTGACACTGGAGTGAATGTGGGTGAAATTAAGATTCAGATCCTTGACCACTTGGATAATTTTCTCGTCTCAGGCATCTCCACAGACCTGGGCTGAAGATGAGTCCCTCCGACAGCCGTCCCGCCGCCGCGCCACCCCCTCCTCTCTTTTCCCGCAGGTATGACCAACCTCCAGCGGGCATCGCCTCCGCTCAGCGTCAGCCTCAGCGCCGGCCCGGGTTTGCTCTGTGTTACCATCCTCGCCGCCTCCCAAAGAGACGCACATCGCATTTCGCAGGTGAGAATAAATGACATTACGGCGAGCGGCGGCGGCGCTGTCAGGGGAAGTCGCGGCTTCACGCTGCTGTGGTCTAATGAAATCACAAACTGAGGCATGATACAAAAGCTCGGGGTGAGGAGAAACGGAGGTGAGGTGGAGGTCTTTAGAGCAGTGAAGGTGGAAATGTGGAGTCCAGTTTTGTGGAACAGGCCACCGTTCTTCTATGCTCTTACCTGAGCTTAGACGAGTTGATACGTACCTGTCTGGTCTTTGTGCCCGTGGAAGAGCTTGGTAACGTACACATCAACTCGTCTAAGCTCAGGTAAGGGCATATCTCATTATGTAAAATGGTGGCCTGTTCCTTTAAGGGCTGTCCGTTCTGTTCTGCAGTAGGAGCTTGGTTTGCATTGCCTCCTGGTCGCCTCCGTCGAGAGGTGCTACGGGCATGTCCCATTGGGGGAAGACCCAGGACACGCTGGAGGGACTGTGTCTCTGAGCTGGCCTGGTGTCGCCTTGGGCTCCCCCCAAGACAGCAGGAGGAGGTGTGTGTGGATCGTCTGGGCATCTCTGCTCAGACTGCTGCCTCGGCGACACTGCCCCGGACAAAGAAGAAAATGGATGGATGGGCCATTGTGGGCAGGAGGTGCTAAGTATTTGGCACTAGAGCCAAGACAGTAGAGGCCAGATCTTGTGGCGGCGCACGGGGCGGCGCAGGCTCTTGGCGAATTATTTTCCGAGTGGCGGCGCTATATGTGCCATTCGCCTCCGCCACCTGTGAGGGGGCGTCACAAGAGGAGGCACTGATGGAAACACGGCTGACATTCACTTCCTCGTTTACATTGCGCTGTCTTGCGTTCTTTCTTAAGCCTTAGGCTCTCACAGGTCAAACTAAAAACTTTATTTACCCCATCGTGAGCTAAACCATGTTCACGTCTGGAGAGAAAAAGAGCTACAGCGTCCGCTGTGGCGCGGATCGGCCGCACTTGGCGTGAACGCGAAGCAAAACAAAAGCACATGTTCACCCCACACTCCCCATAACCACTCTCCTGGACGCGGAGTCGATCTTGTTGGAGGAAAATCTGTGTCTCCACCCACTTAAATGCGCTAAGTCTGGAGTGGCAAGATCACAAAGTGCTCCTACTGAGCGCAAAATGTCACGCTATCGTCTCTGTTTTGATGCACGAGATCGGGCCCTGACTGTGAAGGCACTGCCCACAATACAAACCCACAATCAAAGAGGTAGTCTTTAAAGGAACAGGCCACAGTTTTTTCCATACTGAGATATGTTCTTACCTGAGCTTAGACGAGTTGATACGTACCTGTCTGGTCTTTGTGCGTGCACTCAGTCACGCAAAACAAATGCTAGCGTTGTTAGCATTTGGCCTCTCCCAGTATATTCCTATAGCTCCAAACGGGGGTGAAGTTAAAAGTGACCAAGCTCTTCCACGGGCACAAAGACCAGACAGGTACGTATGAACTCGTCTAAGCTCAGGTAAGAACATATCTCAGTATGGAAAAAACTGTGGCCTGTTCCTTTAAAGTAGAAGCCGGCATTGTTCATGTTTTTCAGATGATTATCTTCATAAAAAACAATGCTGATTATGAAAAAATGCTACGATCAATTACTAGCTCCTTCTTTTCATTGCAATTGAATGAAATATTCACCTCGTGCCCTCTGCCCCCCCCCAGGATTGAGGGATTGCACACATTATAGAGTTATAATGATACAGTTTCTCAGTTATCCAGGCGGTTCAAACAATCTTCAAACAACAAAGCGTAGTTTTTAAAGCAAACAACCAAAATAAAACTTGATTCACTTATTTAAAGCTCCCCTGTTCTGTTAGATGTTCCACACTGGCATTTGTCAAAAAAAAAAAAAAGAGAAGTGGAGCATGAGCGATGTTTTTGACAAGACAAAGGTTTTATTACAAGTCAAAACTTCACTCCCGCTGTCACGGCCTGCCGCATCAGAGGTTTGTTGTCCCCGGAAAACCTCCTCACCTTCCACTTTCAGAAGAACATCCCCAAAGCTTCTGTCCCGTCACTGATCACTGTCACGGAGCGATTCGACTTTCTCACGCGGCGACTGACTTCCCGTCCGTCAGCGCTCCGTCGTTCACATGAATAACCATTAAAAACTCATCAGACACTTGTGCGTGAGTGCGTGTCACCCAAAAATGCGCCCCTGCGTTTTGACCCGGGGCAGGTGTTCACGGCTCAGCGAGCGCCCGAACCGCGGCTAATCCCAGGTGCGGTTATGGCACGAACGAATTAGTCAGAAGTCATTGGAGCTCCCACACTTTAACAATGCTGTCTGTCAGGAGAGAAAACATGACCGCAGAAGACTTCTCTTGGTGTGAGCTGCTTTGACAAGAAAGTTCCAAAAGTTTTTCTTCATCATCAGATTTTTTTTCCATAATTTTTTGGGGGGGGTTTCAACTAATTTCTGTAACTTTTTTGTAATATTTTGTCAAATAGTACATTTTTTGTCACTTTTTGTCACATTTTCATAATTTTTTCATAATTTTTTCATAATTTTTTCTGTCAATTTTTTGTCATTTTTTCGTAAATTTTTCGTAAATTTTTCGTACATTTTTCGTACATTTTTCGTCCTTTTTTGTCACATTTTTGTGACATTTTTCTCATTTTTTTGTAATTTTTTCGTCAATTTTTGTGACATTTTTGCCACTTTTTCTTATATTTTTTGTCAGTTTTTTTGTCCATTTTCTTGTCTGTTTTTTGTCTAAGTTTTCTCACTTTTTTGTCACATCATCATTGTTTTCGTCTTGTTGTTTTCGAGACTTTTGTCTCTTTGAGATTTTTGTCATTTTTTCGTCAATTTGTGTCACATTTTTGTCATTTTTTTGTCATATTTTTGTATTTTTTTTGTAACATTTTTATCACATTTTTGTCATTTTTTCGTCAATTTTTTGTCAATTTCTTGTGACATTTTTGTGACATTTTTGCCACTTTTTCATCAATTTTTCGTCAGTTTTTTGTCAATGTTTTCTCACTTTTTTGTCACATTTCCATCATTGTTTTCGTCTCAGTTTTGTTGCTATTTTAACACCTTTTTTCCAGAAGCTTTTGGATTGGGGTAAAGCCAAACTGGAGAGAATGTGCTCGGTTCAGGTGGGAGTTAAGGGGTTAAAAAGTATACAAACTTACCTGGTTGGAACAAAGGGAAGGTGTGGTCTTTGTCGGCCATTTTAAAATCACGCAGGTCTGTGAGAGAAAACATGACCGCAGAAGACTTCTCTCGGCGTGAGCTGCTTTGGCAAGAAAGTTCCAAAAGTTTTTCTTCATGAGATGCACTTTATTGTCCTGGAGCTTTGACTTGCGCCATTTCCGTTCGGCTTTTCGGCACTCCTTTTTCTGTGCCCTGACCGAAACTTCACTTCTCCAAGGTGCCTTTTGCCTATTGTTGTAACCATTTTAACCTTGACAGGAGCAATAGTCTCCAAAACATTTAAGACCCCTGATGTGTAAGAGTCCAACAGATTATCAACATTAGAACATGGGGCATTTTCAAATCTGATCATAATCATAAATAACCCCGTGCCATCAGGGAAGACATCATTTATTTGACATTTTTGTCATTTTTTATCCATTTTTTATCACATTTTTGTCACATTTTTGTAATTTTTTCGTCATTTTTTTTGTCAATTTCTTGTGACATTTTTGTGACATTTTTGCCACTTTTTCATCAATTTTTTTGTCTTTTTTTTTTTACATTTTTGTCATTTTTTTGTCACATTTTTATCACATTTTTGTCTTTTTTTTTTTCAATTTTTTGTCAATTTCTTGTGACATTTTTGTGACATTTTTGCCACTTTTTCATCAATTTTTCGTCACTTTTTTGTCAATGTTTTCTCGCTTTTTTTTTTCACATTTCCATTATTGTTTTCGTCTCAGTTCTGTTGCTATTTTCACAGCTTTTTTCCAGAAGCTTTTGGACTGGGGCAAAGCCAAACTGGAGAAAATGTGCTCGGTTCAGGTGGGAGTTAACAAAGGGAAGGCATGGTTTTTGTCGGCCATTTTAAAATCACGCAGCTCTGTGGAAGAAAACATGACCGCGGAAGACTTCTCTCGGTTTGAGCTGCTTTGGCAAGAAAGTTCCAAAAGTTTTTCTTCATGAGATGCACTATATTGTCCCTCAGTGGGAAGATATGTCTTGGGACACATGGGGCTGCTTCATGTAAATCCATCCATCTCATTAGAGTGAAGATCGGGGACTCTGTAAACCCGTTGAATCCTGCCATTGTCATCTTTGAATAACCCCGTGCCATCAAGGAAGACATCATTTTTTTGGTCACATTTTTATCACATTTTTGTCAATTTTTTGTGACATTTTTGCCACTTTTTCATAAATTTTTTCTCACATTTTCTCCAGTTTGGCTTTACCCCAGTCCAAAAGCTTCTGGAAAAAAGCTGGGAAAATAGCAACAAAACTGAGACAAAAACAAAGATGGAAATGTGACAAAAAAGTGAGAAAACGTTGACAAAAAAGTGACAAAAAATGGCAAAAATTTGACAAAAAAATGAAAAAAACAAATGGACAAAAAAATGACAAAAAATGGACAAAAAATGGACAAAAAAATGACAAAAATGTGAAAAAATGACCAAAAAAATGATAAAAAATGTACGAAAAAATGACAAAAAATGTGATTAAAATTTGACCCAAAAAAAAGACAAAAATGTGAGAAAAAATGACAAAAAAGTTACAAAATGTGACAAAAAATGACAAAAATGACAAAAAATGACAAGTTACAAAATGTGACAAAAATGTGACAACATTTTTTACAAAAATGTGATTAAAATTTGACCCAAAAAAATACAAAAAAATGACAAAAAAAATGACAAAAAAGTTCCAAAAATGAGTTGAATACCCAACAAAAAAATGATGTAAAAAGATCCTCTCGGTTCAGGCGGGAGTTAAGAGGTTAGACTTTGCTTTGAATTTCCTTTGTATACGATTTTTGGTTGGTGTTTTTCCTTTTATTAATTTGACACATTTTGGACTCAAAACCTATTTGTATTAAGTAAAATATGAGAACTTGCCAGCTAAACTTTGTCAAGCTAATGGTACTTACCTGTGGGAGGCCCTTCCCTAATAGCCATTAGCAGAGGTGTAAAACCTGACTGTTGTAGTCACTGGGAGAGATGCCATTTTGTTCATGCGTGTGACGTGTGTCATTGTGAAATTCCTTGTTTTGGAAAAGTACATTTTGTTTGGTAAGAACCTGCTCATTTCGATGACTCATGGTCAGCTTCCCCACAAACTGCAGCAACAACAGATCAGAGCAGTTTGTTGCATCAAGGTTCGAACAGGCTGTGTGTCAACATATTTTATTAACAAATCACTTTGAGGATAGAATAAATTATCTTTTATAATCAATTGTATTTGTACTCTGGAAACCTGAGCTCGAAGGAAGCGTCTCAAACTCTATGTGAAGCTCAAAGATGAAGATATTTATTTATATATATATATATTTGATCCGTCTTCAGCGCAGATTCACATTTATAAAGCGCCTTTCTACCTGCTTTAGGCTCTCAAAGCGCTTTACATCAAGGAACCACTCATTCATTCAAAACGGCACTATACCCATTCAAAATCAGACATATGTAGTTTCTCTCTCCTGTGGCTGTTTGTGCCGAGGACTCTGAGCCTGAACCAGAGAAGTCTCACATGTCCCAGGAATGAATGGACCAAAAAAACAAGTTTCCATCTTCATTATTTTATTTTTTAGGAATTTTTTGGTCCCAACTTCCTAATTTTCCAGTATTTTTGGCGCATTTTTATCTGGTCCTCTCATGATGCTTTTCTTTCATGTTATTAAATATGACACAGTTTAACCTCTTAACTCCCGCCTGAACCGAGAGGATCTTTTTCCTCACGTCATCAGATTTTTTTTGCCATCATTTTTTTGTCGGGTGTTCAACTCATTTTTGTAACTTTTTCGTAATTTTTTTGTCATTTTTTGTCAAATTTTGGTCATTTTTTTTCCGTTAAATTTGTGTATTTTTTTTGTCAAATTTTTGTAATTTTTTATCACATTTTTGTAAAAAAAAAAATCAAATTTCTGTCATTTTTTCATCCATTTTTTTTTATCAAATGTTTGTCATTTTTTTGGCCAATTTTTGTCATTTTTTTGGTCACATTTTTGTATTTTTTTGTCAATTTTTTTTCACATTTTTGTCACATTTTTGTCATTTTTTTGTCACATTTTGTAATTTTTTTGTGACATTGTTGCCACTTTTTCATCCATTTTTCGTCACTTTTTTTGTCAAATGTTTTCTCACTTTTTTGTCACATTTCCATCATTGTTTTCGTCTTTGTTTTTGTTGCTTTTTTCCAGAAACTTTTGGACTGGGGTAAAGCCAAACTGGAGAAAATGTGCTCGGTTCAGGTGGGAGTTAAGGGGTTAATATAAAAGAACACAACTCACATGTGTCGTGTGTTGATAGATTTTGATGACAAGTACTTTTTATTGGGTGTATTATCTCGTTAGTGATGGTGTTCAATTATAACATATAGTTATAATAGTTCTAGGGTTAATAAAGCGTATTTCACTGTATTTTGAGGTTGTGGTCCTTGTGAGTGAAGCCTGATTTTGCCTCTTTGAAACACATGCGCTGCTGAATCCACATGAACCTGCTGACAGGGTCGCGTTCACATGACCCGACAGTATCTACAGAGCGCTTAGTTTGATCCCGAGGTCGAGGAAAGGCCGCTTTATCCTCGGGCTTACCTGGACTTCAGCTGAGAGGGACAGACGACGGCACAGATAAAAGAACTTCAAAGTCTACACTGTCGGTAACATCATGGCCATTAACCCCTTAACTCCCACCTGAACCGAGCACATTTTCTGCGGTTTGGCTTTGCCCCAGGCCAAAAGCGTCTGGAAAAAAGGTGAGAAAATAGCAACAAAACTGAGACGAAAACAATGATGGAAATGTGACAAAAAAGTGAGAAAACATTGACAAAAAAGTGACGAAAAATTTATGAAAAAGTGGCAAAAATGTCACAAAAATGTCACAAAAAAATGACAAAAAATTGACAAAATATTACAAAAAAATGACCAAAAATGTGATAAAAATTTACGAAAAAATGTTGCTGTTTGGACTTGTGTTACCCCAGTCCAAAAGCTTCTTTTATTTGTATTGCACTTTACATATGAAAACACATCTCAAAGTGCTACAATTGACACACAAGACAACATAACATTTCAATAGTAAAAAATGTGACAAAAAAGTGACGAAAAATTGATGAAAAAGTGGCAAAAATGTCACAAAAAATTAACAAAAATGGTGATAAAAAATGACAAAAAATTGACGAAAAAATTACAAAAATGTGACAAAAAAGTGAGAAAACATTGACAAAAAATGACGAAAAATTGATGGAAAAATTACAAAAAATTGATTTAAAAAATTGACGAAAAAATGAAAAAAGTGACAAAAAATGACAAAAAAATGTGACAAAACTTCACAAAAAAAATACAAAAAATTGACAAAAAATCACAAAAAAGATCAAAAATATGACAAAAAATGTGACAAAAATGTGATGAAAATTTACGAAAAAATTACAAAAATGTCACAAAAATGTCACAAAAAAAGAAAAAAAAATTGATAAAAAATGACAAAAAATTGATTAAAAAAATTGCCGAAAAAATGAAAAAAAATTTTTACAAAAAATGACAAAACAATGTGACAAAATTTGACCAAAAAAATACAAAAAATGACAAAAATGTGATGAAAATTGACGAAAATATGACAAAAATGTGAAAAGTACAAAAAAAAAAAAAAATGAGTTGAATACCCAACAAAAATATAATGTAAAAAAAAGAAAAAGATCCTCTCGGTTCAGGCGGGAGTTAAGAGGTTAACTCACAGGCTTCTTCTGTCTGTCCGCTCAGACTCTTCGACTCAAACCCAGAGCTGACGTATCTCCTCTTCACAGTGAGGAGGCGGTGACGTGGGAGAGGCGCGGCGGTTGCGTAAGGCCGTTGCGTGGCGATGCTTTTGGCCCGGGCGCCGTCATTAAGTGTAATCGGGCGATCAGTTCCGACGCTGATGAGCCGCTCGGCTGTGACTGACAGGAGACATGACGGGAGCTGACGTGTCGCAGAAGCACTCACCAAAACCGCAGTCAAATTAAAATGGCATTAGCTTCTTCTAACGTACGCTCAAGTGAGTCAGCCCGGCCCTCTAACAGCCCTGGGAACTCTGCCATCAGGCTGTTGGGAAACTTTTCAAGAGACAAAGAGGCACAAGACGAAGCTAGAGAGGAAATATTAGTTGCTGTTTGGACTTCTGTTAACCTCTTACTGTAACTCCCACCTGAACCGAGCACATTTTCTCCAGCTTTACCCCAATCCAAAAGCTTCTGGAAAAAAAGGTGTGAAAATAGCAACAAAACTGAGATGAAAACAAGGATAATAATAATAATAAATAACACATTTTATTTGTATAGCGCTTTTCAAGACACTCAAAGATGCTTTACAATGATGGATGAAAATGTGGAAAAAGTGAGAAAAATTGACGAAAAAGTGACAAAAAATTTACAAAAAATGTACAAAAAAAAGACAAAAATAGACAAATATTTGACAAAAAACTGAGAAAAATGTGACGAAAAATTGAGGAAAAAATGGATGAAAAAGTGACGAAAAATTGACAAAAAAGTGATAAGAATTTGACAAAAAATGTGAATAATTTGACGAAAAAATGACAAAAAGTGACAAAAAAATTGACAAAAAAAAATGGAAAAATATGACAAAAAAATGACAAAAAAAGTCACAAAAATTTGACAAAAATGAGACGACTGCCCAACAAAAAAAGTGATGAAAAAAATCTGACGATGTAAGGAAAAATATCAATTTAGTTTTCTAGGTCTTAGCTTTCAAATGAAGTGTTGCCTACAGGATTCAGGTAAAGCTGAACTGGAGAAAATGCTCTCGGTTCAGGCGGGAGTTAAGAGGTTAGCTAAACATAATGTCGTCCATCCATCTTTGATCTCAACCAGAAAAGTCTCATTTTGATTTCGATTCTTGGCAAACCTAAAAGAGATTCTTGGCCGTCACTGGATCTTTTGACGTTGCAGAGACTAACTGAAACAATGCCACAGCTGTAATCAAAGCTAACAGCCCAGTCCAAGCAAATATTTCTTTTGGTCAGGGACTGTTTTTCTAGTTTTAGTCTGTCCAGCCAGAATACACACATTTCCTCCTCTTTACAAAGACGTGTTTCTGGGATCAGGGGTGATTTCTTTATGAGGGCCGTGATTCACAAGCGTATTAACCAATCAGAGAAAAGCTGGATATGACACTTGTGGTGTATTTTGTAAACAAGGACAGTGCATTGTCCAGAAGAGCAGTGACAAATGTGAACGATCTTCGCCACAAAAACGTAAGGAAACAAGTCATTAGCAACTGGCTTCAGGTTTTAAAGCTACTAAGTAACTAAGTAACTCTTGCCCCTAGAGGCCATAAGCGCCACTGCAGGTGTCGAAGCATGATGCGTTTTTTGACTTATTAATTGCCTGTAAATTAAGCTGTAAAAGTGGCGCTAGCCTATAGTTAGCTTTGCCCGTTAGCCTGTTAGCTTCTTCTTTGTGATTCCATTAGTCAATCAATCAAACAATGCAATTAAAACATCCATAAACAGCATAAACTCTACAGTCATACAGAAATTGAAAAACACTCTGTCTTATAATCTGAATGTTTAAAAAGTTTAAAGTCAGGGAGTGAGCCTGCTCAGCCTCTGAGCTGTATGTAAAGAACAATGTGTATAAACTACAATAAAAAAGCTGAGTCAGTTCGTCCTAGCTGACCTGGCCATAGGCCGTGCAGTGTGTATTGGTGACTCCGACCCGGTGGCAGTCATGAGACGACCCGCTCTACCATCTGCGCCACCGTCGCCATCAATGTACATTTGAAACGAGACAAAAATAGGTCAAGGGCAAGATCTAATTTATTTATAAAGCACATTTACAAAACAGTCACCACTGCCTCAAAGAGCAGAGTGCACAGAACAATACTGGCTTTCATTAAAGTGACTAAATGGAGTTTAAAATTGTTAAAATTATGTATTTTCCTCCCCACTTGCTCCAGCAATTTCCTAATGTGTAGACCTGTTCACCACAACTGCCTCTAAAATCCTGCTGTCACTCAAAAATTCGGGTCTGAAGTGCCGTCATGCACGAGCTTAATATAGAAGCTGCAGTTACACGTACGACCTGAGGTGGCAGTAGTGAGTATGAAAATGAAAAAAATAAACGGTAGAGGGCAACAAGAAGAAAATCTTCTAGAGAAGATGAAGCATCAACATCTAAGCTGGAACAGTCTTATTAAGTACATTTAAGACAATATTTTACTAGTGGTTAATTTGGCTCCTGTCGTGGAGTGTGTGATTGGATTGATATGAAACTTTTTGAGATTTGATTGGCTATTAGCAAAGTCCCAGATGGTCCTGCGTTTGAACAGATACAGACCTGCACTCTTCTCACTCACTAAAAGAGAATTGTCTTGGATTTGAGTGAAGTCACAAAGGAATATTTTCAAGCTTAAAAACCTGCCCAATTCTGCAGGAACACTTCTGAAGTGATGAGGAAACTCCATCCCGCCTCCCTGAACTTGGAGAGAGAAAACCTCGTCTTAAAACACCTAGAGATGTCAAGAGCTGGAATCAAACTGCCAGCCTCGCTTAAGAACATCTTTAACCTCTTAACTCCCGCCTGAACCGAGAGCATTTTCTCCAGCTTTACCCAAATCCTGTGGGCCAGTGTAACACCTCATTTGAAAGCTACAAAACTAAATTGATCTTTTTCCTCACATTATCAGATTTTTTTCATCACTTTTTTTGTTGGGCAGTCATCTCATTTTTGTCAAATTTTCGTGACTTTTTTGTCACTTTCGTCAAATTTTTTCGATTTTTTTTTTGTCCATTTTTTTGCTACTTTTTGTCACTTTTTCATCAAATTATTATCACTTTTTCATCCAATTTTTCGTCAAATTTTTCTCACTTTTTCCCCCACATTTTTGTCAATTTTTTGTCACTTTTTCGTCAGTTTTTTCTCACTTTTTTCACATTTTCATCCTAGTTTTCGTCTCAGTTTTGTTGCTATTTTCACACCTTTTTTCCAGAAGCTTTTAGATTGGGGTAAAGCTGGAGAAAAAGTGCTCGGTTCAGGTGGGAGTTAAGGGGTTAAACAAATCTGAATCACCAAATTCTGACAAACATCCCAGCCCCTATGAAGCTCCTCCTCATCGGGACGAGAGAAGTTCTTCTGCCTTGTGCCCCGTCTGAGGGAATGACCCGCCGCACTCCCCACTAACAGACTGCGAGCTGTGATCCGTTACAGAACCCAAGTGCGTGCTGTACCTGTGAACTGCGAGAGGGGGACGGGCCCCCGGGGGTCCAAGGACAACTGTCAGGAGGCCCCGGCTGTGAACCCATGCTAATGAAGGCAGCTCCGGCCTGTAAACAGCACGGCCCCATGTCACCGAATACATTACAATACATAACTGTCTCCCGGGGGCCAAAGGGCTTCACAGGGGCCCCTCCTCCTCCGCCCCCTCACATCCACCTGCATGGGCCCCAGCTGACGACGCCAGACAGGACCGCTTCACCTACAAGGCTACAGCGCTTTTCTCTTAGCGAGGCAACATTTTAGTGAACTCCAGTGAAGTGAAGGACAATTTAGAGCAGGGGTGGGCAACGTCAGGTCCTGGGGCCAAATCCGGCCCTCCCGCACAGAACCTCTGGCCCCCAATATGATTTTGAGAAATATTATTATGCAAATAAGGGATAAAATACCTGTTAAAGTACAGTAATAGTGTCTTTTTATGGTGTATTTTTAAATATCCTTACAGAACATCCCACTTGGTCATATATAATGTAAAACAGTGATTCTCAACTGGTGGGTCGGGACTCAAAAGTGGGTCACGAGCCTATAGGGAACTTTTTTCAATATTTTCCATCTGAAACGACACTGGAGTCTGTTAAAATTTGTATTATTGGGTTGTTTTGATCATAATTTCAGTCTTAACCTCTTACCACCCGCCAAAACCGAATGCATTCTCTCCTCTTTGCCATTGTCGTCACGTTTTATTTCCCTTATGTGTTTTTGTCACTTTTTTATTACTTTTTTGCTGTTCTTTTGTCACGTTTTTGCTGGATTTTTGTAATTTTTTTGCTGGATTTTTGTATTTTTTTTGCTGGATTTTTGTCATTTTTTAGCTGGATTTTTGTATTTTTTTTGCTGGATTTTTGTCATTTTTTTGCTGGATTTTTGTTATTTTTTTGCTGGATTTTTGTATTTTTTTGCTGGATTTTAGTATTTTTTTCTGCTGGATTTTTGTATTTTTTTTCTGGATTTTTTGTCTTTTTTTCTGCTGGATTTTTGTTATTTTTTTGCTGGATTTTTGTATTTTTTTTCTGGATTTTTGTATTTTTTTTGCTGGATTTTTTGTCTTTTTTTCTGCTGGATTTTAGTCATTTTTTGCTGAATTTTAGTATTTTTTTCTGCTGGATTTTTGTCTTTTTTTTGCTGGATTTTTGTCTTTTTTTGCTGGATTTTTGTCATTTTTTGCTGGATTTTTGTCTTTTTTTCTGCTGCTCTTTTGTCACCTTTTTGTTTTTGTCATTGTTGTCACTTTTTAGCGTTTTTTGTTGTGTTTGCATCGTCATGTTCTTTTTGTCTTTTTTGTCGCTGTTTTGAAGAAGCTTTTAGATTTGGAGAACTTGGAGAACAGGAGAAAACATGTTCAGGTGGGAGTTAAGAGGTTAAAAGCAAAAATACGGCTTGTTCAATAAAACCGTGTGGTAAATACAATATTATATACAATATATGACAAATTACAGTTTTATTTGGGTCATAGCTTGTCATTAAGGTAATGGCGGGTCTCTGAGCCGGACCACTTTAGAACCACTGATGCAATTTCTCCATCTGTGAGATCAATAAAGTATCATCTTATCTCTTATCTTAAAACAGAAAATGGTTCCTAACTTTACGTTACAATAGTGAGGTTCGGCCCTCTGTGATTTGGCAATGATGAAAATCGTCCCTCCTTGACGCAAACTTGCCAGCCCCTGATTTAGAGACAAATTGTGACATTTCACCAATGAAGGCCAGGCGAGTTCATTTGTAAAGCACAATTCACAATTCGAAGTGCTTCCTGATGTTATTACTTTGATGTGAGTCCATGATCACCCCTAGATTTCTAACCTTATATTTTAGTTTTAGAGCGAGAGACTCACGGTGACAGTTTCCCTTTGTGTCCGTGGGTCAAAAACAATGATCTCAGTTTTGTCTGAGTCTAGTTGGAGAAAGTTCATCCACAAACTGATCTGTTGCAGTGACAGACTGTATCTACAGGCCCACCTCCACCTGCCGTCAGTGACACATAGATCTGGTTGCATAGTTTTGATAGGAAGAATGTGTTGGTTGAATAAGAGGGGTCCCCAGATTGATCCCTGGGGGACTCCACAGCGCTCAGATCAAGGGATAACTGCATTTTGAAACGTTGAAATGCATAAACCGTATACGTATAGAAACTGTTATCAGTCACCTTGAGGCTCTCGCTCTAAAACCAAAATATAAGGTTAGCAATCTAGGGGTGATCATGGACTCAGCCACATCAAAGCAATAACATCAGGAAACACTTTGAATTGTGAATTGTGCTCTACAAATAAACTCACCTGGCCTTCCTTGGTGAAATGTCACAGTTTGTCTCTAAATTGTCCATCACGTCACTGGAGTTCACTAAAATGTTGCCTCACTAAGAGAAAAGCGCTAAAGCCTTGTAGGTGAAGCGGCCCAATGGGAGCATGCATAGGATGTATAAGAGGGGTCCCAAGATTGATCCCTGGGGGACTCCACAGCGCTCAGATCAAGGGATAACTGCATTTTGAAATGTTAAAATCAGCGTTTCCGGCACATCACCCATAAACCGCATACGCTCTATGTCGAGTCAACATAAATTTTCTGGGACCGTGATTTTGTTCTATGGCCAAGAATCATCGCGAACCAGCAGCTTTTCTGAACTGGACCAACAGGAATAAAGTGAGAGAGAGATTGTCTTCTTTATTTTCTCTGTGTAGGAGTTCACGTATCTATATATTTGTCTCTGGCTGAACAATATATCACCAAATTGTCATGTTGAGCTTCTGTTTTAATCATGATTATCCCAGTTTAGTTTTCCACCTCGTTTTGTTCCTGATATTGTACTTTTAAAGATTTGTTTTCTCACAATTGGATAAAAAATTGCCCTGAATGTATAATTACTATTGTGAAACTCCTCCCTCTGAACCGTTACCTTCGAGAGGTCCCTGAAGTTTGCGGGCAGCGTGAGGTCCAGGTGAGGAGAGTCGTAGTTGGAGATGACCCAGGGGAAGACGGGGTACTGGCCGAGGTCGTTGTAGGTTCTCCCTGCACAAACACAAAGGGGAATGAGAAATAAGAGATCTGTATTCGTATCGTGCTTTTCACACAGAGTAGATAATATGTATGTAGCCACAGTGACAGAAGCTCGACAGCACACATCTGCGCCAACGGTCCCTCTAACCACCGCCATTCATTCACGCACACACATCATTCACCTAAACCCCTAAATCAGCCCAACAATGGAGCAGGCCATACAAGTGAAAGTCAAAGCTAAATGCACTAAAAACTATTTGTCAGAGAGTTGAAGCTTTATTTTATTAGTTGTAGCACAAGATTTTATTCACAAACATGTTTTTCAAAGCCTAAATAACCATCCCATTGTAATTTTAGATTATTTAAATATATAAAGTGCCTTTGATCGATGCCGTCTTAGATACTGTGAGTTATTTGGCTGCCGTTCATAGTTTATTTTAAAAAGAGCCAGTCAAAAGGTGGGAAACTGAACATCATTTTCAATGCAAAAGCTATATTTTACAGTAAAATGTGCTGCTTTGGAGGAATTTTAGGCTTGTTTTTACCACAGCATTGTCCTTTTTCTTACAAATACAACTTTGAAGTAATCACTTTCTAAATAAACTGCAATACCCTTAAGATAGGGGGTACACAGACGACCACACAGGAAAAAGTAAATATCAAGCATTGGCTTAAATGACTTGAATTGAGGAAATGTATCTTGTTTTGAGCGGTTTTCACACATTTAGACACTTTTCCTGATCGGACCAAGTTTACTTTGCTTGTTTGAGGACATTTCAGACCAGTTCTAGGGTAAATCTCGCTTGAAATAAGAAAGTAAAATTGCCAATGAGACAAGAACAATTTCCTTACCCCATTGGCAAAGAAAATGACCTGAAATAAGGACGAAATGTATTGGAACGAGTCAGAAACATCTCAGAACAAGTGAAATAATCTAGGAAAAATGCCCAAGAACTTCTTAACTAGTCAAAACAACAAAAAATTGGATTATTATGCTCAAATTGAGATGTTTATCTGATCTAGTTAATTACTTTCTGCAGTGCACTGAAAAGCCCAAGGGGTACAGAACACAATAAAGATTGGGAACCACTGTACTAAAGGACAAAACTAATTTTATTCCAATAACAGAAAGTTTGAGACTGTGGGAACAGCTGCAGTAAACTGTGACTTAGGGGTAACCTGTAAGAACCCCCGGGGCTCGTCTCCAGATGTTGAGTTTGACTTTGTTGCAGGAGGATTTCGCCGATCGGTAGAAGACTTGTGGGAGAAACTAGAACCGAGCCTTCTCTAACCCCTGAGCCACCGCTTGCATCTCTCTGAGGCCTGACTCTGAACGCCGTGGCGGTGTGTTAATAACAGCAGAATAGTGTTTAATTAGATCCGCACTTCTCCGTTCACACCTCTCCCACTTTCTCCCTCCCCCCTCCTCGCGTCTGCCACCCGGCTCTCCCTGACACCCCTGTCATCCCGGGTCATTACCGGACCGTTTTTAATGAAGTTTCTCCGTGTTTTCGTGCCTGCCTTACATCTAATTAGCTGACAATAGCGTATCGGGCGGGAGCTAAATATAAATATGCATGAGGGCCGGTCGGGAGCGCGATGACACCTCTCCTCCGCTGTTAGCTGCACTCGGAGATCAGAAACGCGCTCGACTCTGCAGACACACACTCCGCCGCTAATTATCCGCCCGAGTCTGCGGCTTCAAACGCTACAACTCTGACGGAGGCGGCGGTGCCTTTTGGAAACACGCTTTTTACCTGAGGCCATCGGCACCGGGGGGGGAGATGGCGCTCGCCGAATTCAGAGTGTTTTCCTGGTTTAGACTAGTTTTAATCTTTTACTTGGGTAGGTTTGGCTAATTGCTGCCAGCCTTGCTTTGACGAATACTACAGCGACTTCTCCAAAAGATGAGGATGAGAAGGAGCGAGAGGAGGAGGGAAGAGGTGGAGGAGCTGACCAGTGCAGGACACCACGCTCTGAAAACAGGGCCAAACCCAGCAGTGTTCCTCCAAAAACATGCTGGTCAGGATGGCTCAGGCTCAGGACTAACCCGACATCTGAACTAAGCCATTTCCTTGTACAATTGTGACAGATAAAGCACTTACTTACTTGCGTATGCTTCCCACAAGTTCCCCCATGTTTGACCAGACTTAAGTCCACTTTTATGCACTAAATAAGGGACACAAACACGGTCCAGACCAATCCAGTGAGGGCAGGGCTCCTTGGTAGGTCTGGGTACCATGTATTTACTTTTTAAACCTGTACTTTAAAGATGTTTGTCAATACCTAGAGACTACCTACTATAATCTCTGTCATCTAGAGCCATAAAACATAACGATAATGTTCATTTACTCCATTCTTTTCATGTAGCATTTGAGCTGCAACAACCAAGTCACTTTCTTAAAGGGGTCATTTTATACTCACTACTGCCACCTCAGGTCTTATGTGTAACTGCAGGTTACATATAAAGCTCGTACATGACGGCATGTACTTTCTACGACATGGAGACTCTATTGAGTGACAGTGCAGGATTTAAGGGGCAGTTGTGGTGAACAGGTCTGAGCCATAGACATATTATCAATAGACCGTCATAACTCACTCCTCCCCGTTATAACCACGTTCGTGGGAGAAATCATGGCGGATTTACAGACTCCTCCTCCCCAGCTCTGATGAAGCCTGTTCCTAAAAAGGGCATAAGGGCGGGATCTTCACTGTAGACTCGGCCCTTGCGACCCAGCTCCAATGCTAACAGTCCCGCCCTCATTAGTACAAGAGTTCTAAAAATGTTCTTACAAAAACCAGCCTGGTCCCTTTTAGTTGTGACTAATCGCGATGCGCGGGTTGCGGGTTCCACCGCGGACCCCGCGATCTGCCTGCGGTTCGGGTCGGGTCGTGAAATTCTCCTTTGATCGCGGAGCCGGTTGGGGCGGGTCAAAAAATGCCGGTCGTGAGCACACTATGCCTCCAATACCAGTGAAACCTAAACTTTTATCTCCAATACCTCACTGGTATCGTTTAACCCAGGTCTGCTCCTCAACAGTCCTCGTTACTCTGGGAAAACATTCACTTTCATGGAATCTGATTCCTTTGATATACAGTTTTGGTTCTTCTGAGTCATTTTTTGTTTCGAAGCATGAATTTGTCAAATAATGCTGTTAATACCCATCCACTGAACAGTGTATCGTTCTTTTAAACAAGACGTTTTGCCCAAAAGGGTCCAAGTTTTGTTTGAAAAGGGCCAAAAAGAATCTTATAATCCCCTGACACACCACACAATGTGAGCCATGAACAATAACACATTCCATCAACCTAAATGACTTATTTGAGTAAATGTTACTGAAGCCACTAACCAACTTGAACTTTGAGCTAAATATTATAATCAAAGTCAAAGTTCAGTAATGATTGTTGTATCTGTGGCCGACGGGAACAACAGCATTAACATCATTATAAAATCACATCTGTCCCAAAGGTCAAAGGTCGAAAGTATGGACGCCAGCAGAGAATGAAAGCAAACTTACTTTTAATCACTTTTCTGCTTGTACTAAAGCTTTGCACAGTGGAATAAGTATGTGTATTTCTGTAAATCCCCTGGTTTACAATTCTGCTTGAACTAAATGTTATTAAAACTAGTGAGGAACATCTCGTCGGGTAAAATATCTCGTGGGGTATTCGGTTGAACCAGTAATGAACGATAACTTGTCAAAACAGTTAAAAATCCTGATTAACGTCCTGGTCTCTCCCAGTTTTTCCCGCCTCCAGAGCAGAACGATGATACGACGATAAATGATCCGGAGAGACAGAGCCACCCTCTCTCCCACGCAGAGGCTTCCCCGCTCTTTCATTTGCGGGAATAATCACCGGAGGAGATCGAGCTGCATTTGCCGGAGCGACGGCGAGTGCGAGGCGCAGATGAGGCGCAGATGAGGAGGGCGGGGGGAGGGGGAGGAGGCGCACCTGCGATGGTGTTCAGGAACATGAGGTATTCGAAGTTGGAGATCTCCCGTCGCTGCCAGCGCTGGGTCATGTTGGACGAGCTGAGGAGCTGACGAGGAGCGGCCAGAGAAACACGCCTGCAACACAAACAGTGCTCGTTTTTTTACCACAACATTTAAAGGGACTATACGGAGTTTATAAATGTTCCAGCCGTGTCCTAATGTGTAGAATGAGCTCAGACCTGTTCACCACAACTGCCTCTAAAATCCTGCACTGTTACTCAGAAAGGTGTTACTTTGGATCCGCATTACCGTTGTGCATGAGCTTAATATAGAAGCTGCAGTTACACATATGACCTGAGGTGGCAGCAGTGAGTATAAAAAGGCTAACTTGCATCTGGCCCCTTTAAAGAGCAAGCAGCACGTCAGATCAATGCTTTTAATGACCATTGATAAACAAAATAGCCACAAATGCTAAATAAATTTCATGAAACAACAAGCATCTTCTGAGCAAAAAATGTGCTCAATTTCAGCAAAAAAACTGCAGTTAAATGTGTTTCAAGCCATATTTTTGCATCTTTTACAAACATATCCAATACAATTAGTTGAGCAACTACATTATTTTCAAATAAATTTACATTTGATGTTGAATGGAAACCAGCTGAATGCTTTATGACCTGCTCTCTGCCATCTTAGGTTAAGGGTTGGAGTTATTTTCTCCAATGATCCAAATCTCGAAACCTATTGACAGAAACGACTTACATCACATTTTCCGTGATGAGGCATTAACAGGTTAATGACAATTAAAGGGACTATACGGAGTTTAAACATGTCAATATTATGTATTTTCCTCCCCTACATGTTCCAGCCATGTCCTAATGTGTAGAATGAGCTCAGACCTGTTCACCACAACTGCCTCTAAAATCCTGCACTGGCACTAAACCGAGCACATTTTCTCCAGATTGGCTTTACCCCAATCCAAAAGCTTCTGGAAAAAAGGTGAGAAAATAGCGACAGAACTGAGACGAAAACAATGATGAAGATGTGACAAAAAATGGACAAAAATGAGACCAAAAAAATTATGAAAAAGTGGCAAAAATGTCACAAAAATTGACTAAAAAAATTATGAAAAAAAAGGCACAAAAAACCCAAAATGTGACAAAAAAAATGGAAAAAAAATGGAAAAAAAATGACGAGAATTTTACAAAAAATCATGAAAAAGTGGCAAAAAGTCAAAAAAAAAAATGTCAAAAAACCGAAAAAAAAATGGACAAAAAATTGGTGAAAAACTGGCAAAAATATCACACAAATTGACAAAAAATGTATGAAAAAATGACAGAAAGTGACAAAAAATGACGAAAAATTTACAAAAAATGATGAAAAGATGATGAAAAAGTGGCAAAAATGTGACACAAATGTGATAAAAAATTGACAAATAACGGACAAAAATTTGACAACAAATGTACTATTTGACCAAAAAATTACAAAAAAGTAAAAAAAAAATGAGTTAAACCCCCCCAAAAAATGATGGAAAAAAAATCTGATGACGTGAGAAAAAAGATCCATTTAGATGAGTTTTGTAGGTCTTAGCTTTCAAATGAGGCGTTACACTGGCCTACAGGATTTGGGTAAAGCTGAACTGGAGAAAATGCTCTCGGTTCAGGCGGGAGTTAAGAAGTTAATATAGAAGGTGCAGTTACACATATGACCTGAGGTGGCAGTAGTGAGTATAATATGGCTAACTTGCATCTAGCCCCTTTAAGGCTTTAATTTTGGTAAAATAAAATGACTTTTAACACATTTTGATGCCTTTTGCAAATGGTAAACCATGACCTTGAAGTGATGTTGCTCATACTTTAGATGTTGCTCTGTTTTACGGCTCTTTTTCCATATTATTACCCACATTTCTTGACCACATTTCCAGGTAATGTCCAGTCTTTTTACAAGGCAAGAGTAAATGTTCAAACTTACAGATATAAATGGCTATTTAAGGTGACGGGATGTCATGAAGGCTATAAAGCTTGACTGATCTTTTCATTAGGCATGTTAAGGCAATTCACATACATACATTATCCTCAATCTTGTAGGACAGAGTCATATGGAAGCCCCACAAACTAGAACGACAAATATTCAGAGACATCTTCACATAGAGAGTAAATATTATCGCATGAGTCTTTCAGAAGATTCAAGGAAGCAAAGAACTCCCTCAATTCAATTTTAAAAAACAATAGGGATGGATTCTTGTTTTGCCATTTACTTTTATGTATGTGGTATTTACCCATAATTATTATAATATTACACATTCTAAAAAGTTCAGGCAGGTTGTCATTCCCAATAAGAATTTGTTCTAACTTTAATTGTGTAATTTTCTTCATTTTTGTTTTCAGCCAATTCATGACGTCTTGCCAGAAACTTTTTATCACTGGACAAAAGAAAAACAAATGTTCAATAGATTCATCTTCCTGGGAACAGAACACACATGGCTCCGCCTCAAAACCAAACATCCTTTTAAGCATTTCAGCTGCTGGATAACATCCATTTATAATTTTGAATTGGCCATTTCATGAATTTGATGTATTTATTTGTTAGTTTGTCATCATAGTGCCTTATTTTTGCATTTTGGTCAAAATCATGAAATAGTTTACATTTGAATAGTTTACTAATATAATTATTGTCTTTTTTTTGATGCTGAGGTGCCCATAAGGAAGTTTATAAGCCACACATTTGCACCTCCCACATATAGATTGACACTTACTCCAATTACTTCAAAATATTACTCCAGTAAAGTGTGTCTGAGAGCTGCAAAGTCTTAAAACGTTACTCACACTTCAGTAATCAGTAATGTGACCAACCTCACATCATAACCTTGTCCATTTCTCTTATAATTAAACGGCTTGAGTTTTCCTCTCCCCCCCGACCTCCCCCGACCTCCCCCGACCTCCCCCCGACCTCCCCCCGACCTCCCCCTGACCGGCCGGGCTCTGGTCAGTGGTGTGTGACCCTGGAGGAGCTTGTTTAGCCGCGGCGCCTGCTTTAGCCTCGTTAGCGGCCCTAACTGGGGGATGTGGCTGTGGTCAGTGCCGTGGTCTGGCCTCAGTACAGCAGGTCCTCTGTCAGAGAGTCAGTCCGGGTCAGTCCGGGTCAGTCCGGGTCAGTCCGGGTCAGTCCGGGTCAGCGCACGTCCACAGACCGCACAGACCCCGTCACATCAGTGTGCTCAGCCGGGCTAAGCGGTTGCTCCCTCAGCCTGAGCCGCTCACCTGGACTGGGGCAGACCGTAGCTGGTGCCCACGCCCACTCGAGGAAGACTCTGCACCACCTTCCTCACTGTGGCCTGGTCCGGGAAGTTGAACATGACGGCAGCTGGGGACGAAGAAGATCTGATGAGTAATCAAGGAGCACAGCGGGGGGAAAGTCTTAGAAGAAGATAAAACTAAAACTAGTGATCACATCCTTCGTTTCTCTGTCATATATACGATGTTTAGTGGCTATTGGATGTGGCTCTTTAGTTTCCTGCCTCTAGCTAAGCCCCGCCCACCACCTACAATGTTTACAGACAATGTAAGTGTCTGATTTATCCGCTATCTGGAGTTGTTTTCTCCAATTATGCAAATCCAAATCTAAAAGCGGAGAGCTCACCTCATTTGAAAGCCAAGACTTTACCCTAACCAGGGGTAGGCAACCTCTGGCCCACAGGCCAAATCCGGCCCTCCAGCACAGAACCTCTGGGCCTCAAGATGATTTTGAGAAATATTATTATGCAAATAAGAGATCAAACACCTGATAAAGTACTCTTAAAACCCTTTAAAAACCCAAAAGTGGGTTGCGGAATAATTTTCAGTGGGTCGCAAGCCTACAGGGAACTTTTTTTTAATGCTCCATCAAAACACATGGGAGTCTGTTAAAATTCATGTTATTGGGTTGGGTTTTATTGGCTCAAAAGCATATCTACTACTTATTCAATAAAAACTTGTATTAAAATATTTCCTGGAACCGCCACCTTAACGTGGTAGAGGGGTTTCAGTGCCTGAATGATCCTCGGGGGTTTGTGCCCCTGGTAGGGTCTCCCATGGCAAACAGGTCCTCGGTGACGGGTCAGACACAGAGCGGTTCAGAAGCCCCTTATGAGAGACCAACAGGCCCGGTTTGAACCGTGAGGCCGTCCTTCTGTGGACCCACCACCTGCAGGAGGAGCCATGAGGGGCTGGTGCAATGTGATTTGGGCAGCTCCAAGTGAAAGGATGGATGGATTAAAAAATGTATACGATATATGGAAAATTACAGCCATGGCTTGTCATCCTGGGTTAATTGTATTAGTGTTGCTTTTTCTGGCACGTTTTTGTCGCTCTTTCGTTTTGTTTTCACCCTTATTTCCGTCATTAATTTTTACTCTTTTTTTCAAGAAGCTTTTAGATTTGGGTAATGCCAAACTGGACAAAATAAGCTCAGGTTCAGGTGGGGTTTAAGAGATTGTTGGGTATAGACACAGACGGCATCTCGTCATAGAAGGGGGCGTGGCTTCGCCGGGGGGAAAATAGAATCTTTAGAGAAACACAATTTTTCACTCTTTTCAGCCATTTTCTGGTGGAATATGAACTTACTTACCACACATAAATAAAGTCAAGTCTAACTCGGGTCCATATGGATATTTCCTCACAGCAGATTGTTCAGTAGAAGTGAAAAAACGGCAGTCGTAGATAGCGCTAGCTAACAGTTAGCATTAGCCCGATGCAAACATGTAGCATTAAGTTAGCATTCTCCGCATAGCATTTTTATGTATTTATGGGCAGTTGGACCACTTTGCTCCTCTCCATGTCTTTGTATTTTTATTTAGTAGAAAACTATATTCATAATTCAGCATTTGTTGAAGTAGTTTTTGAATAATTATAGCCGGCTGCATATATGGTTTGACCCAAAAAAAAATTTGCTACAAAAGGTTTTTCAACAGTTTTCTGCAGTATCAGGTGTGCTTATTAACATACTAAAAGTCTACCAAAATCTGACCACTGGAAAGGTCTCATTTTCAAGATGGCGTCCAAGAGGGCCATCCTTAAAATGCCCATTACTCCTTTATTATTCATCCTAGACACGTCATTTTGGTGTCTAACCCCATGTTTTGGGTGTCTAGGAATCCAATGGGCTTGTTCAAATTGTAGTGACATGATCACATAATTATGATACACAAATCGTGGACAAAGACTCTATATATTAATGGTGGGTCCCGAAGAATTTACTTGAGGCTACTATGGTGAGGTTCGGCCCTTGATGTTTTGACATTGATGAAAATCGGCCCTCCACGACGCAAACTTGCCGACCCCTGCTAACCCTAAACCCTAATCCTAACCAAAACCCCTGACCCTAACCCTAGCTCCCTGATCAGGGGGGACGGCAAGTAACAGGTTAAACCATTTAAATATAAATGGAAAATAAGATCAGTGATGTGACACATTCAGGATAATCGCTGTGGAGCTCATTTAGTCATAGATGGAACAAAACATAAATAAAAAGGGCAAAAGGGTTCATCAGTCTATGGCTGTATCCGAATGTCCACACTAGTCCCTAACCCCTCACTCACTACACAGGCCCGCACTGTATAGTCGACTATATAGTCACTGATTCTGTTGGCGATTCGGACACAAGCCACGTCACGCGCGCTGCGGCTGCAGATATGTTTAAAAAAAAATGTTTTATATGAATTTATTTATTGTTACAAACGTTTATTTTATGAAACAGAACGACTTTTGGCACTTTAACAGGTGTTTTATTTGTCATTTAAATTAAAACTATCATCACAAAAAAGGAAGAAAAAAAAAATCACTCCAGCGTGAGCTCAGAGACGCCGAAAGTAGGTCAGAGCTTAAAGTTCGCTAAACTTCGGGAATAAAGTATTTCTATGATAAAGACCAAACTCATGAGACAGTGGAATATTTATGGATAAATACGAGTCAGATACGCTTTTACTTCACATGGATTTTACGTGAATGGCCTGGATTATTCGAGAGGAAACTGTCGGTCATTTAACAGCTCCAGCTAAAGGTTAGCAGCTAACGTTAGCATCTTTTCACCGTAACCGTTTATATTTAGGTCGTTTATTCATGAGAAACACAAGCACACGACTGAAACAGCTGATTTCACTCAGTCGTGTTGTTTAGTTCAAAGACCTGCCTCTGTCAGGCTCTTCTCCGACTCTCGCAATGCATTGTGGTCTATATTGACCCGTTTAGTGACCATCGATGCTCACTACATTTCGAGATGCATTGTGGGAAATTTCGAGTGGAATACTTTTTTCTCTCTGGACATTCGGACACCCCTACAAAATGTGACCACTATATAGTCACTATATAGTGGATAGTGTGGACATACGGACACAGCCTTTCTCTACAGTCTCTACAGTGGAACCTGTGACGTGATCTGTTCGAGACTCACTCCTGTTGGCCATGAAGACCTCCAGCGCCGTGTCCTGCAGGAGGAAGTGTCTGGAGAAGACGGCTCGGATCTCGCTGAACATCCACTTCCCATGGAGCCCCTCGGTGTAGGCCAGAACCTGCAGCCACAACAGCACAGCCATCAGGTCGCTTTATCTTTGAAACGATCAAAACGAGCTCTCCGCGAATGCCTTCAGTTTAAACACTCCTCCGGCTTTCAGCTTAATGTAAATGCTTCAGCGATTAACACCTCCGTAAACCTCCACGGAGTAGTTTAATGACCGCATGAACGACCCCCCGCGGCCGATAATCGATACGGCCCGCCCTCCCCGGCGCCGCGGAGGAGAGCGGAGATCATTACTGCGGTACAGCTGCTCCGCTCGGACTCCGCCGCCCGCACACAGCTCCTGGCAGGTGAGAATAGGAAAACCCCGAACCCCTCCCCCCCCGTGTCCAGCACCGCGGGTCATAATCGCACCCGAACCGGGGGCGAGAGGTGAGAATGAACACATAACAGAAGACTACGGCGTGTGGAGGAGCACGGCGGCAAAAAAAGAGCCTGAAAATGATCGTGGTGGTCATTAGTTCTGTCTGTGCTGTAATGACATGGTAATAAGGTGCAAGTGGAACGGAAACAATAGGGAAACCGAGGAATAAGACGCTTTGCAGCTCTTTCCTAATTGCAGTCTTGATTTAGGGCGACCTTTCTTCAAAAAAAACAGTCGAAATAGAAGCTTCTGACGATTGAACAGATGAAATTGTAATGTTGTTACTCGGGCCCAAACCAAACAGATCTCATCGTGGCTCAAAGCTCTGATATAAACTTCCAACTGCGCCGTGCATTTTGTAGTGTTTAAATAGGGGAGATCGGGTATGTTTGGAACATGGGGAGAGTTGTAGCACCACCAGCTCCACCAATCAGGGATCAGACAGGAGTCACATGATCATATCTGTGTTTACTTCCTCCCTGATCCCACATGGGGGTTGTCAAGGTTGTAAACAGGTTCATGCAGATTCTATAGAGGAAAAAATGATTAAAAAAACCATAAGACTTACATGAGATTAAACTGCCCCTCCTGGAACCGCCACCTTACCGTGGTGGAGGGGTTTGAGCACCCGAATGATCCTGGAGCTCTGCGGTCGGGGGCTTCGTGCCCCTGGGTCTCCAATGGCAAACAGGTCCTAGGTCACGGGTCAGACAAAGAGCGGTTCAGAAGCCCCTTATGAGAGACCAACAGGCCCAGTTAGAACCATGTGGACCCACCATCTACAGGAGGAGCCATAGGGGCTGGTGCGATGTGACATGGGCAACTCCAACAGCTGCTCCCACGACCCGGAAACGGACAAGTGGAAGAAAATGGATAGATGGAGATTAAACTGTAGTTGTGTGCACATTTGCCCTGCTAATCTCAAACCATTATGCTAATACAGCCAAACAATGGCTGACAGGAAAACACTTTCCTAATTTTTATATTTTTACAGAATGCCTAGGCAGTGGAAAAGAAAGACTGCCAAAGGAGTGCTTTCAAATGTTTTTAAAAAGCATCTGATGATGTCACAAAGTCAGTCAGATCAGTTTTTCAAAGGCACATGGGATCTGCCATAACACTGAGCTGATACTGTAAAGCTGAGAGAACAGGCTCCAGAGATCGTCCCAGTGCAGGTTATTGGAGCATCAACAAATGATCCAGTCTGAGGTGCAGGAGGAAGTGTTGGCTGACTATTTGACTCAGGCAGCAGGACCTGTATTATGGACTGACTCCACCTGAGGTTAAACATAATATGTTTAACCTCAGGTGGAGTCAGTCAGCATATTATGCAGGTTAGAGAGAGAGAGACAACCTCTTTTTGTAGCAGATCACATGATGTGGCCTCTGTTTTGTTTAACCTCTTAACTCCCACCTGAACATGTTTTCTCCTCTTCTTCAAATTCTCCAAATCTAAAAGCTTCTTCAAAACAGCGGAAAAAAAAAATCCTGCAAAAAAAAAAAAAAAAATCCAGCAAAAAAAAAAACAAAAATCCAGCAAAAAAACAACAAAAATCCAGCAAAAAAAAAACAAAAATCCAGCAAAAAAAAAACAAAATCCAGCAAAAAAAGACAAAAATCCAGCAAAAAAATAACAAAAATCCAGCAAAAAAGTGACAAAAATCCAGCAAAAAAGTGAAAGAATCCAGCAAAAAAATAACAAAATCCAGCAAAAAGTGACAAAAGAGCACAAAAAAGTAATAAAAAAAAGTGACAAAAACAGATAAGGGAACAAAAAAGGTGACGACAATGGCAAAGAGGAGAGAATGCATTTGGTTTTGGCGGGTGGCAAGAGCTTAACTGTTACTCCATCCTGTGTTACAACCAAACATACGACCACCATGTATTTGACCTCACGAGGTCTGTGATCATCTTGTAAAGGTTTGAATCGGTGCCGCCTGTAGTTAACAAATGTGGATCCTTTGCAAAAAAGTTTGAGAACTGTAGCTCAAAAATTCAGTGAGTTACAGCTGCTGAAGCAAAAAGTGCTACAACCATACCCGATCTCCCCTATTTCTAAATATTTTATTCATACTTTAGGATTTATAGTAATAATTTCCTCTGGGATTAATAAAGTTCTATCTTCTTCATATCGTGCAGCTGTGTGCGGCGTGTGGAGGCGTCACTGGCAGAGTGAGCCGTGTGCCAGGGTTAGCTCTGCCGCTAAGGCTCATTTAAAGTGCTGACACGGGGACGGAGAGAGAGATGTGCAGCGGGGCCCGGCCTGTCGGACTAATTTCTCCCTGGAATCGCCGCCGTCCGACCCCGAATCTCGGGAGCTCAATTAAACCTGGATTAGGCGAGGGGAGGCTGGATGTGCCGCTGGTGGCTGCCTCTCGTCCCGGTGACGGCTCTGGCTTGACACCTCCACCACCTAACCCCCCCCCCCCCCCACCCCCCACCTTCCCCCTCAAACAGTTGTCATAGCGACGGGCCCCGAGGACTGCGGGATGGAGAGGAGGTGGTGCTTTCTGCCGCGGACAGATGTGGAGAACACGGGATAATGAAGGGGAAAGACAATGGTACATGTGCGCGTCGTGGGAGGCCGTTTGAAAAGGATCAGCTCATCAGGCGCCGGTGCTGATGTGCATTTTGAAGCTGCGATAACTCACATTTCCCCCCAGTGCATCGCCGGACCACAACAGCTCACACTCAGTAGCTTCAATCAGCTCCAGTCTTGTGTTTTCATCAAGATCTCATATTGATAGTAAAATAGTACGCAAGACAGAGCAAAATAGTTCTCAAGACAGAGCGAGTCAAAACAAGACTTAAAAATGCATATAACTGAAAGTATTTTATCTACACTCTTGCCTCTTACTGCAATTGATTAATTTTATGTTGCTGTTTTTATTGATTGTATTTGTTTTTCTTATATTTTATGCTGCTTTAACTGTGAAGCACGTTGAATTGCCTTTTGTAGAGACCTGACCAACAAACTGCAGCAACCCAAGATCAGAACAGTTGGTTAACCTCTTAACTCCCGCCTGAACCGAGAGGATATTTTTCGTCACGTCATCAGATTTTTTTTTCCCATCATTTTTTGTTGGGTGTTCAACTCATTTTTGCAACTTTTTTGTCACATTTTTGGTCATTTTTTTGTCAATTTTTTTGTCAAGTTTTTGTAATTTTTTTTGTCACATTTTTATCACATTTTTTTTATTTTTTTGTCACATTTTTGTTTATTTTTTCATCAATTTTTTTTTTAATCAAATTTGTGTCATTTTTTGTTACATTTTGGTCATTTTTTTGGTCACATTTTAAAAAAAAATTTGTCATATTTTTTTTTTTTTTCATCAATTTTTTAACAAATTTGTGTCATTTTTTTTGTTACATTTTGGTCAATTTCTTGTGACATTTTTGTGACATTTTTGCCACTTTTTCATCAATTTTTCGTCACTTTTTTGTCACATTTCCATCATTGTTTTCGTCTCAGTTTTGTTGCTATTTTCACAGCTTTTTTCTAGAAGCTTTTGGACTGGGGTAAAGCCAAACTGGAGAAAACGTGCTCGGTTCAGGTGAGAGTTAAGGGGTTAAAGGAACAGGCCACCGTTTTTTCATACTGATATATGTTCTTAGATGACTTGATGTGTACTTGTCTGGTCTTTGTGCCCGTGGAAGAGCTTGGTCGCTTCCAACTTCACCCCGTTTGGAGCTATAGGAATACATTGGGAGAGGCCAAATATTTTTGAGCAGCTGCTTTAAAGTTTTCAGGACTTTCCATTACGGCCGGCGTTAGTGTGACACGGTGAGGTGTCAGCGGCGATGAAAGAGCCGGGCAGAGATACTGACAGGTCTATCTCTGCAATGGCGATTCAAACCAGTGACCTCAACCATCCCACCAACCCTCCAGAGGAATGAACGTTTTCATCTGTTACATCACAGACGCCCGACGACAAACACAACGCCTCTGTGGACGATCGGGAAAGGAGAAGCTGAAGAGGCTCATGAAGACTTTAGTGACGCTACGATTTATTGATATCACGATACAATAGTCCCAAACTGCTGACTAATTTTCGTCTATTTTACACCATAGACCCGATATAGTCCTGATTTGATCTTGAACTGGGCCTCGGTTAATCGTTTTCTGATAAACACAGACTCAAATAGCGCCAAAACTGAAATCAGATTTAGCAATATAGAGCCTCCTACAAACATAGAGTTAAAGTGAGGAGAGATAGGTTGAAATTCCTCCCCTCTTTAACCAGAAAGCCCTTCTTAGTTTGCAAAATGAGGAGAGCGGGGGCAGAACTTTCAAAAGTGAACGATCAAGCTCCTCCCCCTCCTTCCTGATTGGACCTGACAGGCTGGTTCACAGGAAAAGCTCGTCTCATTGGTCGACGCGGGAGGACGCTAGACTCTGATTAGGGGAGGGACTTTACAAAAAAACTATATAAATGTATCTTATTACTTACTTTACATCGAAATGCAAGAGCAGGTGGTCGATTTTGTACATTTTATAAAATGTGTAATACATTTAGACTTCCAGGATATCACTTTAAAGAGACTAGATGCAAGTTGGTAATTTTATACTCACTACTGCCACCTCAGGTCTTATGCGTAACTGCAAGTTCTATATTAACCCCTTAACTCCCACCTGAACCGAGCACATTTTCTCCAGTTTGGCTTTACCCCAGTCCAAAAGCTTCTGGAAAAAAGCTGTGAAAATAGCAACAAAACTGAGATGAAAACAATGATGGAAATGTGACAAAAAAGTGAGAAAACATTGACAAAAAAGTGACGAAAATGGATGAAAAAGTGGCAAAAATGTGACAAAAATGTGAGAAGAAATTGACAAAAAGTTGAAGAAAAAATGACAAAAATGTGACAAAAATGTGACAAAATTTGACAAAACAATGACAAAAACGTGACCAAAAAATGACAAAAATGTGATAAAAAATAATAATAATAATAAAAATTGACAAAAAAATGACCAAAATTTGACAAAAAAATGACAAAAATGTGATAAAAAAAAACTGACGAAAAAATGTGACAAAAAAAAAAGAGAAAACACTGACAAAAAAGCGCCGAAAAATGGATGAAATAGTGGCAAAAATGTCACAATCATGCCACAAGAAATTGACAAAAAATTGAAGGAAAAAATGACAAAAATATGACAAAAAATGGACAAAAATGACAAAAAATGGACAAAAAATGGACAAAAAATGACAAAAATGTGATAAAAAATGTGATTTTTTTTTTTTTTTAAATGTGACGAAAAAATGACAAAAATGTGACAAAAAAATGACAAAAAAGTTACAAAAAACACCCAACAAAAAAATGATGGAAAAAAAAATCTGATGACGCGATGAAAAAGATCCTCTCGGTTCAGGCGGGAGTTAAGAGGTTAAGTAAGTTGTGGTGAACAGGTCTGAGCTCATACATTAGGACATGGCTGGAACATGTAGGGGGAGGAAAATACATAATTTTAACTTGTTTAAACTCCGTATAGTCCCTTAAAGTTAGCCTTATGTGGTAAAAAGTATGAAAAGATAAAAGTTCCATACACCTTTAACATCCAAGCGATCAATCAATTATTAGATTCATCGATTACAAAAATAATCCTTAGTTTCAGCCCTATTGCCAATGGATTCATATTGTTGTAATGTATTTTTGTTTTATAGCTCATGGTCTTGTATGAACGTCTGACATGACACTCTGAGCTCCTTCCACCTTTATCCAGATAACCCGATGCTTATTTTCGCCGCGTCAGCCCGTCTCGGCCGTGATCACTGCACAAACCTCAGCGTCTCCACGAGAGCCGCTCACTTTGGACCCGCCGTGGCCCCGGACCCTCGTATTTGTCCACAAACACCGCGTCCTCGCATCTCTTCATTACTCGCTCACGCGGAGTGGAAACAAAGGCTGCACCTCACCCCCCACGCTCGCTCTCACACTTCGCCCCCCCCTCCCTCCCTCCCTCCCTCCCTCCCTGCTCCCCGCGGGCCCCTGAGCGTGACAGAGCCGGGGCCCTTGCTGCTGGTGCGGCGTGATTAGATTGGGGCCGAAGTCTCCAGCTGGCAGGCCTGTCTGTGTGCGTCTGTGCGCTGACACGCTGACAGGCAGGGGACAGGACGGGGACAGCCTCTGCAGACACCTTCATTAAATGGCACTTTTTACCCCTCGTCCACACAAACGCCGCCCAAAATTAAAAAAACTAGACCCTGACACGTGTGTAGAGACAGAAAACAGCTAAAGGCTCTGACGGAGTTCGCTTTGAAATGATTGTTTCTCCTCTTTAGCCTCGCCTTTGTCGACAGTTCACCTTTGGCCTGGACTCGCTCTGTGTCGCACAAAAACATACTTAAGGACGGTTCTTAAGGATCTGCACTGGAGAAGTGTTTTTGTGTCTTTTACTCCACTACATTTGAAAGATGAATTTAAAAATGTAAAATTAAATGTGTTTGTGTGTTTGGTTCAGTCTAAAAGCCTAATAATGCTCACTCCAGCGCAGTAGGTGGCGCTGTGCCGATGTACTGTCAAATACCACAGGCTCACGATGAAGAAGACAGTTTGTCCCCGTCGGGTTGCCGTACTGAGGGTGAATTCGGATGGCATTTTCATGTTGTAGATGCCACAATTTAGGGGCTCATTTCCAAGTGTTCATGTGCAAAGAGAGAAGTACGTCTGTCTCATTTACATATCAGATTTGGGGCAGTAACACTGGAAAACAGGAAACAAAAATAGTAATTTAAGTAAGGGATAATGTATAGAAAGCTGATCATTATCGGGAAAAGAAGCACCGACAAACCGGACCCCTCCCGAAGGCCAACCGAACACACACAATATAAACTTCATACACTTTTATGAAGGCTGAAAGGTTTATTTAATGATTTCCGCAGGAAATAGTTCCCAAAAATGTGGCAACGTTTGGCTTGGCTAGTGGCAGCAAGGCTAGTAGCTAGCCAAGCTGCTTAGTTGAAGGTGCAGTTGGAGAAATGGTGGTGAATCTCTGGGTAAGTTGAAAGTCGGACTCATGTTAACAGAGATAGTGCCCGCTACTACGTACGCGGAGTGATATGAAAGACCTGTATTACGAGCACGAACTCCGTTGCCATTGGCAGCGGTCATTATTTTTTTCAGAGGTCCTCTATCAGAAAATAGTAGAACGTTGGAAAATCCCATTCAAAAAAATCCCATTCAATAAGTGTATAATAAGTGCCAATAAAATAACATGCCTTGAAAAATGACTGCCTTGGTATATGAACAAACGTGTACTTTTCTTCTTTGAATTCTTCATTAATTGATGCCAAAGTTTTTTGTTTATTTTTTTTTACCTATAATGACTTAAGAATATTTGACCTTCATTACAGTCATTTCTTCTGTCTAGGTAAATTTCAATACAAAAAAAATTGTCCCTGACTTTTTTTTTTTGACACTGCAAATCGACTTATTTCAAGAATTGTTTACCATAGTTTCCAGCCTAGAAGCCGCTACTTTTTTCCCACACTTTGAACCCTGCGGCCGATACAAAACCGCCAACAGGCACTCGCGTCTCTAGCAGTGAACACAAAAGTGAGACGAGCTTGGTAGATTGAAAGATTGTGGCTGAACTTCTCACAGCGCTGTTCTTGGCTGAGGTGGATGAGTCACTTGGTGGAGGTGGATGAGTCACTTTTAAAATGATGAAGGTTCACGTTAGCCTAAATGTGGAAGGGCTTTGCTCGCCTGAGGAGCGTCTGAGCTGGAGACGTGGCCACAACGTCACATCCCGACACTTCCACACTGAGGTCGGCTACACTGGACATTTCTGCCTCTTTTACACGTTCATCACCACCGTCCCTGCCGCCCTCCCTCTGCCACAACTGCACCTTTCTCTGGGATGAGGCGTCTCTTCCTCCTCATCCTCGCCTCTGGAACCACCTGAGGAGGAGCTCAGGGCTGCAGAGGACGTTCATGTTTTTAAGAGCAGCTCAAGACCCACCTTTTTAGCTTAGCTTTTAACTGACTAATCTATTTATTTAATCCTAATATATAAAACATATATATTGGAGGTTGTGCCAAGCGCATTGTTTTAAATGTTGTAATCTGTAAAGCACTTTGTGATACCTTTCGGTATGAAAAGGGCTTTATAAATAAGGTTTGATTGATTGATTGAGCCGCGCCATGGGTCGCTCTGAGCGGATGCACCGCACTATGAAAACCTGTGGCGTATATTCGAGTGCGGTCTGTACGTGTACATGGTCTGTATGTGTACAAGGCCTGCATACGTGTACAAGGCCTGTGTGTGTACAAGATCTGTATGTGTACAAGGTCTGTACATGTACAAGGCCTGTATACGTGTACAAGGTCTGTGTGTGTACAAGATCTGTATGTGTACAAGGTCTGTATACGTGTACAAGGTCTGTATGTGTACAAGGCCTGTATACGTGTACAAGGTCTGTATGTGTACAAGGCCTGTATGTGTACAAGGCCTGTATGTGTACAAGGCCTGTATGTGTACAAGGCCTGTATGTGTACAAGGTCTGTATGTGTACAAGGCCTGTATGTGTACAAGGCCTGTATGTGTACAAGGCCTGTATGTGTACAAGGTCTGTATGTGTACAAGGCCTGTATGTGAACAAGGCCTGTATGTGTACAAGGTCTGTATACGTGTACAAGGTCTGTATACGTGTACAAGAAACGGTGCACCGCCTCCTGGGTTTGTCCCTGTTTCAGAGCGTGGTGTCCAGCACTGGTCAGCTCCTCCTCCACCTCTACAAGATTCTTTCACCATCTTCTGGGAAGAGCATGGCAGAAAGTAGGAATAGTGGATTTGTGCAGCCTAGCTGCGAGTCATGCCCGGATACCTCCTTGTTTGTCCCTTCCTTGTTGCTGTGGGGGCTCTTGGTGCCTCTTCAGTGTTTCAGAAGAAGACATTTGTAGGTCTCAGATGTCTTTAGCTCATAAGCTAGCTGTTTGTTTACTTAACCTCTTAACTTCCACCTGAACGGATCCCATTTTCTCCAGTTTTGCTTTACCCTAATCAAAAAGCTTCTTGGGAAAAAAGCACCAAAACAGCCACAAAAAATGAGAAGAAAACAAGGATGTAAACGCAACAAAAATGTGACAAAAAGTCAACAAAAATGTGACAGAAATTCATTAAAAATGTGACAAAAATTCAACAAAAATATGACAAAAGATTTTCTCCAGTTTGGCTTTACCCCAGTCCAAAAGCTTCTGGACAAAAGCTGTGAAAATGGCAACAAAACTGAGATGAAAACAATGATGGAAATGTGACAAAAAAGTGAGAAAACATTGGCAAAAAAGCACCAAAAAATGGATGAAAAAGTGGCGAAAATGTCAAATTGACAAAAAGTTGAAGAAAAAATGACAAAAATTTGACAAAATTTGACAAAAAAATGACGATAAAATGACAAAAAATGACAAAAATGTGATAAAAATGTAAAAAAAAATAATAATAAAAGTTGACGAAAAAATGACAAAAATGTGACCAAAAAATGACCAAAAAATGACAAAAAATTGACGATAAAATGACAAAAAATGACAAAAATGTGACAAAAATGTGACAAAAAAATGACAAAAATTCAACAAAAATGTGACAAAAATTCAACAAAAATGTGACAAAAATTCAACAAAAATGTGACAAAAAATCAAACAAAAAGTGACAAAAATTCAACACAAAATTACAAAAAGGTGACCAAAAAAAAAAAAAAAGGTGACACATCACAGCAACAACACGAGGAAAAAGATCAGTTTTTTCGGGTCTTAGCTTTCAAATGAGGTGCTACACAGGCCTATATAATAACCTAAGAGGCCAGAATGCATTTGGTTTAGGCGGGTGGTAAGAGGTTTAAAAAAAGGATCCGGGTATACGGGTACTCGGAGTAGAGAACTGTTTTGGAACCACTGTTTTGTGCCCTCCGCTCGGCTGACTCGTGTATGACACTGATGAGCCTTTCCCGACGTTTATTCCCAGTGATTAAACACTTCCCCTCGTCGTCTTCCACATTTGAAGGCGATAATGCCGTTAAACATGGCCGTCCGCGCTCCGCTTTGTTCCCGCAGGTTTCCGTTCTCAGACTTGACAGAGGGCAGACTCCGCTCGGCGCCGACAACATCACAGCCGCGTTTTGACAGGCGGAATGAGGAGGTGACGCCGCTGTTTAGGCTCCTATAGAATCATACGCGGGGAAAAACAGAACGCAGCTCATTTAAAAAGCACCGCAGAGCCTCCTCACGCGCCCGTATCCAAATCACATCCGACTCCGGGGCCACTTTAACCCCTGATTGGCGGAGACAGGCGGTATTAATAAACCCGAGCATGAGTTTTCTCATAAACGCCAGGCGCGTCTCCGTAACGAGATTCAGGCGGCGGTTCCGTGGGCCGACACGAGCGGCGTCAGGGTTGATTTTACAGCAGACGTCGGAGGAAATATGTCTAAATAGGAGCAATACCAGGGGCTGTCTCTGTGTTTGCTTTGAGGGAAATAACAGTGACGAGCATATGGTGGTTGTGGATCCCAGAACATTTTCAATTCATCTTTATTTTCCAGAGTCAGAGTCCGATTTAAAAGGAACTACACAAAACCATAGTAAAGAATTAAATAGCATTCGAGCCAGATTGATAACACACTTTGTAAAATGAGTGATACTGGCTTTCTTATATTCAGGCCAGAGGTACACAAAGTTCACTTCCACATTGAAAAAAGTAGCATATTGAGTAAGAAATTTCCAACCACCATCAACCATCTGACCATCACCACTCACTACATTCGCCCCAGGCTTCCTCGTGTTTCCCAAACGGTCTCCCATCCAAACACCGACCAGGCCCTTCCTGCTTAGCTTCCAAGGTCTGACAGGATCAGGCAGAGCAAAGGCGGTATGGCCACATTAGCATTTACACTGTTCAATCAGGTACAACAAGGCCACCAAACAGTCCCATAAGACAGTGGTTCTCAAAGTGGGGGTCGCAAGATGATTTTGAGGCAATATTTTTTCGATTTCAGGTCTTTAATTTGATGTATTTTTGACTGAAAACAGCAGATCTTGTGAAATTAAGCCAAATGTCCAAACACAGTACAGCATACCGACATCATTAAACCAGATTTTACATGTTTTAAATTATTATGAAGGCTTTTACCGAAGGGGTCCTGAGTTGGGTGATTTTGGGGGTCACGGACTGAAAAGTTTGGGAATCTCTGCTGTGAGAAGTATAGGAAAGAGTAAGAACAATGTAAGTCAAAACCCTGGTTCAGTCTAAATGCTCTGCAACAAAGCTCGGTGTGAGCGGAGTGGAGGAGGAGGTGCAAAGCCTGATTTCAACAGTAGCCAAAGTTGGGTCTCTACAATCACAGGAGAAAAACGTACAAGATCAAAAGGCTGAGTGAGAAGATCGTTGGAGCCGCACAGGCATCTCTGAAGACAATATTCAAGGGCACGGCATTAAAAAAGGGCCGGCTTATCTCATGGGACTCGACTCATAACCTCCATGACCAGTATCAGCTGCTTCCGTCTGGCAGGAGGTTCTCTTCCCTGGTTCTGCATCGATCAGACTCTTACATTATTAGAGAACAGCGTGGCCTGGGCTTCCAAGTCTTTTTAACTTGACTAACCAATGTATTCCTTAATTTATATCATTATTTTATTTTACTTTTTTATTTTTTTACTTGTATTGTTGGTATGGATGTGTGAGTGTGCCAGACCACGGGAAAAAGAAAGTTCTTTGAATTGAATTGATGGTTGCCTGGTCGCCTCAGCGGGAGGTGTTCCAGGCATGTCCTAGTGGGACAAGGCCTCGTGGAAGACCCAGGACACGGTGGTGGGACTATGTCTCCGAGCTGGCCTGGTGTCGCCTCGGGGTCAGAACAGCTGGAGGAGGTGTGTGTGGATCGGGAAGTTTGGGCATCTCTACTGAGACTGCTGCCCCCGCGACCCGGCCCCGGATAAAGCGGAAGAAAATGGATGGATGGATGGAATTGAATTGAATACATATGAAAAAGTGGACATATCATAATAGGTTGCACTCCTGTCATAATTTGAGGCAGAGAAGGGGCCGTTAAAAAACTCACTGGGAAAGACACAGTTTTGTAAAGAAATGTCCCTGATCAGTAAGAACCTTAATCTGCCACATTCATCTTACGGAGGAAAGTCCTTTCATCCGACCAACATCAAGCACTTTATTCTGAGTATGTCTCCACTTTGGACACTTTTATGAGACAGTCATGTGACCTTAGTTCATACGTGTGGACAAAGAAGATGCTGGACTTTGTCACAGTTATTGTTTGATGTGGATACAGAGACATAAACCATAAACCAGGGGTCGGCAAGTTTGAGGCGGGACGATTTTCATCATCGCCAAAACACCAAGGGGCGAATATTGTAGCCTAAAGTAAAGAACTTTGTTTCTGCAAATACCAAAGTTTTACATCAGTGGTTCCCAGGTCAGGACCCAACTTTGCCCTCGGACGGCCGGCCCAAATAACCCAAATAAAACCTTTATTTGTCATATATCGTACAAAATATTGTGCTTTCCCACACAGGTTTTTATTGAACAAGCAGCAGATGTGCCTTTAAGAACTGAAACTCCGTGCAGTTTCAGATGGAAAATATTGAAAAAAAAGTTCCCTATAGACCCACTGAAAAAGGTTCCATGACCCACTTTTGGGTCCCGACCCACCAGTTGAGAATCACTGTTTGACATTACATACTGTAGGACCAAGTGGGATATTCTCCCTGGGCATTTTTAAAATACTGACACTATTTCTTGCATTTTTAGAGTACTGTAAAAGGAATTTGAGTTCTTATTTACATAATAATGTTTATCAAAATCCTCTTGAGGGCCAGAGGTTTTGTGCTGGAGGGCCGGATTTGGCCCGCGGTCCTGACGTTGCCTCCCCCTGCCATAAACCAAGTCGCAAATTCTGCATTTTCCACAATAGGATTCTTACCAACCAACTCGACTCTATTATAGACTCTTTGGAAAGTTGTGGTGAAAGTGATGTTGAGCTCTGATTGGGAAGTTCGGCCCAAGGTTTTTTAACCTCTTAACTCCCGCCTGAACTGAGAGTATCTTTTTCCTCACGTCATCAGATTTTTTTTTTTTCCATCATTTTTTTGGTCATTTTTTGTCACATTTTTGTCACATTTTGTCACATTTTTGTCATTTTTTCGTTATTTTTTTAATCGAATGTTTGTCATTTTTGGTCACATTTTTGTCATTTTTTTGTCATTTTTTTGTCATTTTTTGTCATTTTTTGTAATTTTTTTTGTCACATTTTTGCCATTTTTTTGTCACATTTTTGTCGTTTTTTGTCACATTTTTGTCATTTTTTCATCCATTTTTTGTCAATTTCTTGTAAATTTCTTGTCACATTTTTGCCACTTTTTCAACAATTTTTCATCACTTTTTGTCAATGTTTTCTCACTTTTTTGTCACATTTCCATCATTGTTTTCGTCTCAGTTTTGTTGCTATTTTCACTGCTTTTCTCCAGAAGCTTTTGGACTGGGGTAAAGCCAAACTGGAGAAAATGTGCTCGGTTCAGGTGGAAGTTAAGGGGTTAACGAGAAAGGAAACTTACCTACCCCTGACTCACCTGACAGTTAAAAAACACCAAAGTATTAGCAACACTCCAACACTAAATGCATTTCAAAGTCTTCATTTGTGCGTAAGCGGGAGAGACGAGCACAACTTTACAAACTTAATCCGAACATGTTTAAAACCTCACAGCGTTCACCTTAAACATCACACAGACATGTTTTCAAACTCAACATTTCTCCTAAACAGCACTTTTTAAACACATCTACCCATAATCCACCCTGATTTCCCGAATCAACCGAGCCTCGGCGTCAAATCTCCCGTCTTTTCTCCCGCCGCGCGACCGGGAAACGTCCCAAAAAACCGCGTGAGATTCCTTCAGATTATTAGCATTCCACTTAGTTCCTCTGCGCCGGGGCCCGTATCTCAACTTCAATAAACTCCGGGGCTCCTAATGCAGGTATTGGGGAGAAAACAAGATAAAAGATTTGCATAATCAGTGTCACTATACATTTGGCGGGGTGCTGGAGTGTGGCGAGATGACACGGCGCGGCACCGGCGGCGGGATAAAGCGCATGAATATGCATCGCGCGGCTGCCTCTTCACGGGCGCAAATGTCCAGCCAAGTTTGTCAATAACGGTTATGTGGAGGGATGGTATTTCACGCGCATTAGCAGGCCGCCCGAGCTGTCTTCTGCACCGGCTGGAAAAAAAAAAAACACACTTAAAGGGAGGACGGGAGGAGGAGGAGAACGCGGAGGGAGAGTGGAGCTTCTCCCGAGGTTCAAAAGACTCTGAACTTGGTGATGCTAATGCTGCTTTAAAGGCTGACAGGTCGTTTCAAGCTACTCGGGGTCGACGCCATGACACTGTACATACATTTTTTATCTCCAAGTAAGAGTAGTGCTGCGCTGTGGTACTTTAGTGCACTTTAGCCGGCTTTGAACTCAAAATCAGGAAGTCTACAACGCAGAGTCCAATGTCTTTACCTATAAATACAAAAGCAAATAATTTACAGAGTGGACAAGTCTCTCCATGTCCAAAACAAAGAAGAAACATGGCAGAGATAGCTACTTCTGATTCCAGGAAACACATGGAACTGCACCGCGTGCCAAATTATTATACAAATCGTATTTTAGTGTCAAAAAGGGAAAAAATAAAAGTTTTTCAATGAAAATCATGGATGGTGTTGTGTCTCATGGCTCTTTGAATCACTGACATGAATCTCAGAGACCTGGGATGATTAGTTTTCAGGTTAAGCCCAGTTAAGGGAAAAACTACTGAAAAAGGACGTTCAACATTACTAAGCATATCATCATCTTCAAGCAAAATAGGAAAGAAAAAGGATCTCTCTGCTGATGAAAAGTGTGAAATAGTTGAATGCCTTGGTCTAGGTATGAAAACCTTCGATATTTCATGAAAGATTAAGCGTAATCATCAAACTGATAAGAGATTTGCGGCTGATTCAGAGCACACTCGGGTTTGTGCAGATAAAGACACAATGAGGACGGTTTCTGCCAGACAAACACATCAAGTTAATAGAACAGCTGCTACAAAGCAGCAGGCAGGTATTTGAAGCTGCTGGTGCCCCTGGAGTTTCCCGATCATAAAGGTTTAGGACTCCCCAGAGGCTGCAGTTGTGCATAAACCGAGGCTATTCTATCATCCTGCAAAGATATCCAAGCCGAAACACAATTTTAAAGGGGGCCTATTATGCAAAATCGACTTTTTCAAGCTTTACATCATGTTATTAAGTCATTCCCTCATTAAAACCATGCCTGAAGTGTTGCCTTAGCACATTCACGTATTTTCGAGTAATCTGTAAAAACTCTGATGGCGGCCATTTTAGGGATAAAACGCCTGATTCCTTCAGGAAACGCCTCCGACCTCCAGGATACGCCTCCGACCTTTCGTCACCAGCCGCGTAACCAACCACTGCCCCTCAGCAGAACCCCCTCCCCGAAGTGTCTAGCCCTAAGATGTAAACAGCGTCATCATGGAGGAGTAGCTTCATGTGTTGTGAACCGGAGCCACAGCAGACTTTTACAAAGACACACATCAGTGTTTCTGTTACCGAAACACCCAGGATTAAAACCGGTGACAAGAACGCTTATTTCAGTGTCTGGTTCTGCGCTGGGCCTTGATGATGCACAGAGCCTCCGGAGAAAGCTAATGCTAAGCTAAACCTCGAGTCATCACGTGAAAACGAGAGATATGCACACATAAAGTAAATAAAACCACCACACACATAAAGAACCGTTTAACAATGATCACACACGGAGCCTGGCTTGTTGATTTGGAAGTTTATTGCTCACATTTCATCTACAATGGGTCATAGCCGAGTGGCTTTCTCCCGGAGCTAACAAGCTAGCCGCGACAAGCTAACGGGAAAATTCACTGAATACAAGCAGCATATTATGCATTGAAAACGTCACTAAAACAGGCAACTGCTTGAAGCAGCCTTTATGATGATCACACACGGAGCCGGGCTTGTTGATTTCGTAGTTTATTGCTCACATTTCATCTACAGTGAGTCGTAGCCGAGTGGTTTTCTCCTGGAGCTAAGGCACTATTAGCCACGACAAGCTAACAACCTTCACCTTCACAACATTCATTGAAAACAGGCAGCATATTATGCACAAATAACGTCAATAAAGCAGGCAACTACTTGAAGCAGCCTTTACGATGATCACACAATGAGCCTGGCTTTACACATTTGTGGTTAATTGCAGACTTTTCATCAACAATGAGCTGTAGTCGATTATAACAAGCTAACGGGTAACCTCGAAAAACCACTGTCCACCTGCACAGATAATGTCCGTCTTTGAATCGTATGGGCTCCTGCAGATCCTGGTGTCGTCCATGGGGGTATAGTTAGAGATCCATAGGGCATGGCAGATGCAAAGAGAGAGCCTCCAAACCGCAGTTATTTTTCAGGCAAGAGCCCCGTCCAAGCGTCCGGTGTGGAAGGTTCGTCTCCAAATAATATCCTGTGTGGCCATTGTTCACAAAGTGATAAACAGTAGCTCCTTTCCAACAATAAAAATAAAAATGCACCGATCGTAGTTTCAATACAGTTGAGACAACGAGCGCAGTGTTGTTGTGATGATAGATCCATGGATGCCACAGACAGCGCGTGGAGGGGGCGTGTCGGAAAGGGTCAGAGGTTCTTAAAGAGACAGAGGCCTATTTCAAGTCATTTGCTACGCCATTTTGAAAGAGCAATTTTATACAAGGCAGTTATTCTAATTTACTGCATTTACAGACCAACAGAAGGTTTGGTCATCATTGTAGTGTGCTATAGACTGGTGCTATGTGGCTGAAAAAAGCATAATACCCCCTCTTTAATGGATTTTATAATTTTGAAGCTGCTCTCACACAAGGGCTCCTATGTTAAAATATAACGACCTGTAAAAATGTTTTAATAGAAATAGCTTCTGATTTCAGTAAATATGACCTCCTATTGTGCATAATCATTTGGAACAGTAGATTTTGAGTTTTTTTACTATATTTATTTTGGAAAAAAATACTGTTATCACTGGGAGATTTTTTTCCCAACACATCCGTATTATCCTCTAACAGCTTAAGACTTGAAAATGATGCTTACTGTTATTTGAGTTGATAATTTAAAAATCTTAAAAATGTCATTTGCATAATAATTTGGAACGCGGTGTATGAAATTCACCTGCAGCCAAGATGATATTTCAAAATAATTAAAGAAAATAGCTGCTTTCTACTTTCTACTTCACTATATTTACCTCATCACCCAATTCTCCAAACTAAAATTCACTCTCTAACCTTCTCTTCACATGCCATAGAAATAATACGTTATTATCTGAAGGGCAGAACTCAACTTGTAAAAATCTAAGCTGCTGGGCTGCTCAATGGGAGTACCACAAGGCTGTATCCTGGGCCCCCAGCTGTTTCTCATATAAATGATCTCCCACATGCAACCACTCCCAAACGCTTAAAGCAGGGGTGTCCAAACTACAGCCCGTGGGCCAACTGCAGCCAATTTAAATATAAATAATTGCATATATATAAAATTAATGAAAATCCATTAATAGAAAGCTGTGATGAAGGCTGTTTTTTTTACTTTAAGCATTTTATTTAAAACGCATAGCTAATATTTTATTGAATTTGTTAACTTTAAAGGGGCTAGGTGCAAGTTGGCCATTTTATACTCACTACTGCCAACTCAGGTCTTACATGTAACTGCACCTTCTATATTAAACTCGAGCATGACGGCATTTCTGACCCGAAGTAACAACTTTCTGAGTGACAGTGCAGGATTTTAGAGGCAGTTGTGGTGAACAGGTCTGGGCTCGTTCTACACATTAGGACATGGCTGGAACATGTAGGGGGAGGAAAATACTTCATTTTAACATTTATAAACTCTGTATATGTCCCTTTAATGCAATAGAGGTGAAGATATATATCTGACCTCTACTGAGTGTGACCCAGTTGTTTGTATGTGTTTCTGTATGTGGCCCTCAGTGAAAAACATTCGGACACCCCTGGTCTAAAGTCATCAAAAGTCCAGTTCTGTAAAGCTTTTTAAATTACTTTGTGTATTTATATATGTATGGATTGTTCTCCATATATAATTATCAACTTTTTCCTGCGATGGACACACACTCATGCACCCACACGTAGGGTTTTGATTGTCAACGGGTCAGTCGCCAATGGGTATTACAGAGTCCAGGCCATCACAATCTCAGCCAGCATTCATGTCTGCAGGACTCTGCCCAGAAGATCAGTATTGTCCCTGTGTTGGTTTGACAGTGGAGGAGCCGAGGAAACCTACAAGGAGGCTCCACATGGAATCGAAGCCTTGATGTTTATTCCATTGAGCGGAAACATGGCTGTGAATTTAGGACAGACATGCAGACTCCCCTTGTGTCACTGCAGAGTTCTTTCCAACACAAAAAGAGAACCTGTCTCTCAATTGGCCGGGGGATCTTTGATACAACTTGATCATTGGACAGGTTGGGAAAAACCTTTTAGAAAAGAGATATGTGGAAGATTAACCTCTGCCTACGAGTTCGTTGCCTGTCCAGCCGTCCACTCCTGCTTTTCGTATCTGTTCAGAAGCAGGAACATCTGGAACTTTGCTAACAGCCGATCAAATCTCGGAAAGTTTTATGTATCGAGATCGAGATAGAATGTACCTGCTTAACTTTCACTGAGACGATTTTCTTCCTGTTGCCATCTATCCAAAGTATGTCTGTCCTGTTCTCTGATTGGTTAAAACGCCCGTCAGTTCCACCCCTTTGGGAATTAGAAGAAACAACCCCTGATCCCAGACACACGTCTTTGTAAAGAATAAGAAAAGCAACAAAAAATCTCTGTTCAAATGGCAGATAGAAAAGGATCCTTGTTGTAGGTTCTGTGGGGAGGAGAACCTGATGCGTTTATTTTATTTTTGTCCACATGTGGCTAAGTTTTGGGTCTCTGTACAGTTATGCACTACTAAAAGTAAATATCAAGCATTGGCTTAAATGACTGGAATTGAGGAAATGTATCTTGTTTTGAGCGGTTTTCTCTCATTTAGACACTTTTCCTGATCGGACCAAGTTTACTTTGCTTGTTTGAGGACATTTCAGACAAGTTCTAGGGTAAATCTCGCTTGAAATAAGAAAGTAAAATTGCCAATGAGATAAGAAAATGACCTGAAATAAGGATGAAATGTATCGAAACGAGTCAGAAACATCTCAGAACAAGTGAAATAATCTAGAACAAATGCCCAAGAACAAAGTCAAAACAACTAAAATTTGGATTATTATGCTCAAATTGAAATGTTTATACTGATCTAGTTAAATACTTTTTGCAGTGTGGTTAAGCGCTATGGGTATTGTTTTGCAAATCAAACCTCAGAATACTTTGTTATGTATTTTTGAGGGCAAATGCCTATCGTACATGATTATTCTGATGGGCAAAATGTTCATTTTTAAAGCTAAAACTATATCAAATTTATGTATAAAACACAATAGAGTTTATCATCAGTATATGTTACAAACAATTATAGCAACAAATAACAACATAATAACTGAGCATGAAAAGAAATGGAACATCTGCTTACTTGAGTTAGAGATATAAGTATTGAGTGTACTTGCTCTGCCATTTATTACATCAAAATGTTTTGTCAATTATTCATTTAGTTTATTTTTTCATTTTCTTGTGTTATTTATTTTTGCTTGCTTTGTGCTTTCTTCTGTTTGTAGTTTGTGTTTCTGTCCAGACACTTTGAATGTGTGGATGGTTGTGGTTGTGACTGTGGTATGAATGTCAAGGGGAGTGGTTCTTGAAGCTTGTCTTGTTATTTTGTTCTGTAAATTAAAAAAAATAAAGAATAAGAAAAGCTACAAGATTATAATATTTACAGCGTGCAGATGTGAGATGCAAAACGTCCAGCAGATGATGCCTTGAAAATGGTTTCTTTTCCTTTCCTTTCTAGTATTCGCAAGGTGCAATATTGTCCTGCTCAAAGCAAATCCTATATTCTGCTGGGATGAAGCCGCCACATGTTAGTTTTCACATGTACATCAGAAAGGAACAGCAGTATCCAGCAGGGGCGGACTGGCCATGTGTCCATTCTGGAAGAGCACAGAAAGGCCACTGGCTCTAGGGCGACCAGTCCCGCCTCAACTGAGCTTTACCCAAATCTAAAAGCTAAAAAGAAAAGCATCCAAATAGCGAGAAAAAGAGGATGAAAACCAACAAATAAAGTGCTGGAAAAGCAACAAAAAAGCGACAAAAATGTGATGAAAAGGCAACAAAAACATGAGAAAAACACGGACAAAAAAACCTACAAAAACGTGATAAAAACACAACAAAAAATGACAGAAAAAAAAATGAAAAAAACAACAAAAAGCGACAAAAATGACGTGACAAAAACTTTCCATCACTTTTGTAGGTCTTTACAAAAGTGATGGCGTTACATTGTTGCTCTCCAGTCTTTTAGATTTGGGTAAAGCCCAGTATAAAAAAAAATGTGACTCTAAAAGGAATTCCGTTGAGTATGGTGTGCCACAAGGTTCAATTTTGGGACCATTATTATTTATTATTTATATTAATGATTTTGCTTCTGTTTCTACGACCGCCTTTCCAGTTCTTTTTGCTGATGATGCCAGTCAAAAAAATAATAAGAAAAAAGTTGACCTGGGGAAAATGCACCCGGTTAAGTCGGGTGGTAAGAGGTTAAAATTAGTATTTGTGGAAGTGCACAAATACGCTAACTTGGGCCAGGCTGGTCAGAGTCCAGGGCTGTTTTTCAGTCCCAGTCCGCCCCTGGTATCCAGTGGCAGTAACCGAGAGGACACTTCTATTTACTGCCTCTCAGTGACGAGTTATATAAGCTACATTTTATCTATTACAACTCTCAAATCTTCATAACCTGTCAATAAACTGCTCTCTCTGTCCTTGTGGTGAGGGTAACTCGACGTGACCCCCGCAGCCTCGTTCCTGACAGTGAGGGGCACATCATCCCGATCAGGCGTCTCTTCGTAAGGAGCTTGAGAGAAAGCTGCTGATGGCCGGGGGAGAGGGCTTTTCCTAATGGGACTTTTTCAGGGACTTGTCAGACTTAAGATGACTGAAATCTCCCCGGCCCGGACCAGCATTACCCCGACCGCCGCTGAGAACTTCATCTGTTTAAGTCCTGCCACGCTGAGAGGGAGGGACGCCGGCATTCACGGGAGGGGGGGGGGAGAGGGGAGTGGGGTGAGGGTGAACGGAAGCTCGCAAACGTTTGCTTCTTTTGTGGCATTTTTATGAGACTGGTGACAAAATCTGAGAAGATCGCCGAGGTATCCATGTTGGTGAAATGCAAAAATAAAAACATCTGAGCTTGATTAATGCCTTGGTTTGTTGTAGAGTGGAAAAATTGGATGGTCGCACACTCTTTGAAAAGGCACATTTTCATAGTTAAAGGGACTAGATGCAAGTTAGCCATTTTATACTCACTACTGCCACCTCAGGTCATATGTGTAACTGCAGCTTCTATATAAAGCTCGCGCATGACGGCACTTCGGACCCAAATTGACACCTTTTTGAGTGACAGTGCAGGATTTCAGAGGCAGATGTGGTGAACAGGTCTGGGCTCATTCTACACCTTAGGACATTGCTAGAGCAAGTAGGGGGATGAAAATACTTACATTTAACATTTTTAAACTCTGTATAGTCCCTTTAAAGGAATAGGCCACCGTTTTTACATACTGAGATACAGCTCTTGGAGCTGCCCAAATCACATTGCACCAGCCCCTTTTGGCTCCTCCTGCAGGTGGTGGGTCCGCAGGAGAACGGCCTCACGATTAACCGGGCCTGCTGGTCTCTCATAAGTCTCTTTGTCTGACCCATCACCTATAGGACCTGTTTGCCCTGGGAGACCCTACAGGGACACAAAGCCCCCGACAACAGAGCTCCAGGATCATTCATATGCTCAAACCTTTCCAACACGTTAAGGTGGCGGTTCCAGGAGGGGAGACTTTATATGCCTACACATCTGTAAATACAATCCCGCTCTTGTTCTGTCAATTGTTGTTACTATATTTTACCTTTTATTATTTATCATATTTATTCAATATTCTTATGCATGCCCCCTATAGCCTTATAGTTTAAAGTTTTCTAGTGTATCTAGATTCTGTGTTATATGTTTTAAGTTGCACTTTGTCTCAGTGCAGACGCACTGAGACAAATTCCTAGTTCGTGAACCTGTTCTCAAACCATGGCAATAAAAACTATTCTGATTCTGATTCCCATTCTTCAACAAGATCTTGCGTTGACGATGGGAGAGTGTTGTTCTGGCCAATCCATGTGTGGAAAACGATGTCTCATGCTCCCTGAACTATTCTTTCACAACGTCAGCTCAATAGATCTAGGCCCGGAAGAAGAAATCCATGGATGGAACAACCTCGTTATTAAAGATGTTCAGATCGTCTCATCTCATTCTTTGGGCTCATAGTGTTAATGAGCCAAGACCTGACCAACTGCAGCAACAACAGAGCAGAACTGTTAGTGACATGAATCTTCTGGACCCTCATTGTCCCACCTTGATCGTGCCATTCTTAAACTAAATCTCCCTTTGTGGTTGAGTTTCGGGACTGAGGCCTCTCGACATCACCTCCGTTCACACCAGATCCTGATGAGCAATGAACGCTCTCCCCTTCCCGCAATTAATCTTGTCTTTGCACCTTTTGCCTCCCCCCCCTCCCTTTCCCCCTCCCGCCAGATCGCACCAGCCCCGCTCATCCATTATCCCGTTATCCCCGCGCTTCAACCCACGAGTTGCTTAATAACATGCTACACGTTTGTCCTCCTTCGCATAATTCCTCCTGTCACCCGCGCTGTATCGGGTGGAAAAACGCGCAGCCTCTCCTTCCCTTCGCTCTCGCCGGACTCCGTTTGAGGATTATCGCGGCTGACACCTCCGGGACGCGCCCCCAGAATCTCGGAGACTCATCTTTCGCCGGCGCGTAGCGGAATTACGGCGACTCATCTGTCATTGCCGAGAGTGCGGAGACGAGCCAATCGAGGTGCCCGGGCACAAAGGTGGAACAGGTCCTTATCGCCGCCGCCGCCGACGACCGGGGCGCGTGCAAATTTATGCTAATGGCGCGCCTTTGTGGCAGCGTCTCGCCCCTCGAGGCTGAAGGGGGGATGATGATCTGGGCTTGCGGAGAGAGCGCGAGATAATTTGGGCCTGATCCTCTTGTAATTATTTAGTTTAGGGCTTTTTACCAATGCTAATCCGGCGCCGCGAGGAAGTGTCTTAGCCCCGTGTTGGCTTCTTAGCGGCGGTAGTTAGCATGTTAGCACTTGTGCAGAGTGTGTAGGAAGACGGCAAACCTGACTTAGCGTAGCAAGTGTTAGGAACCCACATATTAGAAGAATTCACCTTAAAAAGCGGGCAAGAGACCAAGCTAGCAGCCTGGGGGGATAAATAAGGAGGCAGGCTAAGCTAACTGCTAGCCAATGTTTTTGCCAAACTAATTACTCATGAGGCTGTGCTACAAAGCTGGTTGAACCTGGATTTATTCCTGGAACCCGGGGCCTTTGGAGTTAGCCCTGGGTTTGAGGATTTGTGAGGCGTTCATGAAAAGCAGGAGGAGTCAGTGCCAAGCGGCCAATCACATACACCGTTCATGTGAATATTAAAATCACTAAACATATGACTAAAGTTATGACTAAACTTATGACGAATATATTATACAGCGTCATGAACAGCACAAGTCTGAACCAAACACATAAGGAGAATGTTGACATTTGTAGTAGTATTAGGTGAACGAGATATAGGCTTTTCTCATTGGGGGATTCTCTCCTCTGATTGGTCAAAGAGCTGTCTCCTGATCTAATCTGGAACTTAACCTGGTTTTGTGCTGAAGACATGTTTCCATGGAGATGGACCCTGCTAGTAAGTTATACAGCATTATTATACGGCTCTTCACAACGTAAGTAGAAGCTCCGTTGATTTGAAGGGGATTTCGCAACGTTCTACCGGTCATTATTTTCTGATAAAGGACCTCTGAAAAAAATAATGACCGCTGCCAATGGCAACGGAGTTCGTGCTTTCATATCACTCCGTGCGTACGTAGTAGCGACACTATCTCTGTCCCGTCACTGAGAGAGAAGTTGGGGGAATCGCTCGTGAAGTTAGCGTGAGTCAACTTCAACTTACCCAGAGATTCACCACCATTCCTCCTCTTCAACTGCACCTTCAACTAAGTAGCTAGGCTAGCTACTAGCCTTGCTGCTTCTAGCCTAGCAAAACGTTGCCGAGCAACGTGCAAACTTTTGGGAACTATTTGTCGCGGAAGTCATTAAATAAACCTTTCGACCTTCATAAAAGTGTATGAAGTTTATGTTGTGTGTGGCCATTATCGGGAAAATAAGCACCAACAGGACCCCTCCGCTTCGCGTCAGGGTCCGGTTCGCCCTGAAGCGTTCTATACATTATCCCTTACTTGTAGTACGGCAAAACCAAGGTTGACGCTGACTTTACCCCGCTAACCCAGCGCCGGCTCCAGAGCAAACCAATGGCCGCTGGCTGCTCTGCTTTATGACACTGGGGGCCGCCATTGCTGTAGTACCTCCATATCGCCGCTAGTTCCCCATTGAAGAGCATTGCACTTTAGACACCTTAAAAACAACTTTATCGCCTGGCTTCAATTTTTTCAACACTAGACTAGGCTGGATATCCCTCCTGAGATAACGCTGGGTTAATCACAATTTAAGAAACCAGGCTGGTTTTCGTAAGAAGAATTTTAGAAATCTCGTACTTAACGAGGGCCGGACTGTTAGCATTGGAGCAGCGCGAGCTACACGTCACGCAAGGGCCGAGTCTACAGTGAAGATCCCGCCCTTATGTCCTTTTTAGGAACATGCTTCGTCAGAGCTGGGGAGGGGGAGTCTGTAAATCCACCATGACTTCCCCCACGACCGTGGTCATTCTGGTAAACGGGGCCTCATATTCACAGAAAAAGATCACAATTACAAATGGAAAAAAGTGGAGCTCTAATGAAGCATATGACGCGGAAATACGCAAAGTCACTGACTTTTCTTTCACATGTGACTGAAACTGTAACAAATGTAACATAAACAGAACTCAGACGTCCTCAAGAGGCTCCTGGTTAAAGTTTATGAACTTTGTGCAGCCTCGAGTGCGTTCTCTGCACAGTCCAGCAGGACCGAGCAGCACTGAGCCACAGTCCAGAGGCGGATCAGAGGAGGGGGCTCAGAGGGACAGTCCAGCATTAAAAATCAAAACATCTAATTGAGTGGCCTCTTTAGATTCATGACACTGTATGAGAGGCTTCTTTAAATTTGTATTAACTTCCTGAAGTCGCCGTATTTGCAGGTGGATCACTGTGCGCTACACATGTTCAGCCCTTGACCCCGACGTCCGGTGCCCAGTATTTCATTCCCCTGACTGGCCTCAAGTTAGCATCTTGTGTCCTCGACTTACTAACTTGGGCCCGAGTATCGTGTCCCCTGACTTATAGTAACTCGATATAATCACCCCGTTAAAAAAGAAAAGTCACTCATGAGTCCCTTCCTGGGGTCCGTACAAGGGCAGTGTGAACAAAAACAAACATCAAAACTAGCACCACAAGAGTTAGCACAGAATGTTGATGAGACTCGGCCATAAAATTAAGATTTGATCAAAGATTAAACAGTTTTGAAATGTGTCATGTGAAATGCACTGTCCAGGCACAAACCACCACTGTCTGAAGAGACTAATGCAGCTCTTCAAAGCGTCTGGTGTGGCTCTTGGAAAAACATTTCATCTAAATGGACAAGAATGTAAGCAGAGGCAAAGTCACATGACACTAATATTCCTGATAACACGACGGCAGAAAGACTTTAATGTAGTTTGAAACCAGCTGGAGTGGCTCTTCTGATGTTTAGGTTGCAGATCCCCGGTCGTAACAACAGACTGCTTTGTTTTGTATTGTGTCACAGGGAAAACACAAAACTAAAGCCCATAATGCATCACTGGATCTGTTGTGAGCAGTTCAAAGTGTATTCATCACCACATGAAAGTCATTCCCACTGCTGCCTGCGGGGGGAGTTCCAGGCAAAGTCCTCAACAAACCTGTTTCAGAGTCACGGTCACTGTAAGCATTTTGTACACAGGATTATCAATATGAAAATGTAAAATATCAAGGCTGGGGTGCCTCTTAACTCCTGCATGAACCGAGAGGATCTTTTTCCTCACGTCATCAGATTTTTTTCCATCATTTTTTTGTTGGGTATTCAACTCACTTTTGTAACTTTTTTGTCACTTTCTTGTCATTTTTTTGTCATTTTTTGTCAAATTTTAATCACATTTTAGTATTTTTTTTGGTCACATTTTGTCACATTTTTGTCATTTTTTTGGTCATTTTTGGTCACATTTTTATCATTTTTTTGGTCAATTTGTTATCAATTTTTTGTCATTTTTTGTCATATTTTTGTCATTTTTTGTCATTTTTTGTCATTTTTTTTATCAACTTTTTGTCACATTTATGTAATTTTTAGTCATATTTTGTCAAATTTTTGTCTTTTTTTTTGCTACATTTTTGTCATTTTTTGTCACATTTTTGTCATTTTTTTGTCAAATTTGTATCAATTTTTTGTCACATTTATGTCATTTTTTTGTCACATTTTTGGCCATTTTTTGTCAATCACTTGTGACATTTTTGTGACATTTTTGCCACTTTTTCGTCACTTTTTTGTCAATGTTTTCTCACTTTTTTGTCACATTTCCATCATCGTTTTCGTCTCAGTTTTGTTGCTATTTTCACAGCTATTTTCCAGAAGCTTTTGGACTGGGGTAAAGCCAAACTGGAGAAAATGTGCTCGGTTCAGGTGGGAGTTAAGGGGTTAAAAGATTAAACTTCGATTATGTAGGAAAAAAAAGTTTCACTACATCTACAAAACGTTCCTTTAGGCCTCCTATTTTCAGTACCTCAAACTCAACTTCCTATAATTTCACTCCTTCTTCACTGTCCATCCTGATCATTATTCATATATAAGGCTAATTCTTTATTTATTTATGTCAAAGAAAGGAAAAACAAAAGTAAGACTGGTTGAAGGAAGGGCCGAATGGAAGAAAAAACAGTCTTTACATAAAAATACAAATATTCAAACAGCTCTGATCAAGGTGCCCCACAGAAAGCTGTTAAAAATAAAACTCTGGATGTAGTTTTCAAGGGCAGGCGTGTGGCTCAGACCGGAGCAGCAGCCGAGCCCTGCCCGGTGGGACGGGGCGCGAGGCGTGCCAAAGCCCCGAGCCCCCGACGGGCACTGGGCCGGCGCTCATTTGACTAATTACAGCGGATTAGAGTGTATTAATGCAAGCTGTTTTCTCCTGTGACAGTGACCCGCCCAGTGTGTCCCCCCTGACAGTCGCCCCGCTCTCTGTCGACCAAACAACAACACGCTCGCTGGATCCATTAATTACAGGCTCCAGAACACGCTTCAAGGTCCTACTCCAGTCTTTGTTCAGGCGTTTACAGCTGCTTCATACATTAGCTTTGATATATCTGTGTTGTATACGGAACTTAAAAGAATGTGCGTGTCAAAAATACACCTAGGTTTTATGATATTACTATACTAAGCTATACAAGACACCAGCAGGGGGCGCACTTCCTCCCTCCCTCCCTCCATCTGTTTAGGTGAACATTTAGCATCATTAGACGGTCAGGAAATCTATTTAAGGGGATAAATAGATAAATACATAGATAAAGGGACTAGATGCAAGATGGCCATTTTATACTCACTACTGCCACCTCAGGTCATACATGTAACTGCAGGATTTTAGAGGCAGTTGTGGTGAATAGGTCTGAGCTCATTCTACACATTAGGACGTGGAACAAGCACCTGAAACATGTAGGGGGAGGAAAATACTTAATTTTAACATTTTTAAACTCTGTATAATCCCTTCAAAGGGATATTTCAGGATTTTTGACATAGGGCCTCATTTCCTAGTTATCCAGAGTGTTGCTGATTTCTGGAGATATTTTTTTTGTAATTCATGCAGTTCTTATATTTGAAGTTTTGTGGCGCTAGGCTAGTGCAAGGCTAGCACATTTCTATGGTATCAGCTAGCCTGCATTAAAAACAGTCTGACCCGCTCCACAGAGCACCTGAGGCAAATCACTTATAACACCAGACTGACCATATAAATGTCTGTGTCCATAGAGTAATTTTTGGAATATAACTGACCTTGCATCACATGAATGATCGCATTTTGAGGGACTTTTTCTAGCAGATCACTCCGCCGCTGCGTAGCTTATACAACCACAAAGCTGATGCTGCTCAGATATAAGGTAATTTAAATGCAAAATTGTTAAAATTACTCTATGGACACAGACATTTATATGGTTAGTCTGGTGTTATAAGTGATTTGCCTCAGGTGCTCTGTGGAGCGGGTCAGACTGTTTTTAATGCAGGCTGGCTGATACCATAGAAATGCACTAGCCTTGCACTAGCCTAGCGCCACGAAACTCTTCACATATAAGAACTGCATGAATTACACAAAAAAAATATCCCCAGGTACCAGCAACACTCTGGATAACTAGGAAATTAAGCCCTATGTCAAAAATCCTGAAATATCCCTTTAAGCTGGTTATTATTTTTCCAGTGTAACATTTTATCCAGATAAAAGGGACCCAGTGGCTGCATGATAAGATAAGATTCACTTGTTACATTCAGCTCTCAGAAACACTCAGGGAAATTAATGATGATGATTCTGATCACTGGTTTTTAGGGTTTCTTGTAAAACAAAAATAAATAAAATAAAGTAAAGGTGCTATGCTAACCGCCCATAAAGCTACAGTCGCTGGGAGGTCTCACTAATACCAACTCCCCCCCCCCATAAGTGAGGAAAGAGTGAAAGTTAACAGTCAAGATCCTCCCCTCCCCAACTGACAGGACCAGAAAGCCACTCCTAGTTTACAAAATGAGGAAAGAAACGATCAAGCTCCTCCCCCTTCACAGGAGCTCGTCTCATTGGTCAAAGCAATAGCCCAGGGATTCTGATTAACTGATGAAAACAGCAAAGAGAGGGACTTTACAAACAATATTATTACTTCACATTACTTGTGTGAACCCAGGCGGTCAATTATACGCAATCTACTTAATTTGTAAAACATTTAAACTTACAGACGATCACTTTAAGTCTAAGCAGTCCAAGATTTGTATACTTACCCATCAAAACTTTAGAAATGCTTTTCATATATTGTTGTTTTTCTTTTATTTCAAGACCATTCGCATTGTAGATTCTCATTTATGAATGAACTTATACGGAATTAAGTTTTAAACCAAAACTGTTGTTCAAAATGGCCGCCTTTTGCTTTGGTTACAGCTTTACATGTTTGCCATTTTCTCCATGAGCTTCATAATATAGTCACTAGAAATGGTTTTCACTTCACAGACTGTTAAACCATTTCAGGGGACACCCTTATGAAGCTCAATGAGAAAATTTAAAGTATAAAAGGTGGGAAGTTTGAAGGATTTATTTCAAAGCTAATGCCATCAATGAGAATTACACAATGGAAATAGTGACTAGACTCAAGGGCTCAGACAATGAGTTTTCTCTCTGGCTTCCTAAAACAGTATATAAAAATGAGTCACTCTTTTGAACGGCTCTTTGACCTGAAACACTGAGTCCACATGATCTGAGGGTAATGCTGGGACTCGATGCTTCCTCTTCACACTATGCCGCAGATCCAGAAAAACACCACGATTACATTTGTTTCTGAGCTCGATTTAACCCAGAGGATATCGTCCCGAAGAGTAAGAAGCGAAAGCATCCCCCCCCAAAAAAAAACCTCCTCTCCAAAGCGGTGAAATGAGCCGTGGAATATGTGTGTTTTCGTACCGACGCTCTCCCTCGAACCCACGGACACACAATGGCGGCGCGGCCCTTCGACACGGCGCCATAATGGCCTCACAGAGACAGAATACCAAAGAGGCTTACGGCGCCGGATTCATGAAACATTTAGGCAAAAAGTTCCAGCGGCTGTGCGTGATGAAAGAGCGCGGGCTTGAGAATGGGCTCAGCCTTATTGTAAAGAAGTCACATCAAATTAATACCGAGGGCCATTTGCGCCTTTCTTCTCCGCAGCTTTTCAGAACGGATTAGGCTATGAAAACTCTGAAATTACTAAAGCACCTATTAGGCATTATGCGCCGGCTTTCTTCTCCGCGGCCTTTGAAACTCGCGACGGTGCCTTTCACTTACGCTTAAACTCACCAGTGCTTTTTTTTGTCCCGCTTGAAAGATGGTAATTTTATTAAATGTGTCACATAAATGTATATCATATCCCGGGTTCTTGCTGCACGTGGTGATAACAGATCCTCAAACATGGCGGCGTTGTGGGGAATGCTGAGAGCTGAGGGTTCAGTGTGTTTGGGGGGAAGTTGGAGCAGGAGTTCGCAAACTTTTTCAGGTCGAGACCCTCAAAATCATCAGAGCAACCACTCGGCACCAGCTTTTAACATTTAGGATCATTTCAGGTGCAAAACATTTCATATCTGGTTCATAATAATAATGAATATTTGGCTTAATTTTGCTTAAATATTCTGCCCTCAATCAAACATACATCAAATCCAATGCAACATGAGCAATTCATATCTTATTTCTTGATCAAAATCACCACTTGAAATGACAGATCTCAAATCCAAGGGACAGTTTCTCATCATCACAGGAGCACATGGCCACTGTAAACTAGTCAGTTATAGTTATAGTGCCGTATGTCAGCGGGTTTGGACGTTTTTTCTGACATTTTTGGGTGGGTTCGGCTGCAGAGACCTGGCAACCCTAACCTCGGCCTCAGAGTCCAGCGATGAGTGATCACAATCATTCTGGGGGGGAAAAGTGGTAAATTTTTCATTTATGACATTGAATTTGATGTAATTTTGATTGAAAGCAGTTTACTTACTTTATATTTACATATCAAGCCAAATTATCAAAGCCATATCAAGCCATATTATCAAAACAAACATTAATACACCACATTTGAAATGTTGTGTACCTGAATTTATTATATATATATTCAGTAGGGCACCCTTGTAAAAGAGGTTTTTGATCTCAATTAGACAGACATGGTTAAAGAGGGGGTATTATGCTTTTTTCAATCACATAGCACCAGTCTATATCACACTACAATGATGACCAAACCTTCTGTTGGTCTGTAAATGCAGTAAATTGGAATAACTGCCTTGTATAAAACTGGCTTCTCAAAATGGCTGTAGTGAATGTCTTGAAATAGGCCTCTGTCTCTTTAAGAACCTCTGACCCTTTCCGACACGCCCCCTCCACACGCTGTCTGTGGCATCAGTGGGGAGGGGGTTCTGCTGAGGAGCAGTGGTTGGTTACTCGGCTGGTGACGAAAGCTCGGAGGCGTCTCCAGGAGGTGGGGGCGTTCCTAGGAGGACTCAGGCAAACCTATCCCTAAAATGGCCGCCATCAGAGAAAAAATGATGTCCATTGTGTAATTGGATGAACAATATCCCTCTCTCCCTTTGTCTTTTCTGTCAGCGTAGTATTTACTCTCATGGACAATTAATAAATAAAAAAGCACAACATGCTACGACACCTGCAGTGGCGCTCATGGCCTCTAGGGGCAAGAGTTACTTAGTTCTGCTTTAAATAAAGGTTTGAATGAATGAATATTTTGCAGTGGGGGGTCCCGAGTTGTTGGTCTGGTGTATTTGGAGACCCCGACCTGAAAATTTTGGGAACTCTTGGGCTAGAGGACTCTGAATTTGAGTCAGGTTTCAGGATTCCACCGAATTTAATGCCTTTTATTACCATTTTTTAAGCTACACTACCTGAATGACTCTGTTATCAAACCGCACAAATCTCTCAGCTCTTACCTAAACTCATTTCTAGATCCTCTACATCCTGATGGTTCAATTGAGTTAACTAGAAACTCGAGTTCATAGCGAGACAGAGTTGAGACGTGAACAGGGCGGCCCGCTAATGCTAACACTACGCTAATTTAGCCTCTGACTTCCTGGTTTGCACTGGAGGAAAATGAGCTATAGTTAGACACACATGAAGTTTACTCCACAAAATACAAGAGAAGTAGTGGAGCAGCGACAGCGACTCTTTTATGTCAGGACTTGGACTCAGACTTAACAAAAACTCGGACGATCAAAGTATTCCTTAGTTGGAAGCTTGTTGGATGGTAAACTCAGCAGACTTATCCAACAAACAGCAGAGCACTGTGCGACTTCCCAGGGCTGGACTCTCTTGATATTCCCAGGGAGCGGAGGTGAAGGATGTGGGATAATCCAATTAAGGAATCTGAATGAAGTGGGAAATTTTCACTCCGGAGAGCCATCTTTGTCGCGGGCTTCCTTTAGGACGACAATACCGTGGACATTTTTTGTTCCTCGGGCTCCTCTTTCATAGCAGGCACTTAAACCGAACAACTTGCAACATGGATCGTGAAATATATTTTGTCACTTCTCCTTCATTCTGTCCCAGGGCCGCTCTGGCTGCAGATAAACAACACCAACTTTGAGTCATGATACCAATAGTGTCAAGGCAACATATTTGTATCTCCCGGATTTCAAATATAAAAGTGTCCTCCACATTTTTTAAACCATTTAATTCAACACGCACACTGTAGTTATCACTGTGCCATCAATTTGTCAGCATGCTGTCGATAAAAGTGAAAGCTTGCACCACGATAAATTAGTTAAAACAACTGGAATCAAGCAAACAAAATGTATTAATGAAGTAAAGATGGACATGGATACGGTAGCAGCCAAACACTGCTCTAAAAGAAGGATTAAAAATGCAATCCTGGGACGATGTGTTTACAAAAAGTGACCCGGATGACTCATATGATATATTTCTGTCCATTATAACTTCAATTTATGACAAACACTGTCTGGTTGATGTGGATAAAAAGTCTAAATTTGATTCAAAACCTCAAAATCCAGATAACACTAAGGCGATGTGTAATGTAATAATATTATTAAAGGAAAAAAAGGGAAACACAAAAACATCCAACAACAACTTCCAGAATGAAAAAGATTCTGTATTTAAGCAGAACCTCATTGTCAATTCAAGTATCTAAAATAAACTTTCAATAGAGTCCTGGCCCCAGAGGAGATCTTTTTTGTATGTTTTAGTGGTAGGGGAAACAGGAGCGCCTGGAGAACATGCAAACTCCACACAGAAAGACTCCGTCCAGCCTGGGAATCGAACCTGAGACCTTCTCATTTTAACTGCAAAGACACTCATTTCTTTGGCAGATGATGTTACTCACTTAAATCGACTTCATACGTCAATATCAAAGTCAAAATGTGCAAAATGCGACTTTCAGATCAGTGTTTGTGGGGTGTATAATTAAGAGACAACTGTAGCTCCTAAAGAACCTTTAAAGGGATATTTCAGGATTTTTGACATAGGGCCTCATTTCCTAGTTATCCAAAGTGTTGTTGATTTCTGGAGATAGATATATATGTTTTTAATTCATGCAGTCCTTATATTTGAAGAGTTTCGTGGTGCTAGGCTAGTGCTAAGCTAGTGCATGTCTATGATAACTAGTAGCCTGCATTAAAAACAGTCTGACCCAAGCACAGTGCACCTGAGGCAAATCACTTATAACACCAGACTACCCATAGAAATGTACATTTATAAATGTAATATAACCATTTTGCATTTAAAATAACTTATATTTGAGCAGCATCAGCTTCCTGGTTGTAAGCTACGCAGTGGCGGAGTGATCTGCTAGCTTACCGGATCTACAGTAGTCTGTTTATTAGCATTAGCATTACTACACGTGGAATTCACAAAGGGTTAGTGCTACATCGTATGCTCCGGAGGGACAGTCTGCTGTGAAAACGTGAGATATCATGACACAAATTAAGGTTAGGGCCAGGGAAATGGTCAACCTTAAGGTTAGGATTAGGATTATTTGTATTTTTAGAGAAACCAACTCATAGATCTATACAAAATCAGAGCAGGCCGTCCCTCCCGAGCATACGATCTAGCACGAACCTTCACAAAGGAGCTTTCTACAAATCAGATATGGCAACGTTTGGAGGACGACCCCATGATTTTGAAGAGGTTTTTATTGCAGGCTACTAGTTACCATAGACATGCACTAGCCTAGCACTAGCCTAGCACCACTGAACTCTTCAAATATAAGAACTGCATGAATTAAAAAATAGAAATATCTCCAGAAATCAACAACACTCTGGATAACTAGGAAATGAGGCCCTATGTAAAAAAATGAACTTTCCCTTTAATCCTGATCTAATAACTCATATCTGTTCCATATTATCACCATATTATTTTGACACTGCCCTGTTTGTAATGATTAAACTCATTTGTCCTCAAGTACCTCATTTCCCACTCCGGCTTGGCCTCGGCTTTGTGCAGCCCTGAGCACACAGCCCCCAGTGTGAGCGGGGGCCCGGGCCCTCAGCTCTCGGGGCCCCTCTCCTCTCTCTCCTTCAAAGGAGCGCGGCCGCCGCATGAATTGTAATTATGGGTCCTAACAGGATTGGAGCGCGCCCCGGCGATGGCACTTGAGAAGCAGGTCGTGTGCAGTTAAACGGCTGTCAGGAGCCGGGGGTATGTGAACCGCGTCACAAAGGCCCCGGGTTTAAACATCGGCGGGAGGCGCAGAGTTCCCCTATACACCGATTTCAAGGACCTTCCCAGGGCTTTAGGGAGGTGGAACATGATGCTTGAAGACAAAAATATCCAGAAAATTAAAGTGAAAATATAAAAACAGCATCATTATGGTATTTTTAACTGATATATCCGAAAGCAGAGGTCACCAAAGTGGGGGTCGCGAGGATCCAAGATGATTTTTAAATGTACAGTGTCATACTGTGGCATAGCACATTTTCCTGACAATTTGCACCCCCCGGATTGTTCTTGAGAGCCGATGTAAGTGAATTTCTCCAATGAATCTTCTTCCTCTTGCTTCTGGCAAGTAAACCACAATCGTAGCTTTCCCTGCTCAGACCCAGAGGCACCAAGACACACTAATGGAATCACGAAGAAGAAGCTAACATGCTAACGGGCAAAGCTAACTGTGGGCTAGCACCACTTAAACAGTATTTACAGCCAAGTTTGAGTGAAAAAAATGATCTCCATTGTGTAATTGGATGAACAATATCCTTCTGTCCCTTTGTCTTTTCTGTCAGTGTAGTATTTACTCTCACGGACAATTAACCTCTTAGCTCCCGCCTGGACCGAGAGGATCTTTTTCCTCACGTCATCAGATTTTTTTCCCATCATTTTTTTGTTGGGTAATCAACTCATTTTTGTAACTATTTTGTCATTTTTTTCATTTTTTTAATCACATTTTTGTCACATTTTTTGTCAATTTTTTTGAATTTTTATCACATTTTTATAATTTTTTTGTCACATTTTGTCACATTTTTGTAATTTTTTGTCACATTTTTGTAATTTTTTTGTTACATTTTGGTCATTTTTTCACATTTTTGTAATTTTTTTGTCAAATTTTTCTCACATTTTTGTCATATTTTTGTTTTTTTTCCGTCCATTTTTTGTTAATTTCTTGTGACATTTTTGTGACATTTTTGCCACTTTTTCATCAATTTTTCCTCACTTTTTTGTCACATTTCCATCATTGTTTTCGTCTCAGTTTTGTTGCTATTTTCACAGCTTTTTTCCAGAAGCTTTTGGACTGGGGTAAAGCCAAACTGGAGAAAATGTGCTCTGTTCAGGTGGGAGTTAAGGGGTTAAATACTGAATTCAGTCTATCTCATTGGCAGAAATCAGAGTTAATAGAGCCCTGGTCCCTGTATCTTGTGATCAGCGGCAAAGAGAAAGAAGAGAGTGCTCGATATAGTCTACGTACTGCACTATTTAGAGATTGAGGCGCTAGGACGGACATTTGTAAACAACTTATATCTTTCAGCGGCTTCTTTTTTCTCGTTTGTGGCTCGATGTTTATGAAGAACTTCCTAAACTGCATCATAAAGCAGTCTTTGTTCCACAGTGATCCCCAACTGCTGTCACACGAGACGATCATTTCGCCGCAGGAAGAGCCTTTATTTCCTCAGGTGCGAATCCCTGATAATGGGCTATATTCCCTAATTAGCCGCCTATATCGCCCTAACAACCGAAAACAGCCCAAAAGGCTCCCAGCTGGAGGAAACCGCCCTGGAAAACAGTCAAACGAGAGACCAGGTAATTGGTGGCACCTGAGGAAACCAAACTGGCGTCACACCCTCCTCCCCAGACGCTTCCTCCAGCGGCTCACGGGGACCAAACGCTCACTGCGCATTAGCGTCTTTTCCAGCGCCTTTTCCCCCAAAGCGCCGAGAGAGTTAAGCGTTAAGAACCCCCGAGTCCCAGCCCTGACCCTTCACCAACCGCTAATTGGATTGAGTTTGTCTGAAGACGGAGGAATCATTCAGCCAGATAAGGTTTGGTGGTTGTTTGTTCATGGGTTTGACAGGAACTTTCCAAAACACGGCGCCTTACTTTGGGAAATGAAAGTGAGAAAAACAGATGAAAAGCTTAAAGTTAAAGTTAGTCAAGTATACGAACTGAGTCATTACAGCTATACTTTACGTTGGATTAAACAGTTTGGTGACTATTGTAAAATGGTAATGAGGTGTTTGGCTTTAGTATTTGACTTTATCATCCGCACAAAGTCAAGCTCAGGACTAAACACACAAAGAAGAAATTATCATCCACATGAAACTGGTGTTTTGGGGGTCTGTAAACGAACATCCCCTCCTGGAGCCGCCACCTTATTGTGGTGGAGGGATTTGAGCCCGAATGATCCTGGAGCTCTGTCGTCGGGGGCTTCGTGCCCCTGGTAGGGTCTCCCATGAAAAACAGGTCCTAAGTGACGGGTCAGACAAAGAGCGGTTCAGAAGCTCCTTATAAGAGACCAACAGGCCCGGTTAGAACCATGAGGCCGTCCTGTGGACCCACCACCTGCAGGGGGAGCCACAGCAGGCTAGTTCAATGTGACGACCCGGAAACGGAAAAGTGGAAGAAGAGGGATGGATGAATGTATGGATGGATGGATGGATGGATGGATGGATGGTAAACAAACATTATCCAAACTAGGTCATTGAGTACATGCTGTTTCATGCTACGCTTTACACAAAAAGTGTTTAATGTTCCAGCTAAAAACACATCTAGCTAGTTTGAAATACTTCTGTAGTGTTATCAGAAGAGTCCGCAAAAGGAGAATTGTAATGACTAGATTTGTTTTTACTTCAATAGGTTGAATAATCAAACAAAGTTTATTTCTATAGCACACTATTCCTCTGATCTTAGACTCTATTCCTCTGATCTTAGACACTATTCGTCTGATCTTAGACTCTATTCCTCTGATCTTAGACACTATTCGTCTGATCTTAGACTCTATTCCTCTGATCTTAGACACTATTCGTCTGATCTTAGACTGTATTCGTCTGATCTTAGACTCTATTCCTCTGATCTTAGACACTATTCGTCTGATCTTAGACTCTATTCCTCTTTTCTTAGACTCTATTCGTCTGATCTTAGACTGTATTCGTCTGATCTTAGACTGTATTCCTCTGATCTTAGACTATTCCTCTGATCCTAGACTCTATTCGTCTGATCTTAGACTCTATTCGTCTGATCTTAGACTCTATTCGTCTGATCTTAGACTCTATTCCTCTGATCTTAGACTCTTTTCCTCTTTTCTTAGACTCTATTCCTCTGATCTTAGACTCTATTCCTCTGATCTTAGACTCTATTCCTCTGATCTTAGACTCTATTCCTCTGATCTTAGACACTATTCCTCTGATCTTAGACTCTATTCCTCTGATCTTAGACACTATTCCTCTGATCCTTGACTCTATTCCTCTGATCTTAGACTCTATTCCTCTTTTCTTAGACACTATTCCTCTGATCCTTGACTCTATTCCTCTGATCTTAGACTCTATTTGTCTGATCTTAGACTCTATTCCTCTTTTCTTAGACACTATTCGTCTGATCTTAGACACTATTCCTCTGATCTTAGACTCTTTTCCTCTTTTCTTAGACTCTATTCCTCTGATCTTAGACACTATTCCTCTTTTCTTAGACACTATTCCTCTGATCTTAGACTCTTTTCCTCTTTTCTTAGACTCTATTCCTCTGATCTTAGACACTATTCGTCTGATCTTAGACTCTTTTCCTCTTTTCTTAGACTCTATTCCTCTGATCTTAGACACTATTCGTCTGATCTTAGACACTATTCCTCTGGTCTTAGACACTATTCCTCTTTTCTTAGACACTATTCGTCTGATCTTAGACACTATTCCTCTTTTCTTAGACTCTATTCCTCTGATCCTTGATTCTATTCCTCTGGTCTTAGACTCTATTCGTCTGATCTTAGACTCTATTCCTCTGGTCTTAGACACTATTCCTCTTTTCTTAGACACTATTCGTCTGATCTTAGACTCTATTCCTCTTTTCTTAGACTCTATTCCTCTTTTCTTAGACACTATTCCTCTGATCTTAGACACTATTCCTCTGATCTTAGACACTATTCCTCTGATCTTAGACACTATTCCTCTGATCTTAGACTCTATTCCTCTGATCTTAGACACTATTCCTCTGATCTTAGACTCTATTCCTCTGATCTTAGACTCTATTCCTCTGATCTTAGACACTATTCCTCTGATCTTAGACACTATTCCTCTGATCTTAGACTCTATTCGTCTGATCTTAGACACTATTCCTCTGATCTTAGACACTATTCCTCTGATCTTAGACACTATTCCTCTGATCTTAGACACTATTCCTCTGATCTTAGACTCTATTCCTCTGATCTTAGACACTATTCCTCTGATCTTAGACTCTATTCCTCTGATCTTAGACTCTATTCCTCTGATCTTAGACACTATTCCTCTGATCTTAGACACTATTCCTCTGATCTTAGACACTATTCCTCTGATCTTAGACACTATTCCTCTGATCTTAGACTCTATTCGTCTGATCTTAGACTCTATTCCTCTGATCTTAGACACTATTCCTCTGATCTTAGACACTATTCCTCTGATCTTAGACTCTATTCCTCTGATCTTAGACACTATTCCTCTGATCTTAGACTCTATTCGTCTGATCTTAGACACTATTCCTCTGATCTTAGACACTATTCCTCTGATCTTAGACACTATTCCTCTGATCTTAGACACTATTCCTCTGATCTTAGACTCTATTCCTCTGATCTTAGACACTATTCCTCTGATCTTAGACTCTATTCCTCTGATCTTAGACTCTATTCCTCTGATCTTAGACACTATTCCTCTGATCTTAGACACTATTCCTCTGATCTTAGACACTATTCCTCTGATCTTAGACACTATTCCTCTGATCTTAGACACTATTCCTCTGATCTTAGACACTATTCCTCTGATCTTAGACTCTATTCCTCTTTTCTTAGACACTATTCCTCTTTTCTTAGACACTATTCCTCTTTTCTTAGACTCTATTCCTCTTTTCTTAGACTATATTCCTCTTTTCTTAGACACTATTCCTATGATCTTAGACACTATTCCTCTGATCTTAGACACTATTCCTCTGATCTTAGACACTATTCCTCTGATCTTAGACTCTATTCCTCTGATCTTAGACTCTATTCGTCTTTTCTTACACACTATTCCTCTTTTCTTAGACACTATTCCTCTGATCCTAGACTCTATTCCTCTTTTCTTAGACTCTATTCCCCTTTTCTTAGACACTATTCCTCTTTTCTTAGACTCTATTCCTCTTTTCTTAGACACTATTCCTCTGATCTTAGACACTATTCGTCTGATCTTAGACTCTATTCCTCTGATCTTAGACTCTATTCCTCTGATCTTAGACACTATTCCTCTTTTCTTAGACTCAATTCCTCTGATCTTAGATTCTATTCCTCTGATCTTAGACTCTATTCCTCTGATCTTAGACTCTATTCCTCTTTTCTTAGACACTATTCCTCTGATCTTAGACTCTATTCCTCTGATCTTAGACAGTATTCCTCTTTTCTTAGACACTATTCCTCTGATCTTAGACAGTATTCCTCTTTTCTTAGACACTATTCCTCTGATCTTAGACAGTATTCCTCTTTTCTTAGACACTATTCCTCTGATCTTAGACAGTATTCCTCTTTTCTTAGACACTATTCCTCTGATCTTAGACTCTATTCCTCTGATCTTAGACTCTATTCCTCTGATCTTAGACACTATTCCTCTGATCTTAGACTGTATTCCTCTGATCTTAGTCTCTATTCGTCTGATCTTAGACTCTATTCCTCTGATCTTAGATTCTATTCCTCTGATCTTAGACTCTTTTCCTCTTTTCTTAGACCCTATTCCTCTGATCTTAGACTCTATTCCTCTGATCTTAGACTCTATTCCTCTGATCTTAGACACAATTCCTCTGATCTTAGACTATTCCTCTGATCTTAGACTCTATTCCTCTGATCTTAGACATCAGGGTGATGTGGGAGCATCCGGATGTGTTTGTCAAAAGGCATCAGCTGCGTTTTGCACCAGCTGAAGGCGATGTATGGAGGACTGCGTGAAACCAGTGTCGAGTTGATGAACTGATAAAAGCCTGTATGGCCTTTTTCAGTCACGATGAGATAAAAGGGTTTGACCTTCGCTAAAAGAAGCTCGATTTGACCACAGCTTTGACTTGTTTGCTGCTTGTTTCAGAGTAAACCGTGTCTCTCCTGGTTGAAAAGCGTGGGTGACCGGCGGCCTCGAGTGAAAAACACTTTACTGAACTGGTCCACGGTGAACAAAGAAGTCTAAGGACGAGATGAATGAACAACATAAGCCGAGCAGCTTGAATTCCTCAACATTTACTCTCATTACAGCCAATAAATGGAGCCTTAACAACTCCATCAATCACCTCCATTGTGGAAAATAGCATAATGACAATAATTACAATAATATCTCATTAAGAAAGAGAATGAGAGACAGGGGAGAATTAATAGCAGACAGGTGTACAACACACGCAATTACGGAACCCCAAATTAGTTCATGGCCCGGAGGCAAACACGGGAGCGGCTGCGAGTGGCGGAGGCGGAGAGGTGTGGGGGCGGGAGCTGGGAACATACAAAGGACCTGTATTCTGCAGAGCTCAGGCTTCTTTTCAAAGCACTGCTGGACTCTTTAGACTCAGTATCTGCTCAGAAGGAAGGCTGGATACCGTTACATTTTCATCGATACAATGGCTTTCAATATTATATACAGTATCTATACTAAAATATGTGTCATGTAGAACCAGAAGACAGAACAATAATGTGGAAGACTTGCAAATTTATAATAGTTGGTTCATGTCCATGTAGAAAAATTAGGCAAAATAGTGTGGGAAAATGAACACGTTGAGTGCCAAAAACGGAAGTTTTTTTTTTTTAAACAAAACTAGACACTCTAATACACCTTATGTGTGATTTTGGGAGCTCTGTGATGAATAGAAGTGAAATAAATGACGATCAAAAACTTCACAATCTGGACATTTTATATATATTTTTGTGTTTCTTATCTCTTTTTTAGTCTGAGGGGGCGTGGTGTTGTGTAGTGAACAGCTGTAAACCCAACACTTCTCTCTCGCTCTCTGGAGCGTTTGACAAATGGAAAGATCGAAGATTTTAACATTTCTCTGAGTTTTTAAATGGTCACAATTGGTCCAAGGATGACTGAGAAACATCCTGTTAAAGTCTTCAATCCAAGAACCAGGCTGTTTAAATGCACACGCCATAAAAAGAGATCGATAACACACAGTGTTTCAAAACGTGTCAACAATGTTGTCGTTGAAATGGAGATATTTAGGCATTTGCCTCTTCTCATGACGTTAGTGCCTGTAGAGAAGAGAGGAGTTAATCAGAAAGGAAAGTGTTGCATGAAAGACGCAATATCTGTGATTTTGATCAATATTAGCCTCTGTTTAGCTTAGATTTCTCAGGTACTGAAGCAAGCTAAATATACAAGCTCTAACATAGAACACGCTGTGGTGCTACAGACATCATGAAAAATGGTCTGGATTGTTGGCTCTCAACAGCTAAATCCCCAAAACAGCGCGGCCTCAATGTGTTTTAATAAAAAAATTCACATAAAAGTAACTTTTCTGCCCAACATTTCTTCAATAAAGTTGATGCTTCACTGAAATAAAAAGATAAATATTACTTAAAACAGATGTCATCCGTCGAAATAAGTCATATTCTCAAAAGCTTAGACGGTGCCCAGGCCAATATCAAAGCACTATCAGAACTATTCAAAGGGAATAAAGGAGTGAAAAGAATCTGATCTTTTTCAGGATGTTTTTTACTCAATTTTTGCACAAATGTAACTGAGCAAACATAAGAAAGAGGAGAAATCACTTTTTTAGGCACGAAACATGACTTGGTGAGGCTGTTGTTGTAGTTCCTATTCCTTATATGGCACAAACAGTCATCTTAATCAAACTATTTCACAATCTGACTTTTCTGCCTGGCTTCTATAGAAAAGTGCCAGCCTTTTGAACGGCCACATTATGAATCTCATCTCTGATCTGAGCTCATGAAGACGTTGCTCAAACATGTTGGACCATAGGGACATAGGTTGAGGGAAGTTTGTGGATTATTCACTTTGGAAAGGAAGACGTAGTAAAAATGTGAGCAGCCGAGGCAGCAGTGAAAGGCCTGACTCCGGCTCTTGAATCTTTCATTGTGCGTCAGTGTCTGGGTCCGTCCGGGGGCTGGAGGGGCAGGTGAGGGGCAGGTGAGAGCCTCGGGGCGCAGCATCCACACGCCCTCTTTCACACAAATGCACCCCAACAAACACAGAGACCAGTCGGCAGTGGGGTTAAGATCACTCCATCTCACACTCCCTGAACCCTTCAATGTGAGCCTCATCCATCCTGTCAGTGTCATCTTGGAACATGCCCTGTGCCATCAGGGAAGAAGGAATCCATATATGGAATAACCTGGGCATTCAGGATGTTCAGATGATCTCATTCTTTGGGAACATAGTGTTGCTGAACCGAGACCTGACCAGCTGCAGAAACCTCAGGTCTGGTGGGGGTTACTGGTAACGAAAAAATAAGTTCTAAGTATTAAAAGCAGGTACTGAAAATAATCATTTAATCTGTATATTCATCATTTTTAATGCTGTTGGTCATCAAAAAAATAAAATAAATAAAAATAATTAAAAAGAGGAAAAATTGGAAAAAAGAAGTGGGAAAAATTGGGGGGGGAAAAAAAAAAAAAAAAATGGAAAAAGTGTGGGGAAAAAAGCTGGGGAAAATTAAAAAAAAACCTTTTTGAAAAAATCTTGGGGGAAAAAAATTTCATTTCGGAAAAAAATGTGGAAAAACGTGGAAAAACTGAAAAAAAAGTGTAAAATTAGAGGAAAAAGTGGAAAAATTTAGGGAAAAACAAGTGGGAAAATTCTGAGCAAAATTGGGGGGGAAAATGGAAAAAATGTAGATAATTTTCTTTTTATTTTTGGTAAAATTTGGGGAAAAGTTAAGGAAAAACTGATAAAAAAAAGGAAAAATTGGGGAGAAATTTAGAGGAAAAAATATGAAAAACAAGGGGGGAAAAAAGGAAAAAATTTAGAAAAAGTGTGGAAAAAACGTAGGGATGAAAAAATGTAAATATCAGGAACATTTGTGGAAAAAAAAAGTTGAAAAATTGTGGAACATTTTTTAATTTTTTTTTTTGAAAAATTAGAGGAAAAAATAGAAAAATTTGGGGAAAAACAAGTGGGAAAATTCTGAGCATAATTGGGTGGTAAAATTTAAAAAATGTAGAGAAAAAAATAATATTTCTGGAAAATTTGGGGAAAAAGTTGAGGCAAAACTGATTAAAAAAAATTGAAATAGAAATAGAAATTTAGAGGAAAAATATGACAAGTGGGAAAATTAGGGGGAAAAAAGGAAAAATTTTCGAAAAAGTGTGGAAAAAACGTAGCGACGAAAAAATGTAAATATCAGGAACATTTGTGGGGAAAAAAGTAGAAAAATTGTGAAAATTTTTTTTGAAAAAATTGAAAAATGGGTGAAAAAATAAGAAAAAGTTGTTAAGTGTTTTTTCGGCCATTTTGTTGTTAATGGAAGAAATCAAATGGAAGGAAAAGAAACATTATTTATCTGTTTCTTGGTTCTTTATGACAAATGATTTAGTATAGGTATCGAAAAACCAAGTATGGTTAAAGTACCGGTATTACAAAATGTAGCCGTATTCATGACCCCGTCTTCTGAAGCGATCAATCCAAAACCCTTCACCCTTTACCTCTGCACTCACTTCTCTGCATTGGACATGTTTCCCGGTGATAAAAGCCGCCGTGCCCTTCGTGCCGCTCCTCCTCTTCCTCTTCAGAGGTGGCTGAAAGCGGGATGAAAGCCGGGCCCGGGGATGGCACCGCCGCTTGTAAAATTGAAACGGTTTTATTAGCGCGGGTCGTGGCAGGCGGCGCGGAGGTGAAGTGTTGACACCCTCTAACTGCGGGCGGATTAGGAGTTTACCCGGGTCTGAGGCGTGAGGAGAGGCAGCTCGGCAGCTCGGCGACTCGGCTGCGGTAATGGATGATTGACTGCGGAGGAGAGGCTGCCAGCGCGCGACTTGATGCCTGCCGCGGCGCTCCCCGGCTCCCCTTGATCACGTCTCCGAGCGCCCCTCTCATCTCCGGCTCCAGTCTGCCGGGAAAAGGAGCTTTGCCTCTTATTCCGCCGCCTAATTTACACATTTAAGACTTTTTTGTTTGCGTATTTGCAATTCCGTTTCTTTTTTTTTTTTTTGTCAGCCGCTCCTGCCTCCTCTCCACTACCGTACTGCAGAGTGTACTGTCGCTGGAAGTGGTTAAAGCGGCTGCAATTCAGGATTCCGATTGGAGTCGAGTTGTTTTGACTCATTTATTTGCTTAGAACGCTGAATACTTTTACTTTTTATAAGTAGCAGTGACTTCCAGTGGGGTAAGATCGGCAGAAACGCCTTTAGCCGCCTGTGCCCGCTCCTGCAAAACTGTACTTTACTCTCTGTACAAATGAATATTAAAGTACGGCGAGGTGTGGCGTGTCCGTTTTATGACATTCATGTGGTTTTTCAGTCGTTAACATTTTATAAGATGATGTTTAGTGGCCACTGGGTGCGTATCAGACCTGTAAAAAGAAAAAACTGAATGGAATATTCAGCATTTAGCTCAGAGGACACTTTTACACTCTAATTCTTAAAGTAAAACATCAAAAGGTGTGTACATTCAGTAATGATTTGTATCCAGGGTTTGACATTACCTTTATGTGGTGGATGCGCCGCTGACAAGAGCTGAAAACATCTGGGTCTTTCATAATCTGTGATGTTTGATGGCTAATGCTAACGGCTATAGGAAAAGTACATTGCACTAGGAAAAAAATACAATCTTATCTTGGTTAAATGGCTTAAACTAAGTTTGAGTTAAGACAATTGGTAACACTTTATACTGCCATCTTAGGTTAGCAGTTGTGCAAATGTATTGACTGGAGAGCTCACAGCCTATATACCAGTGTGATGCCTCATTTGAAAGCCAAGATCTTTCTAAACCTGTGTGAGTGAAACACAATTTACATCACATTTGTCTTTCCAAATCATAACCCTGATAAGGGTTACTGAACCCTAACCCCTGATCAGGGGGGACGCCTGGAAACAGGTTTACAATGAATAAGTGAAGAAGAACTGTTCATTATTAACTCTTATACAGTTATTAAGTGTTAGTTTAGTTCAGGGGTAGGCAACGTCAGGTCCGGGGGCCAAAACCGGCCCTCCGTCATCAAACTCTGGCCCTCGAGATAATTTTGACTCAAATGAGAGATCAAATGCCTGTTAAATACAGTCAATTCCTTAAAATGTCTCAGCAGAGCACCCTTTTAGGCCATAATCCTAAAAGAATACTCATCTAAAGGAAGAAATGACTTACATCTACTTGAATTTAGAGATTAAATCTAAAGTTTGAGTAAATGTGGTCTGTCCTTAAAGCAGATAAAACCTATTCTTGCCAATGGAACAACCACGTTTTGTTCACGTTTTTTCTTACTTCAGATTATTTTGTATGATTTCAAGTGATAAATAAATAATTTTTACAGTAAAAGTTAATTTGTCTGATTTCCAGTGGAATTTCTATTTGTTCGATTGGCATTAGGGTTTTTATCTGATCTTAGATTAGTTCAAACCGACTCAGATTTATTCAAGCGATTTTAAGTAATTTATCTATTTTAAGATGGACATTTTCCCAGTGTATATGAAGTACAACACAGGCATATGTAGAAAGTGATTCTTTACTTGGAGGGTCCGGCCCTTGGTCTTTTAACGATGAAGAAAACCGGCCCTCCACCGAGCAAACTTGCCGACCCCTGGTTTAGCTGATTGGTTTATTTGGTCGGGGCAGTGCATGTTAATGAACAAGCCACACCGGTAGCCTTGGGCTCATTTCCACCCGTCGTCCCATATGTGAACTCTCATTCATCTGGGCCTATTGTACATGTTTTTTGTGGTAGGGGAAACCGGAGAACCTGGAAAAAACCTACACGGACACGAAGAAAAGCCCGTCCCAGGTGGGAATCGGACCTGGACCTTCTGGCTGTGAAGCACAAGCACGAACCAGTGTAGCACCATGACACCCAGTAACACATCGTGTTATTATGTCATTCCCTCATTAAAAACATGCCTGAAGTGTTGCCTTGGCACATTCACGTATTTTTGAGTAATCTGTAAAAACTTTGATGGCGGCCATTTTAGGGATAGGTTTGCCTGAGTCCTCCTAGGAACGCCCCCACCTCCTGGAGACGCCTCCGAGCTTTCGTCACCAGCCGAGTAACCAACCACTGCTCCTCAGCAGAACCCCCTCCCCTCTGATGCCACAGACAGCGTGTGGAGGGGGCGTGTCGGAAAGGGTCAGAGCTTCTTAAAGGTCCTATATCATGCAAAATCGACTTTTTGGAGCTTTTAGCCATGTTGTTATGCTATTTCCTTATCAAAAACACACCCAGAGTGGTTTGTGGCTTCATTCACGCAGTTCTCAGTAATCCTCCTGAATCCTGCTCTCTGAGGCTCCGCCCTCTCCTGGTGAACGACTGAGTGTTCAGTTGTGTCGTAACAGCGGAACGGAAGAGCTCGACGTCTGTAATGTAATGTCTTAATTATATGCTTGCGGCCTGATTTTAATTTGTAAAACAGCGTTTTCATTATTTCTGTCGTAAGAGAGAAACAAAGAGAAAAAATAAAATAAAATAAAAATAATTTAAAAAATAAAAAAGGATGTGCCCGAGGTGCTTCCAGGTCAGCTGAGGCCAAAACAAACACATCGCGTCTGAACAGATCAGTCATGTTTGCGCTGCAGCTGAAGATGGAGCTCGTTACCTACTCTGGACACCTGTTCTTCATTCTTAACTAACAATAATGTCACAGAGAAAAAGAAGCGCGTTTGGCTACGGAGTTTATTCAACCTTTTTCAGGAAGAGGCCACTCGTCTAGCTGTTTTTTTCTCCGGGATTCAGCGACTATCACCAAAATATTGTTTTTCTGTGACTGTCACTGATGGATGTTTGATGAACCTTCGCCAGAATCAAAGTGGATTAACTTTTATAACCAACGCGAGTCCCATAATGTAAACAGCGATGGACCAGAGGGTGAGTCAATCCAAACGTGTGTTAGCATATTAGCATGTGTGTTAGCATATTAGCATGTGTGTTAGCCATTTATGAAGCTGTGTTGCAGATGTCAACTCCGTATAACTGCATCGTGAAGCAATTTCACTTATTGCTGTTTATTTATATTACGGTAAAGTTGTATGTGCGGAGAGAGGGGGCGGAGCTAACTGAATCGAAGCGTTGTGTCTTCCGGGTTCGAAAAATACCTCCAGAAAACACTTATATTTATCACAAAAATGAGTGCTCAATAGTGGTAGAGGTACAATATATCATATAAATGCCTGTACTTAACTTTGGAATGGCTAAAATAGCATGATACAGATCCTTTAAAGAGACAGCGGCCTATTTCAAGACATTCACTACAGCCATTTTGAGAGAGACATTTTATACAAGGCAGTTATTCTAATTTACTGCATTTACAGACCAACAGAAGGTTTTGTCATCATTGTAGTGTGATATAGACTGGTGCTATGTGATTGAAAAAAGCATAATACCCCCTCTTTAAGGCTGAATAAGGTGTAGTTATTACAAAATCTTACTGATTTGGGTAGTTTTGGACTGTCTGGTACAAGCATCTTTGCTCACGAGCAGGATGTAACTGTACATTGTCCTGATCAATAAATAAATGAAAATGAAATGGAACAATCATCATTAATCATTATTTTTATTATTATAACAGACTGAGTGCCTTGTTCTTTTGTTGTTGTCTGTGGGTCTAGACTGTTCAATATATTCAGAACAATCATTCCTTTCTGTGTGGAGTTTTCCTCACCACTAAAAACATGAACAATAGGGCAGAATGAATGAGAGTGAGTGATGGTGGTGGCCATAAGAAGCACATGGACTAAAACTGAAAAGTATAAGGAAAGAGGAACCTTTCTTGCTTTGTCCAAATCTACTCCAGATTCAGCACTTTCTTCACAAAGCTGATGATTTTTTTCCAGTGTGGAGAATTGAACATCATCTCTCATGTGTAATGTTGTGCGTGTTGTGAAAGCTCGAGCCTTCATACGTCCTGATAAACATGTCCACACCCCTCTCCTCCCCCTCCTCCCCAGCCCCAGCCCCTCTGTCCCGCCGCAGTAATGAGTCCGTGGGCAGATGAAGGCCCAGCAGGAGCAGACATGTCCAGTCCATCTCCAGCTCACCACAGGAGGACTCCCGGACCAGACTCTGTGCCAATGTTGTTCTAACGAAGCAGCCAAAACTGACGGAGGAGCAGATTCACCGGCAAACACAGAACTGTCGCCACGAGGAGATGCTAATGGAGACATATGCTGAGCGGACGCTTTGTTAGAACAATATTTCCACTTGTGCTGAACCTCGTAACTCCCGCCTGAACCGAGAGCATTTTCTCCAGTTCAGCTTTACCCAACTCCTGTGGGCCAGTGTAACACCTCATTTGGAAGCTAAGATCTACAAAACTCATCTAAATGGATCTTTTTCCTCACGTCATCAGATTTTCTTCCATCTTTTTTGGGGGTGTTTTCAACTCATTTTGTAGCTTTTTTGTCATTTTTAAATCAATTTTTTGTCTTTTTTTAATCAATTTTTTGTCTTTTTTTGTCACATTTTTTGTCATTTTTTTGTCAGATTTTGTCAGATTTTTTGTCTTTTTTAATCAATTTTTTGTCATTTTTTGTCACATTTTTTGTTATTTACTTGTCAATTTTTTGTCTTATTTATCATTTTTTGTGACATTTTTGTCAATTTTTTGTCAATTTTTTTGTCAATTTTTTTGTCAATTTTTTTGTCAATTTTTTTGTCAATTTTTTGTCTTTTTTAAATCAATTTTTTGTCATTTTTTGTTACATTTTTGTCATTTTTTCATCACTTTTTTGTCACATCTTCATTGTTTTCATCTCAGTTCTGTCGCTATTTTCACACCTTTTTTCCAGAAGCTTTTGGATTGGGGTAAAGCCAAACTGGAGAGAATGTGCTCGGTTCAGGTGGGAGTTAAGGGGTTAACAGGAAGAAGGTCACAGGTTCAATTCCTGACCAAACAGGGCCGTTCAGTGGATTAGAGGCTGTGGATACAATAGTGGCTTTTATCACCTATGGGATGAATAATTACTACACAAACTTTTATAGTACTTCTCCACCCACATTAGGCTCTCAAAGCGCTTTACATCAAGGACACACTCACCCAGTCACACTCTCATTCACTGGAGGCAAGGTGGGTGAAGTGTCTTGCCGCTAGAGGCCATGAGCGCAACTGCAGGTGTCGTAGCATGACTTTTTAAAGCATTAATCATCCGTGAGAGTAAATACTACGCTGACAGAAAAGACAAAGGGACAGAGGGATATTGTACATCCAATTACACAATGGAGATATTTTTTTTACTCAAACTTGGCTGTAAATACTGTTTAAGTGGTGCTAGCCCCCAGTTAGCTTTGCCCGTTAGCCTGTTAGCTTCTTCTTCATGATTTCATTGGTGTGTATTGGTGACTCCGACCCGGTGGCAGCGAAGATGCAATTGTGGTTTTCTGGCCAGAGACACCAGGGGGAGATGAAAGACCCTCCAATCATCCCATAAACACTTGTATTACCCCCACAGGGACTAGGAAAGGATTTATTAAGGTAAACAAGTTACTAAGTACTGCTTTAAAAGAAGAAAGACATATTTTTTACTGATGCCTGTAGAGGGCGCTCTCAATTTTATACATTTTAAATATCAAATATCTAAGACGCGATGGTAAAAGGCACACGTTTTTTGACGATACACTTTTGTCACGATCCGATACGTATTGCGATACAATGAGTAATTATGATTTGTAATATGTTTACCTTAAAAATGGTAAAAAAAACATCATGTTATCATGTCATTCCCTCATTAAAAACATGCCTGAAGTCTTGCCTTGGCACATTCACGTATTTTTGAGTAATCTGTAAAAACTCTGATGGCGGCCATTTTAGGGATAGGTTTGCCTGAGTCCTCCTAGGAACGCCCCCACCTCCTGGAGACGCCTCCGAGCTTTCGTCACCAGCCGAGTAACCAACCACTGCTCCTCAGCAGAACCCCCTCCCCACTGATGCCACAGACAGCGTGTGGAGGGGGCGTGTCGGAAAGGGTCAGAGGTTCTTAAAGAGACAGAGGCCTATTTCAAGACATTCACTACAGCCATTTTGAGAGAGACATTTTATACAAGGCAGTTATTCTAATTTACTGCAGTTACAGACCAACAGAAGGTTTCGTCATCATTGTAGTGTGATATAGACTGGTGCTATGTGACTGAAAAAAGCAGAATACCCCCTCTTTAAAGGAACAGGCCACCATTTTTCCACACTGAGATATGTTATTACCTGAGCTTAGATGAGTTGATGTGTACCTGTCTGGTCTTTGTGCCCGTGGAAGAGCATGGTCGCTTCCAACTTCACCCCATTTGGAGCTATAGTAATATATTGGGAGAGGCCAAATGCTAACAACATCTTTGGTTGCTTTGCGTGACAGAGCGCACGCACAAAGACCAGACAGGTACACATCAACTCGTCTAAGCTCAGGTAAGAACATATCTCAGTATGGAAAAACGGTGGCCTGTTCCTTTAAGATCGAAAAGTGCATTAACACAAAATGTAACAAAGGGCTGTTACTGGAAAACTGGAGTGCAGGATAAAAATGCCTCTAAACACAAGTATTGAAAGTATTGTGATACTTGAAAAAGTATCGATACTTGGTATTGCAGCACAAAGTATCGCGATCCAAGTCCGATCCGATATTATGTCCATCCATTTTCTTCCACTTGTCCGTTGCCGGGTCGTGGGGGCAGCTGTTGGAGTTTCCCAAATCACATTGCACCAGCCCTTGTGGCTCCTCCTGCAGGTGGTGGGTCCACAGAAGGACGGTCCTCATGATTCTGTTGTTCTCTCATATGGGGCTTCTGACCCGTCACCTTGGGCCTGTTTGCCCTGGGAGCACGAAGCCCCGACAACAGAGCTCCAGGATCATTCGGGTGCTCAAACCCCTCCACCACGTTAAGGTGGCGGTTCCAGGAGGGGGCTATTATGTCCCAGCCCTAAAAATTACAATGCGATAATTACGCTTTGAAAATCATGTCTGTAAATAAAATCTTGTGCCACTAGAAATATCATTTTTAGTTTCGCTTTGACTTTCACTTGTGTCGCCTGCTCTATTGTTGGGCTGATTGTGTTCGTTCGGGGGAGTTCTGGGTAAAATAGACTGAAAAAAAAGATGTGGCTCTTTTCACAATAAGCCGAATGCCCATCTCGGGTCGCCCGTTGCATTATGGGTAATGGAATCTCTTTCGGCTACCAAACAGTATTGATAGTTAGCGTAAAGCAACGAAGAAAGCTCTGATTTGGACCGTTTAACTTTTTATTTCTATGGTTTTAACCGCTGGAAAGTTGATGGTATAAAGTGCTTTTGTCGTCGCCGTGGAGCTTGTTACGATATTAGCATAAAGTCTATTTTTACAACCAGGGCTGCGAACGGAGAGACACAGAAACTGAAAGAACTGAACGGCCGTTCATGTAGAGCTGCTTCAAAGTGACGACCAGTCCTTGTTCATATAGTTGGAAAAACTATGTGAGAAAAACATTTCTGACCCTCGAAAGCGACTGTTGGACAAAGTGCAGGGTCTGAAACTGTGGCCTCACGTCGCCGATATTTACAACATTTAAATTGGAGTGAGAAATAAACACGTAGAGTTCTTTTTTTTTGTCAACAAGGAGGTGGACAGTAAACAAAATCTTTTTTTATTATTATTATTGTGACCAAAGAAATCCATGTACACATACAGGCTAGGCCATCTAAATTGACTTTATTTGTATTTTTTACGAGTGATCTGATGGTGAACAACATGGCTAATCGAACGCTAATTTGACAGACGGAAATGTACCCACTATATTTAACATCAACACCATTTTGAAACTTTTTCCTGTGATTTCAAGACAAATTTAAATGACTTAAAAAGTGGCGGTGTCTGTATCAGGCTGATCCCAGGTCCTGTTGTCCCCCTGTCCACTATGGTCCACTATGGTCCACTATGGTCCGCTATGGTCCACTATGGTCCACTATGGGCACTATGGTCCGCTATGGTCCACTATGGTCCGCTATGATCCGCTATGGTACGCTATGGTTAGCTATGGTCCACTATGGTCCGCTATGATCCGCTATGGTACGCTATGGTTAGCTATGGTCCACTATGGTCCACTATGGTCCGCTATGATCCGCTATGGTCCACTATGGTCCGCTATGATCCGCTATGGTACGCTATGGTTAGCTATGGTCCACTATGGTCCGCTATGATCCGCTATGGTACGCTATGGTTAGCTATGGTCCACTATGGTACGCTATGGTTAGCTATGGTCCACTATGGTCCACTCCTGCCTACGGAGCCGCCGTCCGGATTTTTCCTCACTTTCAAGATATCGACAACATAAATATTTGCAAGAAATGTCACTTGAGACTCATAGTCTTTAAACAAATGCCCGTCAGCCTTAAGGGTCTTATGGTTCTTACGGTTATGGCTCAATACACTTCAGTGTTCACGCTCCGCTACCTGAACTCGCCCACACATTTCAATGGCGAAGTGCTTTGTTTGGGCTGAAAATAGGAGCCTGATTGACCCACACATGCTCAGTCGAGATGGGCATTGGGCTTATTGAGAACTGGATCAAACCGTCCACCTTAAAGGAATAGGCCACCGTTTTTACATACTGAGATATGTTCTTACCTTAGCTTTGACGAGTTCTTTAGGACCTGTCTGATCTTCACCCGTGCCTTCAGTCACGTAAACACAGCACAGACGGCGTTAGCATTTAGCCTCTCCCTCTCTCCACTATAGCTCCAAAACAGGTCAAGATAGAAGCTACCAAGCTCTTCCACGTTTTCCCTATTTAAATATGGTTACGTGAAGTGTTCCACTACAAAGTATAATTACACAAAATTAAACAATGTGGATTTTCTAAGCAGATAAAAGGGGGAACTATATTGTAAGGCGTATGAATACCAGGAGTAGTTTGGCATCCGCACAGTAAAGTGAAGATTACTGCGCGGATTTCGAACTACTCCTGGTATTATTACGCCTTACAATATAGTTCCCCCTTTTATCCGCTTAGAAAATCCACATTGTTTAATTTTGTGTAATTATACTTTGTAGTGGAACACTTCACATAACCATATTTAAATAGGGAAAACGTGGAAGAGCTTGGTAGCTTCTTGGTACCTTTATAGCTTCTATGAAGGAGAGCAGGAGAGGCTAAATGCTAACGCCGTCTGCGCTGTGTTTACGTGACTGAAGGCACGGGTGAAGATCAGACAGGTCCTAAAGAACTCGTCAAAGCTAAGGTAAGAACATATCTCAGTATGTAAAAACGGTGGCCTATTCCTTTAACGTCACATCACTAGATTAAACATGACATGGATAACTTAGTCTGAGCGCTACACGTGGAGCAGCTCTATTATCAAACGTATAGTTTATGTGACTTATGTGATAGTGGGAGCCTCGAATGTGAAGCCCAGACGTGAGGCAGGTCTGTCTGAGGTCTGAGGTCTTCGAGGCCCCGGGTCCACACACTCTCGGGACCCCGATTGGATTTAGCTCCGACTGACGGCGCCACAACAGAAGCCGCGGCGCCGGTGACTGACAGCCAGCACACTTAATTTACTTCATTTCAGGCCATCCATCACGCCGAGCGCTTCTTAAAATACCGGGCCGTGTGTGTTGGGGGGAAATATATGTAAATGCGAGTGATAAACTTTGTCACAGTCAGACACACCTTCTCCGTAACGCGCTTTGAGGGACATTAATTACCGTGTAAAATAAGCAATTGGCACCCTGCCCCCAGATGTCCCCCCCGTTTTAAGTGAGTCCATGGAAATGAGGTTAGATGCGACGGTGACATGTGCGCCGTCTGTGCCACATCGCGCGGCTTTTGCCAGGACGGGCTCGGATATTGAGCGGCCCTCAGCTCCGGCAGAACTAATGAAAGTCGACAAAATGTCTGCGCTGCCATCTTTGTCCCCCCCGTCCTCCTCCTCGTCACCCGGCGCTCACCCCGCCCTCTGAGCCGGCGTGACAGCGGCTGGAAATGGTGGCTAAATGTGGCTTCATGTGGCAGAGGAGGGAGAGAAAAGGACGGGCAGATGGAGAGGTGATATCCTGACGCTTTCTGCAGGTGTTTGGTGATAATCTCAATAACATCTTTATCACTTCCTCAATCAATCTTTATTTATAAGTGCTTTTCATACCGAAAGGTGTCACAAAGTGCTTTACAGATTACAACATAACAACATAATGCGCCTGGGACAACCTCCCATATATATATATTTTTTATATTAGGATTAAATAAATAGATTAGTCAGTTAAAGGCTAAGCTAAAAAGGTGAGTCTTGAGCTGCTCTTAAAAACATGAACGTTCTCTGCAGCCCTGAGCTCCTCCTCAGGTGGTTCCAGAGGCGAGGGCCGTAATATTGGAAAGACGCCTCACCATGAGTCTTTTTGTTGACTTTAGGAATAACTAGGAGACCCCTGCCGGAGGAGCGAAGGGGCCGTGAAGGTTCGTAAGGTAAAAGCAGTTCTGAAAGATAAGAAGGACCAAGACTTCGCGGGTCATTTTGACCCGCTGGTATGTTCCGGCCATTTGGATGCAAGGTGACACAAGGGGGCGCCCTTCCAACCTTCTCAGTGTAAATGTGAGTTGACTTTCTTCAGAGTGAGACTTGACAGTAACATGACGCTAAATACAGTGAGCTCTTTGTTTCCAGTAAAAAGGCTGAGGCCTCATTGCTCTTCAGTCACAGACTGAGAAGTGAAGAAGGAAGTCATGGAGCTTCTGCTTTAGACAGAACTTCAGACTTCTGCTGCTTGTAAGAGTCATATAATATTCTGAAACACAAATCTGTAGAAAAAACATAGTATATGGAAAATAATTATTACAATTACAAAAAGAAAAACATGCCCGGAACATACCAGCGGGTCAAAATGACCCACGAAGGCAACACAAGGATTAAGACATTTAAAAACCATTAAAAACATTTTTTAAATGGATCCTGAGACACACGGGGGCCAATGCAGCGATTCTAAAACCGGTGTAATGTGGTCTCGCCTCCTGGTCTTCGTCAGGACACGAGCTGCTGAGTTTTGTAAGAGTTGTAAACCTGAGATCCTCTTTTTGGGAAGACCAGAAAGCAGGGCATTACAGTAGTGGATACGACTGGTGATAAAAGCATGTATGAGCGTCTCCGTGTTGGCCCGAGAGAGAATGGGGCGACTCTGGCTATGTTCTTTAGATGGTAAAAACCTGTCTTTGTGATATTCTTAATGTGTGGAATAAAAGTCAGCTCAGAGTCAAAGATCACACCCAGGTTCTTCACCTCATCTTTTTTAGATTAGAAAATACAATATTGATCTGAAACAGCTGGAACGTAATATCCAGTTTCACTTCCTGATTCTCCAAGTGAGCAAACATAAGCCCCTCCCACTCCTCCTGCTTCCCTTTGCTGGCGGCACGGGAGCTCAGTGGTTAGCGTCGTGCTTCCCAGCGAGAAGGTCCCGGGTTAGATTCCCATCTGTGTGCAGTTGCATGTTCTCCCCGTGTCTGCATAGGCTTCCACCACTAAAAACATGTACAATAGGTGAATCCTGAATTGACCATCAGCCAATGTGTAGCCATCTCCATCTGGAGACGGGTCCCCGGGCAGCACTGCCGTCACCCACTGCTCCTGACGGGCCACCATTGAAGGATGGGTCAAATGCAGGGGATACACTTCCCTACAGGGACAATAACATACAGGTTTACCTTAACCTTAAAGGGATTATATGGAGTATAAAAATGATAAAGGTATGTGTTTATCTCCCCCTACATGTTCCAGCCATGTCCTGATGTGTAGAATGAGCTCAGGTCTGACCACAACTGCCTCTTAATATAGAAGGCGCAGTTACACATATGACCTGAGGTGGCAGTAGGGAGTATAAAATGGCCAACTTGCATCTAGTCCCTTTAACCTTAAGGATTAAGCTCAGCAAGAGACGGAGAGGTGAAGACAGCATTTCCTGGATACGTTGGACCACAGGAGCTGCTACGAACAGCCACTAGAGAAGATTCAAAGATGTGCCCCTCATTTGTGAAAATGTCCTGAACTGAGGGATAAAAGTTACTAACTGCTTCCAATTCCTTTGAAGCAGCACTGCACGAAACATTTCTGCTGTTTTGAGTATCGTTTGTTATTGCTACACCATGAAGCCAGAGTCACTCATCTTTGTTTAGGCTTGGAATCTTAAAACTAGCTCTTTCCCACAATAAAATGATACTATTTGATTTAAAAAAATGTGCAGAATTATGAAACTTGAAATATAAAGTGTGTGCCAATTCAACAAGGAACCTCAGGGCCACCAAAAATTGGTCTCAGGGACGCATTTCCCCCTTGGAGAAATAGAATCTTTTGGGGAAACACAATTCTCCCCTCGGTTTTGCCATTTTCTGGTGTAATATGAACTTATTTATCACATAAATAAAGTCAAGTGTAAATCGGGCCCATATGGATATTTTCTCACAGCAGATTTTTCAGAAGAAGCGAAAAAACGTCAGCCGTTAGCATTAGCACGATGCTAACATAAAGCATCATATTAGCATTCTCCGTTATTTATGTATGTATGGGCTGTTGATCCACTTTGCTCCTCTCCATGTATCTTTATTCAGTAGAAAAGTATATTCATAATTCAGTATTTGTTAAAGAAGTTTTTGAATAATTAGAGAAAGTTTAGATTTTTCTCCAAATTGTTTTCAAACATGACCATATATGGGCGTTTCCAGAGATCGTCATGGAAGGGGGCGTGGCCTCGCCGAGGGGGGAAAATAGAATCTTTTGGGAAACACAATTTTCCACTCTTTTTAGCCATTTTCTGGTGGAATATGAACTTATTCATCACATAAATAAAGTCAAGTGTAAATCGGGCCCATGTGGATATTTTCTAACAGCAGATTGTTTAGTAGAAGTGAAAAAACGGCAGTTGTAGCTAGCGCTAGCTAACCGTTAGCATTAGCCCGATGCTAACATGTAGCATAATGTCTGTTTTTTTTATGTATTCATGAGCTGTTGAACCACTTTGCTCCTCTCCATGTCTTTGTATCTTTATTCAGTAGAAAACTATATAATTCAGCATTTGTTAAAGTAGTTTTTGAATAATTAGAGAAAGTTTAGTTTTTTTCAAAATGGTTTTCCCCCTTAACTGTTTTCAAGCATGACCATATATGGGCGATTCCCGAGATGCCGTCTGTATAGAGCTTTCGATTGAGTTCTGACTTGCTAAATGAGAAATTCTGCCAGTGTAGTTTGTATATTTTCTTAATTAAAGTACAATGAGGTAGAAGGAAGTGCAATAAGATGTTTTTGTTTTGTGTTAAAGACAAGCTCCATTGGCAGATTATATGACTTGCCTTCTCCAATCAAGGTAGATATTCTTGTTTAAGGAATGTGACGTTGCTTTGTGAGAGTCCTGGCCTGTAAGGCAGAGAGAGGCTTTGTGGAGGCAGGAGGTGACAGGCTGGAGCTGGAGCCGGCGTTCCTCTGCTCCGGCGGTGACACTCAGCTCTGAAACAAAGGGCCTGATGAGCTGCTCAAACACCGGCTCTCCTGCTCTTTACAGGACGTTCAGACTAACAGCCCGGTGTTCAGCAGACAGCCCTGTGCGGCCTGACTCGGCTCTGACTCCCCACTTTCATCTCCACCGTCTCTGCGGAGATGCACAAAACACCAAGACACCAAAACACCGAGGCAGAGAGCGCACGGCAAACACAAGCTTCAGGGCACAGAGGGAACAGTCAGAGGGTTTTAGGGCTTGTGTTGTGTTTTAACCCCTTAACTCCCACCTGAACCGAGCATATTTTCTCCAGCTTTACCCCAATCGAAAAGCTTCTGGAAAAAAGGTGTCAAAATGTGAAAAAAGTGAGAAAAAATGGACGGAAAAGTGACAAAAAATGGACGAAAAGTGACAAAAAATGTTTAAAAAAAAGACAAAAATTGACAAAAATTTGACAAAAAAGTGAGAAAAAATGGACAAAAAATGGACGAAAAATGGACGAAAAAGTGACAAAAAAGTGACAAAAAATGTACAAAAAATGTACAAAAAAATGACAGAAATGGACAAAAATTTGACAAAAAGTGAGGAAAAATGTGGCGAAAAATTGAGAAAAAATGGACGAAAAAGTGACAAAAAATGTACAAAAAAATGACAAAAATTGACAAAAATTGGACAAAAAAGTGAGGAAAAATTTGATGAAAAATTGAGAAAAAATTGACAAAAAAGTGACAAAAAATGTTTAAAAAAAAGACAAAAATTGAGAAAAAATTGACAAAAAAGTGAGAAAAGATTGACGAAAAATTGAGCAAAAATTGACAAAAAATTGACAAAAAAATTACAAAAAAATTACAAAAAAATTACAAAAAAATTACAAAAAAATGACAAAAAAATTACAAAAAAATGACAAAAATGGACAAAAATTTGACAAAAAAGTGAGGAAAGATTTGGCGAAAAAGTGACAAAAAAGTCACGACAATTTGACAAATAAATGCGTTGACTGCCCAGTGCCCAACAAAAAAAAGTGATGAAAAAAAATCTGATGATGTGAGGAAAAAGATCAATTTAGTTTTGTAGATCTTAACTTTCAAATGAGGTGTTACACTGGCCTACAGGGGTAAAGCTGAACTGGAGAAGCTCTTAAAACTTATCTGTTTACTGTAGCTTTAAATGAAGTCAGTCATTAAGTCTATGGTTTTATCTTGTTTTACCTGTGTACTCCTATTTTTTTTACTGTGTCTTTTTGCTGTTGTGTTCTGTTGTTTTTAAACTGCAACTAAATAAAATAAAGTTGGATTAGATGAAAAAGTCGGCCATATTTGGTTCTCCTTCCAGTCATATTGATCTTATTATTCATTCTTTTCCAAAATAGTGGGACCCTAAGAGCAGTCAGACCAATACTGGGGCTCGAATCATATATCAAAGATCTACATTTTGATATTTTAAAGGCACATCTACCATAGAGGATCAATAACGCTCTTCTGTTCCTCTCCTTGACCTTCATGTTAAAGGTAAATATTGGTGAACGCCTCCCTCCCGGACGGAGGCGAGGCCGGTGTCTCCGAGGCGCATTAATCTGGGAGCAAAACGAGGCCCCGGCGCGGCTTCATTAATGGAAATGATGTGTCAATCGGCCCCGGCGCATTCACACGTGTCAGCTGGGCCTCCCAACAATGGACGGGCCCGACTTATGAACTCCCGGCACCACTCCGCCAGTCCATAAAACAACTGCCCCTCGACTCCGCCCCCTCCCCGGGACCACCAGATGACACAGATGGGGCGAGCGCAAACAAAGGCGGCCCCTCCTTTGTACACACTCGGCCCTTTTCAGGAACCATTCATGCGACAAATTGGGGAAATCTGGCCCGAGCAACACGGCCTGCTCTTTTCAGGGGCCGCCGCCAACGCCGCCGCCGCCGCCGCCGCCGCCGCCGCCGCGCACCTTTACGTCACAGTAAAGTGCGGTCAGATTTATGTCCGAGGCCCCCGGGAGCGTGGGAGGGTGGAGGGGAAGCAACACAACGGTTTGAGGGGACTGGGTAACTCAAAACAGCCGCAGTGGGAGAGATGCTCTGGTCGTTTAGGCAAAAGTTACACGATTTGCTCAGAATAGCTCAGTCTGAAGGAAAACACACACGTTTTGAACATGATCAAGAGAAGCACTTTGTCCGGTCTTCCTCTGTTTCATTTTTGGCAACACATCTGTTCAACAACAGCAAAAAGAGCTTTTTAAAAAGTATTTTCTCTTTAAGAATATGGACAAAGCTGAAAAATGCTTTGCTTTGTCCCCAGTGTCATTACTGTTCTGTGATACAAAAAGAGCTGCAAGAAAAAATTTCTTCATCCTTAGTCCAATATGGCTGTTTCTTTTTTATCCTGCTCTTTGGGCTGAAAATACCAAAGTGTATAGAGTTTATGCTATAAGAGAAGATCAGACTGTGCATGTGTTAAAGGCCCCATATTCACCACCTTCACCTTAAATAAGTTTTGAATTAAAGTATTTATTTTAAAGCTATAGCACTGTGGGCACAGTGGTTGAGGGTCTAGAACAGGGGTCACCAACCCTGCGCCCCCGGGGCATCCCAGTAGCAGCATGATGGCACAGCGGTTAGTGCACATGCCTCTCAGCAAGAAGTTATCGGGTTCCATTCCCACCTGGACGAGGCCTTTCTGTGTTGGGAGTAACAGATTACAAAAATATATGACTTTTTCAGTAACTAAGGAATATAACATGTTACTGACACAAAATACTGGACTATATTATAAGTATAAGTTAAAATCCCTCTAAAAAAATGCAGCACCAAATAAAGTGGGTGCATAAGATCTGCAGTCGTGTGTTGTTAATGTTGTCACAAAACACAAAAGAACGGGGAAAGGAAAGGAAAAGGAAATCTGACTGCACTTTTGCTCAGTGGCATTATTACTATTTTCAGTTTATTTATTTATTTTGCCAAAGGTCACTCAAAAGTAACTCAAAAGTAACTCAAAAGTAACTCAAAAGTAACTCAAAAGTAACTCAAAAGTAACTCAAAAGTAACTCAAAAGTAACTCAAAAGTAGCTATAATCCCTAACATAAAATATATTACAATGTTTAAGTAACTTGCCCAACACTGGTCAGCATAGGTTTCCTCCAGGGTCCCTTACCACTAAAAACATGTTGGTCAGACGTGTGCAGTTGGTCAGACGTGTGCAGTTGGTCAGACGTGTGCAGTTGGTCAGACGTGTGCAGTTGGTCAGACGTGTGCAGTTGCGACAGAGCTTCGGTCAGTCTCCCCCAGGGGAAACTGAAACTACAAACTACAAACATTCACTCTGGCCTATTGTGCATGTTTTTAGGGGTAGAGGAAACTGGAGATCCCTGAGGAAAGCATAGGGTAGCATAGTTATTGAGTCTGCTACAGACTATATGCCTGATGATAATAAGATGCCCCTGTTTCCTGTGAGCTACACTGACCCTAAAAAGTCTGAGTGATTGTTTTAAATTCATATCATGGATCCTGTTGATCTGCTCGACCCTCCTTCCTCTCCAGCTTAACCCTCTTCGTTTCCAAGTAGGTCATTAAAAGTGCCCTCTGCCTCGCTCCTTCTCGCTCCCTCTCTTCTCCCTCTCTTCTCCCTCTCACTCCCTCTCGCTCCCTCACGCCCTCTCGCTCCCTCTCTTCCCCCTCTCACTCCCTCTCGCTCCCTCTCTTCCCCCTCTCGCTCCCTCTCTCCCTCCCTCTCTTCCCCCTCTCGCTCCCTCTCCCTCCCTCTCTTCCCCCTCTCGCTCCCTCTCCCTCCCTCTCTTCCCCCTCTCGCTCCCTCTCTTCTCCCTCTCTTCTCCCTCTTACTCCCTCTCTTACTCCCTCTCTTCTCCCTCTTACTCCCTCTCTTCTCCCTCTCTTCTCCCTCTCTTCTCCCTCTTACTCCCTCTCTTCTCCCTCTCTTCTCCCTCTTACTCCCTCTCTTACTCCCTCTCTTCTCCCTCTCTTCTCCCTCTCTTCTCCCTCTTACTCCCTCTCTTCTCCCTCTCTTCTCCCTCTTACTCCCTCTCTTCTCCCTCTCTTCTCCCTCTTACTCCCTCTCTTACTCCCTCTCTTCTCCCTCTCTTCTCCCGCTCTTCTCCCTCTTACTCCCTCTTACTCCCTCTCTTCCCCCTCTCGCTCCCTCTCGCTCCCTTTCGCTCCCTCTCTCTCCCTCTCTCTCCCTCTCTCTCCCTCCCTCTCTTCTCCCTCTTACTCCCTCTCTTCTCCCTCTCTTCTCCCTCTCTTCTCCCTCTCTTTTCCCTCTCTTCTCCCTCTTACTCCCTCTCTTCTCCCTCTCTTCTCCCTCTTACTCCCTCTCTTACTCCCTCTCTTCTCCCTCTCTTCTCCCGCTCTTCTCCCTCTTACTCCCTCTCCCTCCCTCTCGCTCCCTCTCACTCCCTCTCGCTCCCTCTCTCTCTCCCTCTCGCTCCTCTCACTCCCTCTCGCTCCCTCTCTTCCCCCTCTCGCTCCCTCTCTTCTCCCTCTCTTCTCCCTCTCTTCTCCCTCTCTTCTCCCTCTCTTACTCCCTCTCTTACTCCCTCTCTTCTCCCTCTCTTACTCCCTCTCTTCTCCCTCTCTTCTCCCTCTCTTACTCCCTCTCTTACTCCCTCTCTTCTCCCTCTTACTCCCTCTCTTACTCCCTCTCTTCTCCCTCTCTTCTCCCTCTCTTACTCCCTCTCTTACTCCCTCTCTTCTCCCTCTCTTCTCCCTCTCTTCTCCCTCTCTTACTCCCTCTCTTACTCCCTCTCTTCTCCCTCTCTTCTCCCTCTCTTACTCCCTCTCTTACTCCCTCTCTTACTCCCTCTCTTCTCCCTCTCTTACTCCCTCTCTTCTCCCTCTCTTCTCCCTCTCTTACTCCCTCTCTTACTCCCTCTCTTCTCCCTCTTACTCCCTCTCTTACTCCCTCTCTTCTCCCTCTCTTCTCCCTCTCTTACTCCCTCTCTTACTCCCTCTCTTCTCCCTCTTACTCCCTCTCTTCTCCCTCTCTTACTCCCTCTCTTCTCCCTCTTACTCCCTCTCTTACTCCCTCTCTTCTCCCTCTCTTCTCCCTCTTACTCCCTCTCACTCCCTCCCTCTCTCCCTCACTCCCTCTCCCTCTCGCTCCCTCCCGCTCCCTCTCGCTCCCTCTCACTCCCTCGCTCCCTCTCTTCCCCCTCACGCTCCTCTCTTCCCCCTCCCTCTACCTCTCGCTCCCTCTCTTCCCCCTCTCTTCCCCCCCTCGCCCCCTCTCTTCCCCCTCTCGCTCCCTCCCGCTCCCTCTCGCTCCCTCTCACTCCCTCTCTCCCTCTCTTCCCCCTCTCGCTCCCTCTCTTCTCCCTCTCACTCCCTCTCTCCCTCTCTTCCCCCTCACGCTCCCTCTCTTCCCCCTCTCTTCCCCCCCTCGCTCCCTCTCTTCCCCCTCTCGCTCCTCTAGAGCTCCTGCTTGAGTGGGGCCCTATCTGCATACAGACGCATTTGTCATCATTAGCCTTACTCTGACAGTCGGCACCCGGCTCCTCAGATCCCTCCGACCGGCAATTATGAACCCTTCAGTCCTTATTTAGGCAACGCCGGCTAATTCTGTCACCGCCAGCTTTGGTTACCAGCGTCCTCAGATCCGCAGAGGTGCCCCGGACTCTCGCCTCGGTCTGGTTTTGCGGCAGAACCTGGCGAGCGCGGGGAGGACGAGGTTAAAGTCGGAGAGGTTTTTAGGGTCACTGGGCAGATGATCACGACGCCCATGGACGTCGGGAGGCGGACGTCTGCCGCGGATTAAGATAAATGGTTCTTATGAGGCCGTGGTGGAAAGGTATAAATCGTCCCCTTAGAATCATAAGGTTCTGTGTGACGTTTTCAAAATGGATTCCCTAGAACCGATCTGTTCAGAACCTTATGATTGGACTGTGCGTTGACTGAGCCGTCATTTTGGAGAATCCAGAGAGTCCAGGCCGACGCACAACCTGTAGTTTTAACCTCTTAACTCCCGCCTGAACCGAGAGGATCTTTTTCCTCACGTCATCAGATTTTTTTACATCATTTTTTTGTTGAGTATTAACTCATTTTCTTTTTACTTTTTGGTCATTTTTTTGTCATTTTTTGTCACATTTTTGTCATTTTTTGGTCACATTTTGGTGATTTTATTTTTGTACATTTTTGTCACATTTCTGACATTTTTTCGTCATTTTTTTTTTCAATCAAATTTTTTGTCATTTTTTGTCAACTTTTTATCACATTTTCCTTTCACTTTTATCATAAAGCGTGAGGTCTGGACAGAACAGCGGCTCAGGGGTTTGGTCAGCGCTTGTCCCTTCAGCTGAGGAGCAGTGGCTGAGCAGGAGTTAGTCATGTTGTTTGAGATGAGATGGTCTAAATGTAACTCTCTTATTCTGTGTCAGGCCTTTGGTCTGGTTTATGTGATTTAGTCCTGCCTTAGCCCTGATAGATCATGTTCTGCCCTGGTTTAGTTCTGAGTAGTCCTCGTTTATTATTAGGCTCTTTATTATTCTGTATTAATATGTTGTTGCAATGTTTCTCAAGCCTAAAATGCTGGAATATAATACAACTATTGTGTTTAGGTCCAATTCTATTCTATTCAAGTATTGATGAAGATGAAATTATAATTTATTTATCCCATATATATGAATACGTTTGGTGGCGGTGGTGGCTCACGGACTGACCGGCCCAGTGGCCCATGACCTCCCACAAATCTGGCCCAGTGACAAAAGTAACTGAAGAGCCCTGGTTTACAGCTGTGCAGAGGCCGCTCCAGTTCTAATGGTGCATCGTGTTAAAGGGAAACTGATGATAAGAAAACTCTCACACAGCTGTGCTGATCAGAGAAGCTTTAGAACTGACCTGGGTGACGCCAAACTTTGGACCGGTTGTTTGGTTTGTTTATTTATTTGGTCGGGCCAGTGCAAGTTAATGAACAACAAGCCCATGGGCTAATTTCCATCCGTCGTCCCCCCTGCGCACTCTCTAACATCATTCATCCGGGCCTATTGTACATGTTTTTAGCGGTAGGAGAAACCGGAGAACCAGGAGGAGGACGTTCAAACTCCACACAGAAAGGCCCCGTCCAGGTGGGAATCGAACCCGGGACTTTCTAGCTGTGAAGCACGAGCGCTAACCACTGTGCTAAACTAAGATGAAAGCACAACAAAAAAGCAGCAAAAACATGTCAAAAAACAACAAAGTATTAAAAAAACACAACGAAAAAGTGATGAAAAAGCTGGCCTTTAGGCTGTAAGAACTTTTAGATTTGGGTGAAGACGAACTGGCTGGATAAAATGTGCTCCGTTAAAGTGGGGGTTAAGAGGTTAAAGTGTTGTTTCCCGCTAACGAAGAGGACCCCGCCGTCCCCGCCTCCCCGCCCCGTCCCGGACACTTTCCAGGCTGTTATTGTGGCGGAACAGAAGCGGCTCGTATATCGACGCCAAACGGATGCAAATGCATGCGTGTCATTCATCACGGGGCTGACAGGCGGAGCATATTGTGGAGGGGCGGCGGGGGGGGCGGGTGAGGGGCGGGTGGGGGCCGCGCTCGGGCCCTAAACAATCAATTACGCTCTGATCAGCGGCGAGAGGAAGAGGGCGGGTCGAGATCAATCAGATCAGCCAAAGAGGAAAGGAAACACTCGCCATAGCTTCACTCCAGTCACCTCATCTTTCCTTTAGTGAAACAGCTGTGCAGCAAAGGGGAGCAAGAGGACAAGGGTGGGAGGGGCTTTGGAGAGATCGCTTGAAAATCAGGAAGTAAAACAACTGTATATGTAGTTTCAGCTGTTTCAGATCTACATTGCATTTTCCAACCAACACAAACAGAATTCAAAGTGAAATTTTAGGGACTAGATGCAAGTCTGAGCTCATTCTACACATTAGGACATGGAGGAACATGTAGGGGGAGGAAAATACTTTTAACATTTTTTTAACCCAGTATAGTCCCTTTAAGTGTAAATATCTTGCCCCATGGACTGATCTCTTTACATTAGACACTGAAATTAAGGACTTATCCACAAAAAATGACCAAAAAATGACAAAAATGTGACAAAAATGTGACAAAAAAGTGATGAAAAATTTACAAAAATGTGACAAAAATGTGACAAAAAAGTGATGAAAAGGTGATGAAAAAATGACAAAAATGTGACACAAAATGACAAAAAAATGACAAAAAATGTGAAAAAAAATGCGACAAAAAATGCGAGAAAGAAATGACAAAAATGTGACAAAAATGTGACAAAAAATGTGACAAAAATGTGACAAAAAAGTGATGAAAAAGTGATGAAAAAGTGATGAAAAAATGACAAAAATGTGAAAAAAAATCACAAAAAAACGACAAAAAAACGACAAAAAAATGACAAAAAATGACACAAAATGACAAAAAATGTGACAAAAATGTGACAAAAAATGACTAAAAAAATAACAAAAAATGTGATGAATGTAATTTTTTAACCCAGTATAGTCCCTTTAAGTGTAAATATCTTGCCCCATGGACTGATCTCTTTACATTAGACACTGAAATTAAGGACTTGTTTCAACATTACTTATCCACATGTAGCATGAAAGGCAACTGAAATATGGAAATATACAGTTTATGTGCAGAAGGTGTAAAACTTCCAACAGACTCCAAACTTTCAAGTCTTGTTCTTTAAAGGGAATTGTTAATATCTAATTAACAATTCCTTGTATCTGTGGCCAGACCGCCTTCACTCTGCCTGATCCCGTCAGATCTCAGAAGCTCAGCCTGGAAGCCTGAGTGAATGTAGTGAGTGGTTGGTGGTGGTCGGAGGGGCTGATGGCGCAGACTGGTTGCCTCGCTTTCGTCAGTCTACCCCAGGGAGGAAAGGGAGAAAGTATCTTACCAACACAGAGTATGGCGTGAATGAATAATGCCATGTAAAGCATCTTTGAGTGTCCAGAAAAGCACTGTATAAAACCAATAAATTTTTATTATTATTAATAATTCCTGCCTGATTTTTTAACCCTAAATATGACCTTATAACGTCACAAACCTCCCCCTCAAAAAAATCTTCATCAGCTCATGTACTAGGGCAGGGGTAGGCAACGTCAGGCCCGCGGGCCAAATCCGGCCCTCCAGCACAAAACCTCTGGCCCTCAAGAGGATTTTGAGAAACATTATTATGCAAATAAAAGCTCAAATTCCTTTTACCGTACTCTAAAAAAACAAGAAATAGTGTCAGTATTTTAAAAATGCCCAGGGAGAATATCCTACTTGGTCCTACAGTATGTCATGTCAAACAGTGATTCTCAACTGGTGGGTCGGGACCCAAAAGTGGGTCACGGAACCTCTTTCAGTGGGTCTATGGGGAACTTTTTTTCAATATTTTCCATCTGAAACTGCATGGAGTTTCAGTTTTTTAAAGGCACATCTGCTGCTTGTTCAATAAAAGCTTGTGTGGGAAAACACAATATTTTGTACGATATAGAACAAATATAGGTTTTATTTGGGTTTTTTGGGCCGGCCGTCCGAGGGCAACGTTGGGTCCTGACTTGGGAACCACTGATGTAAAACTTTGGTATTTGCAGAAACAAAGTTCGTTACTTTAGGCTACAATATTCGGCCCTTGGTGTTTTGGCGATGATGAAAATCGGCCCGCCTCAACACAAACTTGCCGACCCCTGTACTAGGGCATTATTAAGGTTTCGTTCCTGAAATTATAGCCATAAAAACAGAAAACCTGCAGTGCATTTCCCTCTCATATTCATGTCAGTAATCATTATCTCATTTTGACTCTTATTCACCTTCAGCGTCTCGCCTGAAAACCTCCTTAAATGCTTTGGAAAATCAACATAAAGCAGATATTCCCCGCTTTGACTCTCCCTCTCACACCCTGCGGTTCACGTGGACGTCTTCATGACTCCTGGCTCCTTTCAAACAGCTGAAAATTACCCAAATGAATGGGCGCGCGCCGGCGGGGGGTCCGCGCGGCGCCGGCGGCCCCCAGCGGAGACGCCATATTGCCCGGAATAATAAAGCCCCGTTATTAAAAATCCCAATGACAATTTCATTTTGCGGGAAATAAAATTAGGGATCCCCGGAGATCTGCGATATATGAGCCCGTCCGTTTGTCACATCTTTCAAGTGTCACCGACTTAATCCAATTCAGACCCAAATATGTCAGCGCACAACAATCACTCTGCCTAATCTGCACATTAGCCCACGAGCTAGCGGCTAACCTCCCTTTGTGAGCGCCGCTTGTTCAGGTTTTAATGGGATTTTCCGAAAATTATTTAAGTCTTTTTTTAAATATGGGTTGGAGTTTGGGAAATCCCGTGTGATTATTAACCTTTACATGGGATTAACACAGAAAGGGAGTGTTGTGTTAATGCAATGGAGCAACATATATATGAGAAAACAATGACAAAAAAGTGACAAAAAATGACTTAAAAAGCCAAAAAAATTACTAAAATGTGACGAAAAAAGTGACGAAAAAGTGACGGAAAAAGAGATGAAAAAAGAAAGAAAAAAAAGAAAAAAGAAAAAAAATGACAAAAAATGACAAAAAATTGATAAAAAAAATGACAAAGAAAGCCAAAAAAAATTCAAAAATTGTGACAAAAACGCGACGAAAAAATGACAAAAAAAGTAACGAAAAAAGACAAAAACAAAGACAACAAATTGACCAAAAAATGACACAAAAAATGACACAAAAAATGACACAAAAAATGACAAAAATGTGACAAAAAAGCCCCAAAAATGACACAAAAAATGACAAAAATGTGACAAAAAAGCCCCAAAAATGACCAAAAAATGACAAAAATGTGACAAAAAAATGACACAAATGTGACAAAAAAGCCAAAAAAAGTGACAAAAAAGTGACAAAAAAGTGACAAAAAAGTGACAAAAAAATGACAAAAAAATTATTAAAAAATGACCAAAAAAGCCAAAAAAATGTCAAAAATCGTGACAAAAACGTGACGAAAAAATGACGAAAAAAATGACGGAAAAAGTGACGAAAAAAGACAAAAACAAAGACAACAAATTGACCAAAAAATGACACCAAAAAATGACACAAAAAAATGACGAAAAAAATGACAAAAAATGTGACAAAAAATGACGAAAAATGTGACAAAAAATGACCAAAAAATGTCAGCGCACAACAATCACTCTGCCTAATCTGCACATTAGCCCACGAGCTAGCGGCTAACCTCCCTTTGTGAGCGCCGCTTGTTCATGTTTTAATGGGATTTTCGGAAATTATTTAAGTCTTTTTTAAATATGGGTTGGAGTTTGGGAAATCCCGTGTGATTATTAACCTTTACATGGGATTAACACAGAAAGGGAGTGTTGTGTTAATGCAATGGAGAAACACATATACACTGCGTTCATTAGACAATTCTGGATCCGGGAGCCATTTTGGAGGATCCGGCAAAGCTTTGAGATGTGACAAAAAATGTGACAAAAAAGTGACAAAAAAGCCAAAAAAAGTGACCAAAAAATGACAAAAAATGACAAAAAAAAAGCAAAAAAAAACGACAAAAAATGTGACAAAAAAGTGACGAAAAAATGACAAAAATGTGACAAAAAATGACAAAAAAAAATGTCAAAAATTGGGACAAAAACGTGAGGAAAAAATGACAAAATGTGACAAAAATGTGAAAAAAAGTGACGAAAAAAGACAAAAACAAAGACAACAAATTGACCAAAAAATGACAAAAAATAAACCAAAAAATGACAAAAAAAATGTGACAAAAATGTGACAAAAAATGACAAAAATGTGACAAAAAAATGACAAAAATGTGACAAAAAAGCCAAAAAAAGTGACAAAAGTGACGAAAAAATGACAAAAAAATGACAAAAAAGCAAAAAAATGACAAAAAATGACCAAAAAAAATGACAAAAATGTGACGAAAAAATGACAAAATGTGACAAAAATGTGACAAAAAAGTGACGAAAAAAGACAAAAACAATGACAACAAATTGACCAAAAAATGACACAAAAAATAAACCAAAAAAATGACAAAAAATGTGACAAAAAATGTGACAAAAAATGTGACAAAAAATGACGGCGCACAACAATCACTCTGCCTAATCTGCACATTAGCCCACGAGCTAGCGGCTAACCTCCCTTTGTGAGCGCCGCTTGTTCAGGTTTTAATGGGATTTTCGGAAATTATTTAAGTCTTTTTTAAATATGGGTTGGAGTTTGGGAAATCCCATGTGATTATTAACCTTTACATGGGATTAACACAGAAAGGGAGTGTTGTGTTAATGCAATGGAGAAACACATATACACTGCGTTCATTAGACGATTCTGGATCAGGGAACCATTTTGGAGGATCCGGCAAAGCTTTGAGATGTGACAAAAAATGTGACAAAAAAGTGACAAAAAAGCCAAAAAAAGTGACAAAAAAATGACAAAAAATGACAAAAAAAAGCCAAAAAAACGACAAAAAATGTGACAAAAAAGTGACGAAAAAATGACAAAAATGTGACAAAAAATGACAAAAAAAATGTCAAAAATTGGGACAAAAACGTGAGGAAAAAATGACAAAATGTGACAAAAATGTGAAAAAAGTGACGAAAAAAGACAAAAACAAAGACAACAAATTGACCAAAAAATGACAAAAAATAAACCAAAAAATGACAAAAAAATGTGACAAAAAATGTGACGAAAAAATGACAAAAAAATGACAAAAAAGCAAAAAAATGACCAAAAATGACCAAAAAAAATGACAAAAACGTGACGAAAAAATGACAAAATGTGACAAAAATGTGACAAAAAAGTGACGAAAAAAGATAAAAACAAAGACAACAAATTGACCAAAAAATGACACAAAATAATGACCAAAAAAATGACCAAAAAAAAGACAAAAAAAGTGACAAAAAATGACCAAAAAATGTCAGCGCACAACAATCACTCTGCCTAATCTGCACATTAGCCCACGAGCTAGCGGCTAACCTCCCTTTGTGAGCGCCGCTTGTTCGTGTTTTAATGGGATTTTCGGAAAATTATTTAAGTCTTTTTTAAATATGGGTTGGAGTTTGGGAAATCCCGTGTGATTATTAACCTTTACATGGGATTAACACAGAAAGGGAGTGTTGTGTTAATGCAATGGAGAAACACATATACACTGCGTTCATTAGACGATTCTGGATCCGGGAGCCATTTAGGAGGATCCGGCAAAGCTTTGAGATGATGTAATGGTGTTTAATGAGAGTCCTCTGTTGATTATTTTTGGCATGTTCCTGGAATCCATCACATCAATCCAAAAGCTTCTGGAAAAAAGATGTGGAAAAAAGCGACAGAACTGAGACGAAAACAATGATGGAGATGTGACAAAGCGGTGAGAAAGAATGACAAAAATGTGACAAAAAATGACTAAAAAAGCCAGAAAAAATGACAAAAAAATGACAAAAATGTGACAAAAATGTGATGAAAATGTGATGAAAAAATGACAAAAATATGACAAAAATGGGACAAAAAAATGACAAAAAATGACAAAAAAAATGACAAAAAATGACAAAAAAATGACAAAAAATGACAAAAAAGTGACAAAAAAGTGACGAAAAAATGACAAAAAAATGACAAAAAAATGACAAAAATCTGACAAAAATCTGACAAAAAAATGACAAAAAAGTGACAAAAACGTGACGAAAAATGACAAAATGTGACAAAAAAGTGACAAAAAAGTGACGGAAAAATAACAAAAATCTGACAAAAATCTGACAAAAAAATGACAAAAAAGTGACAAAAACGTGACAAAAAATGACAAAATGTGACAAAAAAGTGACAAAACAGTGACGGAAAAAGTGACGAAAAAAGACAAAAACAAAGACAACAAATTGACCAAAAAATGACACAAAAAAATTACGAAAAAAATGACAAAAAATGTGACAAAAAATGACAAAAAATGTGACAAAAAATGACCAAAAAATGTCAGCGCAAAACAATCACTCTGCCTAATCGGCACATTAGCCCACGAGCTAGCGGCTAACCTCCCTTTGTGAGCGCCGCTTATTCGTGTTTTAATGGGATTTTCCGAAAATTATCTAAGTCTTTTTTAAATATGGGTTGGAGTTTGGGAAATCCCGTGTGATTATTAACCTTTACATGGGATTAACACAGAAAGGGAGTGTTGTGTTAATGCAATGGAGAAACACATATACACTGCGTTCAATAGACAATTCTGGATCCGGGAGCCATTTTGGAGGATCCGGCAAAGCTTTGAGATGATGTAATGGTGTTTAATGAGAGTCCTCTGTTAATTATTTTTGGCATGTTCCTGGAATCCATCACATCAATCCAAAAGCTTCTGGATAAAAGCTGTGAAAAAAGCGACAGAACTGAGACGAAAACAATGATGGAGATGTGACAAAGAGGTGAGAAAACAATGACAAAAATGTGACAATAAATGACTAAAAAAGCACCAAAAAAAGACAAAAAAAAAGACAAAAATGTGACAAAAAATGTGACAAAAAAGTGACGAAAAAATGACAAAAATGTGACAAAAAATGACAAAAAAAATGACAAAAATTGGGACAAAAACGTGACGAAAAAATGACAAAATGTGACAAAAATGTGACGAAAAAAGACAAAAACAAAGACAACAAATTGACCAAAAAATGACACACAAAAATCAACAAAAAATGTGACAAAAAATGACAAAAATGTGACAAAAAAATGTCAAAAATGTGACAAAAAATGACAAAAATGACCAAAAAAAAGAAAAAAATTGTGACAAAAATGTGACGAAAAAATGACAAAATGTGACAAAAATGTGACAAAAAAGTGACGAAAAAAGACAAAAACAAAGACAACAAATTGACCAAAAAATGACACAAAAAAGTGACAAAAGTGACGAAAAAATGACAAATATATGACAAAAAAGCGACAAAAAAGCAAAAAAAAGGACAAAAAATGTGACAAAAAAGTGACGAAAAAATGACCCAAAAAAATGACAAAAATTGTGACAAAAACGTGACGAAAAAATGACAAAAAATGACAAAAATGTGACAAAAAAGTGACAAAAAAGTGACGAAAAAAGACAAAAACAAAGACAACAAATTGACCAAAAAATGACACAAAAAAATGACCAAAAAAATTACAAAAAAAGTGACAAAAAATGACCAAAAAATGTCAGCGCAAACAATCACTCTGCCTAATCTGCACATTAGCCCACAAGCTAGCGGCTAACCTCCCTTTGTGAGCGCCGCTTTTTTTTTAGGGTAAAGGATCCGGGAACCATTTTGGAGGATCCGGCAAAGCTTTGAGATGATATAATGGTGTTTAATGAGAGTCCTCTGTTAATTCTTTTTGGCATGTTCCACCACAATCCACCACATCAATCCAAGAGTGTCGTCAGTTCAGTCGGATCAGGGGCCGTAAGTGATGTTTTTTCTGACCAAAAACTAAATTAAAAGTGGAATGGAAAATAGAACAAGGAGAGCGTCCCACACACAGGTGATCTTCTAGGACACGGGGAATAGGATTGGACAGGAGAAAGGCGACTGGCTGGAAACATCGATGAGTGAATGCAGTCAAAGTAGGTAAATATATGTAGAAGTCCTTCATTCTAGCATGGCGTGTCTTCATCAGGGCAACTTTGTGAATGAGCACAAGGGAATCACGGGCCCCTTAAATACAAATGTAAGAAAACAGCCAGACTGCAATCATATGGAGCAGTGACAGAAAAGAAGAAGAAGGAGGAGGAGAAGCAGAAGAAGAAAGAAGATAGAAGAAGAAGACAGAGGAGAAGGAGAAGAAAGAGGAGACTGAGGAGAAAAAGGAGAAGAAGAAGAAGAAGAAGAAGGAGAAGAAGAAGGAGGAGGAGAAGAAGAAGAAGAAGAAGAAGAAGAAGAAGAAGAAGAAGAAGAGGAAGAGGAAGAGGAAGAAGAAGAAGAAGAAGAAGAAGAAGAAGAAGAAGAAGAAGAAGAAGAAGAAGAAGAAGAAGAGGAAGAGGAAGAAGAGGAAGAAGAAGAAGAAGAAGTAGGAGGAGGAGGAGGAGAAGAAGGATGAGAAGCAGGAGAGGGAGGAGAAGAAGCAGAAGAAGAAGGAGGAGGAGAAAAAGGAGATTCTACTTTTTCTCCTTCTCTTTCTTCTCCTTCTCCTTAGAAGAAGAAGACAGAGGAGAAGGAGAAGAAAGAGGAGACGGAGGAGAAAAAGGAGAAGAAGAAGGAGGAGAACAAGGAGAAGAAGAAGTGGAAGAAGAAAGAGGAGAAGGAGAAGAAAGAGGGGACGGAGGAGAAAAAGGAGAAGAAGAAGAAGAAGGAGGAGGAGAAGGAAGAGAAGAAGATCAAGAAGAAGAAGAAGGAGAAGGAGAAGAAGTAGGAGGAGAAAAAGGAGAAGAAGAAGGAGGAGAAAAAGGAGAAGAAGAAGAAGAAAGTGCTTTACATGAGACAATTGTACGTTCACTCAACACTCGATGGTGTTCACTTTCCCCTGGGAGAGACACATCAGCGCCAACGGTCCCTCTGACCACCACCATGCATTCACCCCGGCCTATTGTACATGTTTTTAGTGGTAGGGGAAACCTATGTAGACACGGGGAGAACATGCAAACTCCACACTGCGCCTCCTGCTAATAACTGGACTTTTAAATCCACCGTTAGGTTTCCGTGCTTGTTTTCCGTCGGCCAGTTAAGGCACACGCAGCTCCTCAGACGCAGCAACAATCCGTACATTCAGGCGGTGAGTCATTCTCCGCCCGAGCCGTGTCACGAAAGGCCATTCCCAGCCCCTGGTGTAAGCGCCGCCGCTGACCCTGCGTCCGCCATGTTGGGCCGCTGTGACAGGCCCGAAGAATGGAGGAGTGTGGAGGCACAAAGGGCCCTCACACGGGGCTCCTCACGCGGGTCGGACCGGGGGGACGACCAGGGGGAAGTGGAAGTCTTTGTGTTGACTTATCACATGCATTTACAGAACTTTTGTTTCTTTCCCTTTTGACTCCCCGGAGGTTCGACTTCACACCCTGACGACCCGGAGTGTGACTGCATGTGACCGTGAGTGAGGAGGATGGTTTTATTAAAGTTTGGTCCGTAGACTGTTGAGTAGCGATGGACTAAGTGAGAGTGCAGGCTAACTGAAGCCCGTTCATGCTAGCAGTTTGGCTGGGTTTTTGGAGCCAGATCCTACATTTAGACATGGACACATGGAGGTAAGAATGTGAATCTTAGGTTCTATTCGGTTTGGCAGTAAAGGGACTAGATAGAAATTCAGTCATTTTTATACTCGCTACTGCCACCTCAGGTCTTAAGCATAACTGCAGTTTCTATATTAAGCTTGTGCATGACGGCGGCAGTTGAATATAGGTCTGGGTTCATTCTACACATAAGTAAGTAGGGGGTACAAAATACATCATTTTAACATTTTTAAACTCTGTCTAGTCCCTTTAACCTCTTAACTCCCACCTGAACGGATCCCATTTTCTCGAACCCTAATCAAAAAGCTTTGGGGGAAAAAGCACCAAAACAGCCACAAAAAATGAGAGGAAAACAAGGATGTAAACGCAACAAAAATGTGACAAAAAGATGTGACAAAAAAGTGACAAAAATTCAACCAAAAAGTGACAAAAACTCAACCAAACAGTGATAAAAATTCAACAAAAATATGACAAAAACTCAACCATAAAGTGACAAAAATTCAACCAAAAAGTGACAAAAAATCAACAAAAAAGTGAAAAAAATCAACAAAAATGTGACAAAAACTCAACCAAAAAGTGACAAAAATTCAACCAAAAAGTGACAAAAACTCAACCAAAAAGTGACAGAAACTCACCCAAAATGTGACAAAAATTCAACCAAAAAGTGACAAAAACTCAACCAAAAAGTGACAAAAACTCAACCAAAAAGTGACAAAAAATCAACAAAAATGTGACAAAAATTCAACCAAAAAGTGACAAAAATAAAAACCAAAAAGAGACAAAAATTCAACAAAAAAGTGACAAAAATTCAACCAAAAAGTGACAAAAACTCAACCAAAAAGTGACAAAAATTCAACAAAAATGTGACAAAAACTAAAACAAAACAAAAAATAAAAAAAAAGGTGACACAACACAGCAACAACGCGAGGAAAAAGATCAGTTTTGTGGGTCTTAGCTTTCAAATGAGGTGTAACACAGGCCTATAGCGAAAGAGGACAGCATGCATTCGGTTTAGGCGGGTGGTAAGAGGTTAATGAACACACATGATACCAGTTTGGTGTCGGTAAAAAAAGGTTTAGGTACTATTGGTATCGAAAGTATCGAAAGCAGGTACTAAAAAATATAATATAAAGCCTAGGCATGGATTCACCTGGAAGACTCATTTCAGTGTCTCAGTGTTTCCAAAGATGTTGTTAGCATTTGGCCTCTCCCAATGTATTCCTATGGGTCCGAACGGGGCGAAGTTAGAAGCGACCACGCTCTTCCACAGGCACAAAGACCAGACAGATACACATGAACTCGTCTAAGCTCAGGAAAGAACATATCACAGTGTGGAAAAACGGTGGCCTGTTCCTTTAAGCCTCCAGCGTTCATGGCTCGTTCGCTCGTGCTGTGACCCACCTCCACCCCTTCACCGCTTCACCCTGTACTGCAGGGTTAGGCAAGTTTTCTTAACGGAGGGCCAATTTTTTCATTGTAAAAAGACCGAGGGCCGAAGCCGCCAATTTTAGGCCAAAGTAAAGCACTACACTGGAAAGATTACCATCTTAAATGAGATAAATGACTTAAAATTGCTTGAATAAAGGTTCTTTGTGTTGAATTTGAGTCTGTTTGGACTAATCTAAGATAAAGATACAAATGCTAATGCCAATGGAACGAGCATAAAACCCACTTTGAAATATGAACTTTTAATATAATTTGAATCAAAAGAATAATGACTTGTTCCATTGGCGATAAGATGTTTTATCTGATCTAAGACCAAATCTACTCAAACTTTAAATTGAATCTCTTAATTCAAGTAGCTTTCTGTCATTTCTTCCTTAAAATTATCATTATTTTTCCAGTGCACTTTTTTTTACAAATGCCAGAGTTGTACATAATATAACCTAACTGGGTGTATTGACAGTATTTCTGCCATTTAACCTAAAGTACTTTCTGATTTGTGTCATAATGTTTCTCAAAATCACCTTGAGGGCCAGAGGTTTTGTGCTCGAGGGCCGGATTTGGCCCCCGGGCCTGACGTTGCCTACCCCTGCTGTGCTGCTTCATCCTTCACCGGTCTCCCAGAACATCACCAGCGTCCAGGCTCTGGGGGGAAGACGTCCCTAAAGCTAACCTACCCCATCCTTACTAACTTCATATATCGATGTCTACAGCCGGCGTCTGATTGACAAAAACATAAACAACATGTCAATAAATGTTCGTAATCATTAACATCGTTGTTCTGTTTTCTGGTTCTAGATGGCAAATATATTAGTACGAGTATAGAATATCGTAATCGAAAACAAATATTCATTTCTCTTTCCATTTCGTTACATCCTTGGACCTGCCTGAGCCTGTGCAGTGCGTTATGTGATTATACTGGCGGCCATGTTTGCATCACTGAGAGTGGAAATAATGGCCAACTATAAAGCCTGTTTGTTTTCTGACCAAGAATATCATGAACGCTCTGTATCATTTTGTACGGATTGCGGAGTGTATATAATTATCGCAAAGCCTCATTTTAAGGCGAGACACTGCAGGTGAATAGGGAAAAAATGTATATTTACAGATATCAATTTGAAACTGTTGCTGTCGATCACTGGCATGAATGTGAGAAAAAAATACATTGCAAGTTTTCTGTCATTTTATCTTTTCATTTAAGAACAAAGGGTTTTGTGCCTAAAAATGCCCCACCTTTTCGGCGACAAAATCTGAATAATGGATAGAGCTACATTCAAATTTATGGTTTCATTTTATTGATGAATGAGTTGCCAAGACTTTCTCAGAGGGGATTTTGGATTTCTTGTTTAGTTTTAAAATAACCTGTTTTTTAGTGGAAAAAATTGTAAAAATGTAATTTTCGCCTTATTTTTTGACATTCAAAACTCAATAAATGGGTTTAGGGATTAGATAATAAAAAATCCCTCTGAAAATAGCTTCCAAATATTGTTCAGTGCAAGGCTGGAAAATTTGAAGTCTTTAGGTCCGACTGACGTGGACACAGTGTCGCCACAATGACAGAAAAATGTGTTTTGAGAAAAAGGGCCTTGAAATTGCATTGTCCCATATAAGTCTATGGGGGAACATTGAATCAGCGCAATATTTAAACATGTTATTGTGAAGATTAGGCATATTTTCTGTTTCCGGGTGAAAGCTTATATGTTCAGAGACCAATTTGGCCAAAAAACCTGAAAACTGAAAAAATTGAGTTTTGCCTGTAGTGTCTCCCCTTATTAAGTGTTAGATCGGGGTCTCCAAGCTTCTTTTCCAGGGGTCTCCAACCATCGAGCCACTTTTACACAACACGGATGTCCGAGAGCTACTTATGCTTCAAAACCCAAGAGAATTAGTTGCCAAGATGGATTTTCAAAAGACAATTACTTGAGTTTATTCATTTTCGTCTTGTTTTAACACAATTTGAAGCAGAAAACAAGTTGCTTAAGACTTTCCTCGCTTAAAGGATGGCTCTGTGTTGATCCGGTTTAGAGAAATATCTCACTAACTCCCTTTATGGCTCGTCTTTGTCCAGACCAGCGCAGACAGTCGGGGGCGTGTTGAGTTACTGTGAGATCCCACATGTTTTCGATCCCCCCGGTATCACATGCAGACGGTCCGGAGGTGTGTGCCCGGGCTGCGGCTCTCCGGGCTGGGAGAGGGAAAGGGAAGAAGGAGCCGGCCTGTATGGTTCTAATAAAAGATATGTACCTGCTGAGCTCGCGGGTGGAGAGAGGAGCGCGGGGAAACATTATCAAAGGGGTTTAACGCGGCTCTCCTCGCCGTCCGACCGCCGCAGAGGCCGGCGTGCCCATGTGAATGTCAACTATGGCGATGGAATGCAATGGACACGACGACGCGGGCTTAAAACCCCACTGCGGAGCGTTCTGGGGTACATGTTGCTACGACATTAGACAGATTATTAATAGACCGTCATTCCTCACTCCTCCTCGTTTGATAAAGTAACTACGTTCAAGGGGGAAATCATGGCGGATTTAGCTCTGACGAAGCCTGTTCCTAAAAAGGGCATAAGGGCGGGATCTTCACTGTAGACTCGGCCCTTGCGTGACGTGTAGCTCGCGCTGCTCCAATGCTAACAGTCCGGCCCTCATTAGTGCAAGATTTTGACATTTTTATCATAAATAACCCGGCGTTATCACAGGAGGAATATCTAGCTGTAGAAAGTTGAAGAAAATTAGGGACCAGACCCTAAAGTTGTTTTTAACGTGTCTAAAGTCCAATGCCTTCCAATGGGGGACTAGCGGTTATATGGAGGCACTACAGCAATGGCGGCCTCTAGTGTCATTGTCACATGAAAGCTGATGAAGTCATAACTCAGCTTCTAGGGCCAATGGAACTAAAGACCTGTTCACTTTAATGGGATTTAGCTCACGTTAGCTTCTGAACTTTGTACAAGCCTCTTTTTAAAATGTTTGCACACAAAATATTATACTTACTCTGGATTTTCTTAAAAGAGGGGGTATTATGCTTTTTTCAATCACATAGCACCAGTCTATATCACACTACAATGATGACCAAACCTTCTGTTGGTCTGTAAATGCAGTAAATTAGAATAACTGCCTTGTATAAAATTGCTCTCTCAAAATGGCTGTAGTTAATGTCTTGAAATAGGCCTCTGTCTCTTTAAGAACCTCTGACTCTTTCAGACACGCCCCCTCCACACGCTGTCTGTGGCATCAGTGGGGAGGGGGCTCTGCTGAGGAGCAGTGGTTGGTTACTCGGCTGGTGACGAAAGCTCGGAGGCGTCTCCAGGAGGTGGGGGCGTTCCTAGGAGGACTCAGGCAAAGCTATCCCTAAAATGGCCGCCATCAGAGTTTTTACAGATTACTCAAAAATACGTGAATGTGCCAAGGCAACACTTCAGGCATGTTTTTAATGAGGGAATGACAGAATAACATGATGTAAAGCTTGAAAAAGTCGATTTTGCATAACACCCCCCTTTAACATATGCTTGACATAAACACCAAATTAGTTTTTCCATATTGAAAGCTTATTTTAAAGGGACTATAAGTGAGTTTAAAAATGCTAAAACTAAGTATTTTCCTCCCCCTACATGTTCCAGCCGTGTCCTAATGTGTAGAATGAGCTCAGGCACGAGCTTAATGTAGAACCTGCAGTTAAGCAGAAGACCTGAGGTGGCAGTAGGGAGCATGAAATGACCAACTTGCATCTAGCCTCTTTAAATATACAGATGTAATCATTTTGACTGGAGAAATACTTACAATTGTTATACAGTGTATTTGAGTGCAATATTATTTATTCACTTATTCGGTGCTGATTTGTCTGTGGAACTTTGCACAGTTTGGTTTTCATGTGTGATGTCACTCTTAACGTCTCCATGGAAACGAGGGTAAGATACTTTAAAATGTGTAATATATTCTAGTCACAGCTTGAAAAATGTGATATGTTTGTATTAGGCATTACTGTTTCTACAAAATATTACTGAACTACTTTTGACAAAAAAAAATATACTGAAAATAGTGACCTTTGGAGGGTTCAAATCCACATTGATTTGACTCTTTATGAGACAGTCTGACATTTTCCATCACATCATGGTTCATTTCCCCATTTTAAAGCCACACCGCGTAGAATTTTACCCAATAAATAACACTGCAATTCCCGCATTTATTTCATGACAGATATTTTTATAATTGAAATATATAATACAACAAACATGTGTTTTTGCTGTGAGCGGCTCACCTCTCCAAAGACATGACTGTAACTTTCCTGGGAGTGGGTACGTCTCCAGCTCGTTGCCATGGAGATGTCGACTAAAGTCAGCAGAATTAAAGATTTGAAGTGGTTAGGTCCTCATCCAGATCCATTCTTTGATTTACCCACTGCAGTAATAGCATTTTCTGTGTTGAGCTGGTCATAGGAGTATGTTTTATATTGATGGCAACAGTATAGTCCAAAATGTTACGCAGTGTCCCTTTAATAATGCACTTCATCAGATACATTAAAGGCCTGTACCTGATTTTTTTTCTTTCTTTCTTTCTTTCTTTCTTTCTTTCTTTCTTTCTTTCTTTCTTTCTTTCTTTCTTTCTTTCTTTCTTTCTTTCTTTCTTTCTTTCTTTCTTTCTTTCTTTCTTTTTGGCTGGTGTGCAAACAATAAAAAACAGACCAGCAAAACTTTTAGCTTTGATCCGAACTTAAAACTTCCCCCAATATAAGTTTCACAAAAGTTTCACAAATTTTGACCAATTTTCAAAAATATTTAAAGAGGTGCTTTTTTTCCCCACACACGTTTCACAATATGAACGATGATCCAAATATTACATTTAGAGACAAAAAAAAAAAAAAAAGTTAAGATCATGGATTTACGGTTGACCTGACATGGAGTGAGATCCTGACACCAAATCTTCCAAATGTCCAAGAATATCAGGATTAAAACACTAATTTGAGATTGTTTTAGGACGAATTGTAAGTCAAAGGAAAATTGCAATTGTAAAAGCGCAACCTCAGCACGGTGTGTATCAAATAGATTTAACTGTAAGTATTGTGATTCAATAGTTGCCCCTAATTCAACAATATAAATCAATAAAAACGCAGTACCTCTGTAATATCAGAATACTAGCGTGTCCGGTGTTTGTCCAGAGTCTCCATTAAAGCCACATTTGGCCGTGTGTAACTTCTGCCCGGTAACAGCAGAATTAATGAGGCTTGGCGGTGTGTGCTGACAGCCCGCGATGATAATGGGAGTCACCTATCTGTCAGGGCCCTCCCCGCGCGCGCACCCTCATCATCACCCCCCCAGCTTAGACCCCCGTCATCCCCCCCTCTCCCCTCTCCCTCCCTACCGCTGGACCGGGCACTGGCCGCGCCAACCCCCCCTCTGACCGGAGAGAGTGACCAAAACCGGGTCAGGGTGCAATGAGGGGGGGGGGGGAAGCCTCTGGAGCAAAACCCCGGCGGGTCAAAGTCTGGAGAAAAAAACTACTGCCCAAAAACAGCGTCAAAAGGTCCAACACATGAACAGAATTTAATCTGAATTATGAGACTAAAAATGTCACGATGACCTGTCGCGCATTTCAGCAAAATATGACATTTATTCCGCAAACACGATGCGTAAAAACATCACTCTCCAATGCGATCCATTTTAAAGCGTAATTGTGAATATACAAAGTTAAATTCAAAAATACCATGAAGCAAAACCGAAATAACATAAATTTAATGTATTTATTATGAATCAATAACAAATCGACGGAAACCACTTGTGCGTAAAAACAGGCGAAACGCGGATCCCTTCCGGCTGCTGCGAATCCCGGGGCTGGAATTACCATATTAATACCGAGCGGATACAGTCACGCGACACACTTCAATAATCACATCAGTGACTTTACAATATTTACATATTTATGAAATGATTTCTGGATTTGTGTCGGCAACAAATGTGAAAACACACAGCGCGTCTTTCCAAATGAGAACAGGCCACACACAGGCTGCGCGTAAAAACACATTCCCTTCAGTTAAAATGAGCGCAATTACAAAAGCGCTTTTAAGTGCGAATAAGATCCATTTGGGGTTTTGTTATGAAGCGATATTAGGACTAAATTTGTTGCTATTCGAGGCGCGCGTCCTGCTGCAAACCCACCGTGCCCGGCTGAGCGCGCGCAGGGAAGCGGCTCCAGAAAGAGCTCCATTCAAAACATCGGCGCTTCGAGTTTTTTATCCTTGTCCCGTCACGGAGGAATCCTTCAGCTCCTACGCTGCGCCGTACCTGCCCTCGGACCTGTTTATAACGGGCCCCGGGAAGCATTTGTTTTGGATAAAAGTGGAGCGCGGTGACGCAGCGCAGCGCCATTGGCCGCGCGGCTCCGGCCCCTCCCGTAGATAAAGAGTGTGTGAGTGTGTGAAGTGAGCACACAGCAGCCGGCCCTGCGTCAGGAGGAGACACACTTCTCCGTGCGCCTTTACGCGGCTCCACACTGGCACAAACGGAAAGGGGAGGAAAAAAAACAAAACTCTTTAGGGCTGAAATGGACTTTTAAGCAGAGCTGCCCGGGGGATGTGGTGATCTGAGCGCGGCGCGTGTCTCAGAGGAAACTTGTAGCCCGTTTTTTGAAGCGGACATTTTTTCTTTGTAGATCGTCTTCTTCTTCTCTAAAATTGGCTCCCGTACAAACCGCCGCGTTGGATCCCACGGCGTACTGCGAGACTCCGGTCTACAACCCGGATCTCTGCCCCAACATGATCGCGGCGCAGGCGAAGCTCGTGTACCACCTTAATAAGTACTACAACGAGAAATGCCAGTCGCGCAAAGCCGCCATCTCCAAAACCATCCGGGAGGTGTGCAAGGTGGTGTCGGACGTCCTGAAGGAGGTGGAGGTGCAGGAGCCGCGCTTCATCAGCTCCCTCAGCGAGATGGACAACCGCTTCGAGGGGCTGGAGGTCATCTCGCCCACGGAGTTCGAAGTGGTGCTCTATCTCAACCAGATGGGGGTCTTTAACTTTGTGGATGACGGCTCACTCCCGGGCTGCGCGGTGCTGAAGCTGAGCGACGGCCGCAAGAGGAGCATGTCCCTCTGGGTGGAGTTCATCACAGCGTCCGGCTACCTCTCCGCGCGGAAGATCCGCTCCCGGTTCCAGACACTGGTGGCGCAGGCCGTGGATAAATGCAGCTACAGAGACGTGGTCAAAATGGTGGCCGACACGAGCGAGGTGAGGCTGCGTATCAGAGACCGGTACGTGGTCCAGATCACTCCCGCCTTCAAGTGCACCGGGATCTGGCCGCGCAGCGCAGCGCACTGGCCGCTGCCGCACATTCCGTGGCCAGGGCCCAACCGCGTGGCCGAGGTCAAGGCTGAGGGCTTCAACCTGCTGTCCAAAGAGTGCTACTCGCTCAACGGGAAGCAGAGCTCCGCGGAGAGTGACGCCTGGGTGCTGCAGTTCGCAGAGGCCGAGAACAGGCTGCTGCTTGGCGGCTGCAGAAAGAAGTGTTTGTCGCTGCTGAAGACGCTGAGGGACCGGCACCTGGAGCTGCCCGGGACGCCGCTCAACAACTACCACATGAAGTCTCTGGTGTCGTACGAGTGCGAGAAGCACCCGCGGGAGTCGGACTGGGACGAGAACTGCCTCGGGGACCGCCTCAACGGGATTCTATTGCAGCTTATTTCGTGCTTGCAGTGCCGGCGCTGCCCGCACTATTTCCTGCCGAACTTAGACCTGTTCCAGGGAAAGCCGCACTCGGCTCTGGAGAACGCGGCCAAACAGACGTGGCGCCTGGCGAGAGAGATCCTGACCAACCCCAAGAGCCTGGAGAAACTCTGAGGTAACGCTCCACACTGCGGGCAGCGGCCTCTGGACCAGGCCCTGCCTCACACTGAACTCTCCACAATCTCAATCTATTTTGGCCCCATTCGGACGCTTTTCTATCGCCTTTAGTTTGACCGAGCACCTTTGGCCCTGTCCACTTCAGGAGACGGCCTGTTTGACCCCGGCTCCGCGCGTGTACATTAGTGGTGTAAATACATGCTCGTGACAGTGGTGTGGACTTGTGAGTGTCGTTGTGCCGCACCTGTTTCAGTTCTCACCGTGCTATCGTCTGTTTACATGTGAAGGTACATTCCATTGGTTTTTACTTGAATCCTGTTTATTTAAGCCCTGGTCGTTTTGTTCTCCTTAGGCCTAAAATAATTGAGACATATAAATATAGTATATATATTACAGTCTAATTGAAAAAGAAAAAAATGCACTTGAAATACACTGGATTTAACTTCTGTGACATGATTTTTTTTTATTCTGTCTTTGACCTAATTTAAAAAAAAAGAGCTAATAAAGCAGCTGTTTTATATTTGTGTCTGACCGTGGATTCATTCCTATTTTTTATTGCAATTGCGCACTGTTAATTTAAAATGTTTTAGGTTTAGGGGGAAAAAATGAGGAAAACAAAGCGCTTTGACGTTTATTCAGCTGCTTATTTTTGCACCGCGTGTTGTGGCATTGTGTGTGAAAACATCGTGGGAATATACCATGGTTCACTGGAGGAATTGTGGGAGTTTTCCTGAGTCTTTGTGCGGAATTATCAGAGCATCAGATTATGGGTTACATCTCCACCGTTGTGCGTAAAAAGACTTGTCCAAACAAAAACAAACAAAAAACAGGCCTTTGCGCCACTTTCAAAATGCGAGTCCCCGTGCGTAAAATCTCCAAAAAAATCACCTTTTGTTGTATGTTTTATTGGTTAACTCTCCCCTGATTTGCAATATGCATCGATAACAGTGTAAACATGGCGGATCTTCGTTTCTCGGCCCCTTCCCCTTACCTTGGCGTCTGCCGCTCGGAGCGCGGGGTCGCTCTCGTCCGCCTCGAAGCACATCTCGGTGGCGGTGATGAACACGGTGCCCTTAGCCACGAGGACCGGGGCCACGAGCTGCGCGGGGCTGCTCAACACCACGGGGCCTGCGCACACGGAGGACAGGGGGGGACGGGGGGACGGAACATGTTTGCCCATTGTCAATTAGTAGGCCAATTCAAATGGCGAGAGCAGCGTGCGTAAATGAAGATACGCGTTTTGTTTTATTCCCGAATTATAGCTCACCATTTGGGTTGAATTTCACCAATAATGTTCTTTGATTATTTTTAATTAACCGTTTTTTGTCAGATTCTGTATGAAACACGACCTGAGCGTCATTTTCTTTTCAGCCATTTATCCGTAAATCCGTGCGTAAAACTGCGCTTGACGCTCAATTGAAATATTCCGCGTATCATCATCGTTCATTCCTTTTTCCATTCATCACATTTTAATTTTGACTTATTTTTCTTCACCAAACCAGGGCTAAAGGCAACCACTTTATTCTTTAACGATTATGGGCCGTTTTATGACTGACCCCTATAAAAGATAAACACACAGCGCACAAGGAAAAGCGCTAAAAATGCGTTGTCGCGTGTGCGTAAAAGTGGAATATATATTTTTAAATGTGTGGTGATTTAGTTTCAACACCTTTACAGAACATTCATATATACCCAGTCCACATAAAAGCACATTAGAATAAACAAATAGAATAAGAAGGTCAATAGGCGCAAAATAAAAAAGCTAAACGTGATGATTCTCTTTTGCTGATTTACGCAATTTTCCAAAATGCTAAATCCTTTGTGCTGCTACTGACTGGTGCGTGTTTCCAGACGCAACTTGAGCTATAGATTTCGAGTGCGTGTCTATTTGATCATACTGTAGCCCTGCAAAACTGCTAAGCGCGTTACAGTTTCGCCCCGGCGCGCGTATCCACTCGTGTATTGTTGCAGCACGGCCCTACGGTCAGCTGACACCACCACCCTCCTCCTCCTCCTCCAACATCCTCCATGTTTCTCCCTCCCGCTTCATTTGTCTCCTCTCTCAAAGGGGAAAAAAAACCCCTCTCCAAATCGGGATATTTATCGATCGGCGAATCTCCAAAGAGCCACTTTAAGCTCTCATCAATCTTAATCAGGCCACTCGCGGCCGATAGTGTAACGGGAGCAGCTCCAGCGCGCACGGATCAGGGTTAGGATCAGCCCCCCCCCCCCCCCCCCCCCTCCTCCTCCTCCTCTCCCCTCCACCTCCCTCTCTTACCAAGTCTCCATTATCGCTGCTCTGCTCTCTGCGTATCTGGGACGCCATCAGCCCGGGTTACAAGCTCCCATGCGCGGACACGATGCGGCTCGATAACCCCTTTTTTTGTGCGTAAAAACCACGAGAGTGCACAGCTTTTACGCACAAGTAAATTAAAGCTGGGTATGTGTATTTTTATGTATACATGTAGACCAAGGTTAGATAAAGCATTGTTTTCAGATTTTTTTTTTTTTTTTTTAAAACAATCTACTATTGATTTTATAAGAAATATCACATAGGAAAAACGGGGCAAGCGTACAATTTAAAGCTATGTGTCTTTTTTGGATGGATGAATTTGATGCAAAGCACTGGTTGTTTTCAGATTCTAATGTGATAAGGCCACTCTCTCAGATTTAGGGCAATGAGCTGTTTCTCTTAATGTTTTCAAAGGATTACAGGGTCACCATGTGTTAGAAAAATAGGATTATATTTAACCAATAGTTATAAATCACAATCTTTACCTTTATGAAAGATCTGCAATGATAAAGCATCACTTCTTTCCCTGCCCCATGTCGATTATGTATTTAAGTATTAACGTTGTGATGTCACTTGAAACCCATCAATAGCCCTCGCTAACATTTAAGCTAAAATTGGAAAGCAGTACATTGCTGAGTGGCTGTGAAGGAACAATGAAGATGGAATTAGCCAAAGATGCGACAACACAAAATGCAACAAATAAGAATATTTGACTTTCATTTGAGTAATTCTGGCCTGACGACAAAATAAATATATTTGTATTTTTTTTTGCAAGTAAAACACGACACATTTAACTACATTTTACACGACAAAAAGCACTCTTAAAATTTAAAGGTAAACTGTGATTAAAATAAGTACATTTGCCCTTGAGTTGAGCTGGTGAGTAAGATAATCTGCCAATGGAGTATTTTTACACATAAAACAAGAAAAAAGAAATCTTGTTTTACATGAAATATGTTTTTTAATTATTATTATTTTAAGTAGAAAACTACTCATTCCATTGGCAGATTTTTCTACTTTGTAAAACAAAATGACTCTTAAAATGTTCTTAATTCCAGTCATTTTAATTGATCAAGATAAGACTTTTTGCAGTGCAAGTGTAAGTGGATGTGTTCACTGGAAAAAATGCCGGTAACACTTTAATTTACAGTACCCTTGATACATTGTACTTAACTAAATTTAGCACAATGTAATCTGCTTTGTAACAATGTGTAATAACTTGAACCTATGGGTTAGATACACAATGCAATAATATGTATTTGTAGTTTGTAGGTACAAAGTGTAACAAGACATAATTCTAATCCCCCTAAGGGTCTCATGCAGGTCCTACTGTATTGTGTAC